>NC_061117.1:45110517-45442427 GCF_002878395.1 Capsicum annuum
ACCATGCGCTTCTACAAGAATTCGCTGCCTCAATTCATCTACACCTATAACACATAGACGACCCTAACAACGAAGAACACCATCTCCCCCTTAGGAGAAAACCTCTACTTTCTGATTTTAAACTGACTCTTTAAGCTTGACAAGGCTAGGATCCCTGTCTTGTTTCTCTTTCACCTGGGAAACTAGAGATGACTCTGAACTACTACGAAAACATACACCACCCTCTGAAGAATCGATAAGCGAACGCCTAGTTTGGCAAGCTGATGGATCTCCTGAGCCATCTTTTTCTTACTATCTTCAATGTGAGAAATACTACCCATAGAGAGTCGACTGAGAGCGTCGGCCATAACATTGGCTTTGCCTGAATGATAAAGAACACTCATGTCATAATCCTTCAAGAGATCTAACCACCTTCTCTGGCGAAGATTTAGATCTTTCTGGGAAAAGACATACTGGAGGATTTTATGGTCTGTGAAGACATCTACATGAACTCCATCGAGATAATGCCTTCAAATCTTCAAGGTAAAAAATACCACTGCTAACTCAAGATCATGAGTAGGATAATTCTTCTCATGTGGCTTTAACTGTCTGGAGGCGTAGAATATGGCCTTACCATGCTACATGAGGACACAACATAAACCCACACTGGTTGCATCACAAATAGACTACAAAACCATCTTAACCATCTAGAATAGCTAGAACTGGAGCTGAGGTAAGTTGAGTCTTCAACTCTTGAAAGATCTTCTCGCATGAATCTGACCACTTAAACTTAATCTTCGTCTGAGTCAATCTAGACATGGGAGATTTAATAGAACAAAATCCCTTGACAAACCGTCTGTAATAGCTAGCCAAAGCCAAGAAACTTCTAATATCTGATGGAGATACGGGTTTGGGCCAGTTTCTTACTGCCTCGGTTTTCTGAAGATCTACTCTAATGCCATCACCGGAAACAATATGGCCAAGGAATTCTAATGATCTTAGCCAAAATTCATACTTGCTAAACTTAGCGAATAACTTTTGATCCCTGAGAGTCTGAAAAACAATCCTGAGATGGTCTGCATGATCACGCTCTGTGCGAGAAAAGACCAGAATATTATCTATAAAGACTATGATAAACATGTCCAAGTACTGCTTGAACACACAGTTCATTAAATCCATAAAAGCTGCAGGGGCATTGGTAAAACCAAATGACATGACTAAAATTCGAAGTGACCATACCGAGTACAGAAATCTGTCTTCAGAATGTCACATTCTCTAACTCTGAGTTGATGATATCCTGATCTGAGGTCTATCTTAGAGAAGTAATGGTCACCCTAAAGTTGGTCGAATAGATCATCAATCGTATGAGGAGGATATCTGTTCGTGACCGTGACCTTGTTGAGTTAACGGTAATCAATACATATCCTGAGAGAACCGTATTTCTTGTGCACGAATAATACTGGCGCACCCCATAGGGAAATATTGGGTCTGATGAATCCCTTATCTAAGAGATCCTTCAACTGATCTTTCAGTTCCTTGAGTTTTGCTGGTGCCATTCTGTATGGAGGAATATAAATAGGTTGAGTATACGAAAGAAGGTCTATGCCGAAGTCTATTTCCCTTTCAGGAGGAATGCCTGAAAGATCTTCGGGAAAGACATCGGAGTATTCATTAATAACAGGGACTATTTCAAGGCTGGGAGATTCAGAACTGGAATTTTTAACATGCACGAGATGATACATAAACCCCTTAGAAATCATTTTCCTTGCCCGAAGGTAGGAAAGAAGTTGACCCCTGAACGCTGAAAGGCTATCTTTCCACTCTAGGATGGGCTCATTCAGGAACTAAAATTAAACTATCCTATTTCTACAGTCGACTATGGCATAGAAGGAATGAAGCGAATCCATGTCGAGAATGACATCAAAATCAGTTATCTCTTACTACACTAAATCTGCTGACGTGGATTTCTGAGATATCATAATCGGGCAGTTCCTGTATACCCGCTGGGCTATGATGGTTTTACCCACAAGGGTAGATACTGAGAAGGGCTCTGCTAGGACTTCAGGACTAATTCCGAAATCGCCTACTATGCATGGAGTAACAAAAGATAAAGATACAGTTGGGTCTGTCAAATCATAAACATAAACAATGAAAATCTATAACGTACCAGTAACGACATCTGAAGAATTTTCCTGATCCTGCCAGGACTGAAGAGCATAGAGTCTGTTTGGGCGTTGCCCACTGGTAGCACTGGAAATGGCACCCTGCTGGTTCGGGCGACTGGACTGAGCTGTAGAATGATTTTGCTGACCTTGAAGACTTGACTGCAGACACTCCCTAATCCTATGGCCTGGCTTGCCAAAACAAAAATAGACATTACTACCGGCTCTGCAAATTCCCTTATAGTTCTTACCATAAGTCTGACAAAGGGGATTCGTTCGGGCATTGCTAACACTACCCTGAGATTTAGAGCCTGGAACTTTGTCTCTATCACCGTCTCTGAACTTCAGCACTGGAGTACTGGCAGAGAAAGAAGCTGGAATGGCTGACCTAGAGCAAAACTGTGAATGGTTTTCTCCATCTGACTTAGGGTGAGCAAAGTTGAATTTACCTGACCTTGCTCTTTTGTTCTGCCTCTCTCTTGTCTTAAAATTCTGCTTTGTCTTAAAATTCTGCTCTTCTACTTGCTGGGCATGGGTCATGAGTCTTTGTAAGGTCATATCATCAATCAGCATCACAGACCTACACTTATTTACCACGCTATCGTTGACCCCTTACACGAACTTGCTTATCTTAGTTCTATTGTCTGCACCCATATGAGGAGCATACCTGGCTAGCTGAGTAAATCTGAGAGAATACTCCCTAACCTTCATATTTCCCTGCTTGAGGTTGATAAACCCAAGAACTTTGGCTTCCCTTAACTCATGGGGAAAGAATCTATCTCAGAAGGCTGTGAAAAATTCCTCCCACTTGATAGGGCCTGTATCATCTAACCTCTCAGAACCTCTCAGACTTCCACTGTTTATACTAATCATGAGAAATGCGGTTGAAGTCCCAAACCCTAGCTGCTTTGGGATTGGCCACTGGATTGGCCGGAATGACTGGTGTCTGTTCATTCTGTGCAGCCATGGATTGATCAAGTATGGTAAATGCGGTTCTAAACTCCACATGGGAAACATGTTTCGCCCAAAGGATGTTCGGGCTTAGGAGCTGGCTGGTTTCTTTTTTTTGGGGCCATGGTCTGCAATAAGAGAAGAATGGATTAGACTGAGAGTTTAACTTGTGATTATTCTCACTAGCATAACATGAATAATGAAGAAAGGGGATTGTTCCTAAAACATCTTATAGCCTCCCGCACATAAATGTGGCGCGCAACACACCCATGTAAAAGACTCTACTAGATACGACTTTTAGACTTCCTAGGACTCTATTGAACCTTAGGCTCTGATACCAACGTTTGTAATACCCCAATTTGCTGAACCGGAATATTACATGGTGCTCATGACCCCGAGGGACCACAAGATAATGCATGACTGATATCCATACCTGTATACTACAAATCATGATATAATAATGTAGAATACATAGAACTTTAAGGCCATAAGGTTCAACAGAATAAAATCATGTGGGTAAAAATACCTAAAACAACTTAATCTGAAAGCTAAGTTTGAACGTAAATCTGAACATAAATCTGAAAGCCTCTAAACTATCTGAATAAGGAGTTGAAGAAACATGTCTCCAAATAACTCCGTAAAACTGAACTAAAGAAATAAATAAATCTATCAAATCATATTGTCCTCGAATCAATGAGGACTTACAGTTTCTTTGCGACAGGAATGCTACAGCAACTGCTAGGGTGGAGCTTATGTCTCGAAAACTATGGTGTAACATGAAAAGAAAGCACCATAGCGCAAATACGTCTGTACAACTGGAGTACTGAGTATACGAGGAAGGTAGGCTGAACATAAAGGCTTTCATACATGAACAACACTGACTGACTAATATGAACGTGGGAGTGAAAACACATATATGTAGAAACTGGGACCGTGAATATGTGATAGCATGACCTGTAAGCTAATACATGGTTTACTGATAACTTTCATGACTGATACTAAAACTAATAACAGGGACAACTGTATCTAACAGTCCTTTATATACTGAAATCTGAAGAACGCCCTAAGTTCTTTTATTGAGACTTATACTGAAACTGTGGGAAGTAGTGTTTAACCGACATGCCCCATGTATGCCGTTATGGATAAGCTAGGGTCCAATCTCTACCCCGACTAGAGGGGTGTCAATACCATGTCACGAGTAAGGAAAGACTATGAGTGACCCTTATCTGGTAGGTACTCAGTGAGAACAGTGGGAACCCTAAACTGACGGGTTAAGCCACCTCTTTAACCCTAATCTGACGGGTTAAGATGTCTGAACCTACGTTTGCTACATTGTTCTGGAACACAAGGATGACTACTAAGAATCACACCCTAAACTAGCGGGTGAGTTCCCATCATTGGGTTCACTCGGTGCTAACCTGTACTCCTATCTGGAGGGACTGGACATGAATAATTAATTGTGCATAACTTAATCTTACTAAATTCTGTTGACTAGCGGGATGTTACTGATATCTGACAATTGACTATGATCATGAGGTTTTCCTGAGTCACATGACTGGCTGAAGTCTATAGAATCATAGCTTGAGTTTGGATATCGCGAAACATGACATGGCTCTAGTCACACAACTATAGTTTTTGGGTACAAGTACCCCCAGGACTCGATAAGAGGAAACTGACACACATGGCATGACTTTATCTAAAGATTTGAGTCCACAATTCACAATATCATAAGTAAGGCTTTCATAATAAGAATGATTCTCAACAAACTATCACACGATTGGGAATGCACAAAACATGTATATTCTTGTATGGCTTCAATAACATGGTCTTTCCATATCGCAACAATATCATGAGCATCTCGCACAACTTCTTCAATTCAAGACAATAGCATAGGGATCACGTTAAACATAAACTTAGAACATGGAATAGTCATTTAGGAATTATTATGTCAAAAAAGCATGATTTCTATTCCCTTAGGTATTTTCACAAACACCTTACATGCACATCTTAGGCATAGGTGGATTCGAGAAATATTCAACCACCAATTTCATATATTTATACATTAAATACCACCATATCGTAATAGTAAACAAACAAAGATCCCATCTTATGCATCATCAAAATCCAACCACATGAACATCAACCACCAACAACATAAATATCATAATACAAAATTTAGTAGATGGTTCTTGTGCTTCATGGATGAAAGGAGTCCATGAATCAACTCACGCATACCTTAGAAGGAATATTCTTGATGATTGACTGAGGGATTTCCTTGAAATCGGATCTTCAAGCTTAGTTATGCAACCCTAGTTGTTTTTCTCTTTTAGTGCTCTTGCATGATGAGCTTTGAGATGATAATAGGGTTTTAATTTGTTTAGAAGCTATATAATTCGTAGGGTTAAGTTTAGGGACGTGTAAGAAGTGTTAAAAGACTTAATTACCCTAAAAATAACTCAAATTGGAGTATTTTTGGCACCTGGAACTGACTTAGGTGGCGCCCAAGTGATTGCCTAAGCTAGGTTGGGCGGCGCCTAACCAATCGCCTATCCTTACTGTCTCTCATGAAAATGGGCATAACTTTTTGCTCGGGTATTGGATTAAGGAGAAATTGGTATCGTTGGAAAGCTAATTCGATTTTCTACAATTTAGTTGGTCAAAATCAGCCAAAATACCATATTAACTTCAAGTTATACTCATTAAAATATGACCTTTACAAAATCAAACACTAAAACTTGATGGATTCAAAAACTCTTAGCTTGTATTACCTTAAGTGGCTCATATGAACATGCTTAATGTATCTTAAGCTATCCTATCACTAGGATATTCATTGTAAGTCATGCACTCAAGTATGAATCACAGGATAGGAGATTTCATACGTAGGAATACTTATTCACTTCCTATCTTAGAAACATGTAGGGTATTACAATTCATGGCACATATTTATCGAATTTGGATGACCTGTATACCTAGACTCTTGAGACTTAGCCAAAATACTTTCTTACATTCCCTTAATATTAGGAACACAAAACCTATCTTGATTCCTCAAGATACTATCTCCTCTAATCTTGAATTCTGTGACATTTTGGCCTACATAATCCATAATCTGCATCAGAATGGGATCCAAAATATGTTTCTTCTTTACTTCAGCACCAAGAGATGACTTAACTACCTCTTGAACAATACTTCTCCCTCCTAAGAGTAGAAAATATAAACTCCTAAGTTATCCAAACAATGAATATCCTTCAATAATACTTGCTTCTCCTTATCCATACAAGACAAGCTCCCTATGGACAGCTTGATAAGAGAATAAATGACAATATTAGCTTTACCTGGATGGTAGTAAAGACTTATGTCTTAATCCTTGAGTAATTCAATCCACTATCTCTACCTGAGATTCAAATTCTTCTAAGTAAATACATAATTCAAACTTTTATGGTATGAATAGATGTCTATATGAACCCTATAGAAATAATAATGTTAATTCTTCAAAGAAAAAACCATAACTTCTAAATTTAAATCATGAGTTGGATAATTCCATTTATGAACCTTACGCTATTTGGAAATATAGGCCAACACCTTACCATGATTTATCAACAAAGAACCCAGTCCCATATAAGATGCACCACAATATATAACAATACACTCGGTACCCTCGGGCAAGGTCCAAATTGTAGTAGTGGTCAGATTATAGTTCAACTTCATGAAACTACCCTTATAAGCATTAAACCATAAAAATTCACCTTTTTCTGAGTCAATATTGTCAATGGAGCAGCAACATAAGAAAAACTCTTCAAAAACCTCCTATAAAACACAACCAAGCACATGAAGCTTTAAATGTTAGTTGTAGTCATGGGTCTAGGCCATTTATTAACCATGTCTAATATCTGTGGATCCACCTTGATCCTCACAATATATCCAACATGCCTACGGAAAGTCACAATATTAAACCTAAACATATACATAAAAAATTTAGAATATAACCTTTGATCCTTGAGAGTTTGAAGGTGACTAACATAATCTTCCTCACTCTTAGAATACACCAAGATATAATCAATAAACACTATCACAAATAGCTCCAAAAACTATCTAAACACCCATTCATAAGATCTATAAAATAAGCTAGAGAATTAGTCAACCCAAATGACTTAACCAGGAAGTTTTAATGACAATATCGAGTTCAAAAAGCAACCTTGGGAATATTAATTTCCTAAATATTCAACTGATGATTGCTTGAATAAAGGTAAATCTTAGAAAAATATCAATCACCTTAAAGTTGGTTAAAAAGATCATTAATCCTATGGAGAGTGTACTTATTCTTCACTATAACTTTTTCAAATTCTGATAATCTATACATATCTAAAGAGACCCATGTTTCTTATGCACAAAAAATACGGGAGCACCCCAAGGAGAAACACTAGGATAAATGAAGCCCTTAACAAAGAGATACTTCAACTTCCTATTTTAATTTTTTAATTTAGCCTTAGCTATTCTATAAAGAGGAAAAAATATAGGACAGGTATCCAATAGAACATCCATCCCAAAGTCTATTTCCCTATTAAAAGGAATACCATGGAGATCCTAGACAAATACTTTAGGGAACTCATAGATAATAGGGACAAATTATAATGAGAGGCCCTCAAAACTAGAATCCTTAACCCATAAGAGGTGATATAGATACCCCTTATAGATCAAATTTTTGGTTCTAAGATATTAGATAAACATCCCTTTAAGAACGAAGAAACTTCCCTCCTATACAATTACCAATTCCTTTAGTCGTGCTACATACCCATAGAAGGGACCCTACTAAACACGACTTTATGGACACCCAATGACCCTAAATATATGCTCTGATAAAAATCTTTTCATAACCCAACCCCAGTCTTACTCATAATGGGTATCTCAGGCCAACCGAAGATCGAAGACCACCCCCTTTACTTAGTCACCTAAGCACAAAAAATATAATTATAGAAGTAACCCAAATATAATATGACAGATAGATAACACAATAGGAACTAAGAGTCAATAAATTATAACCAACTCTAATTTGTCCACAAAGTATAACACCCCGCATTTTGAGCTAGAATAAAAACCATCATTTCTATACATAGATGATCCAAAAGCCGTAAATGCTATAAAAATTTGGCATGTTAATCAATTATGTAGTGTGTGAACCTATTTAAGCATTAATTAAGATCGTAGAGGTCCCCTAACTCAAGGATGAGTTGAAAGTTTTCCTATCATTCGAGTGTGAGTGAGCATCAAAACTTAGGTCGAATTCAATCGACCATAACTCTTTGTATATAATGAATTAAAGGGCCTACTATATATAAAATGAAATCTCTTTGAATTAGCTTTCCAACAATAACAATTTTGTCTAAATTTGATATCCAAGCAAAACATTATGGCCATTTTAGTGACTAATATAGTAGCATCATGTGATAAGCGTGCGACGCATGCCCTATCGTGCACCAAAATTTTTGGTTTTGTTTCCGCATTTTTAAGGGCAAAATGGGTATCTTTCATCCCTTATCCAGCTATAACATGGGATTAAACTTTCAAAAAACCATAAAATGATTATTTTCTCTCAAATTCATCAAGAACTCACCCGAGGGTTTCAAACTAAAAATCAAAATATCTCAAGATTTAACTGCGAGCTTTCTTTAACTCTTCGAGATTCAGAATCCCCATTGCGCGGGATACAAGAGGCACCCATCAATCGTACGTATATCATCCCAAAAGCTAGATTTCATTCAAAAGATTCTAATTTAAGGTATGCAGGGATTTTATAAAATCTCATGAGTATGGAAATCTTGATTTTAATAAAGGGTTTTTTAGATTTATGAATATATTCATGCTTTAGAAGTATTGATGATATTGTTTTGGCCTTTAGGCTTTTCCCCAAATTAATTTAAAATTATATATATATATTGTAAGCATGTGTTTTAAGGTTGATGATTGAATTAAGATCATGATTCATGAAAAATCTCTCTCTTGTGATGATTTTCATTGACTTAAGATATACTATGAAATTGTTTGAATGCATCTTGAAAAGCATGTTATGAAATGTCTTGAATAATTTTATATTTGGATTATGATTTTGATTTCAAAAGAGAGAGGGTTATTTATATTAATGAATATTGAGCATAATCATATAATGAAAAGGGTTGCATGGTTTTTTAACGATTACATGACCACCACTTGTTTATTAAAAGGATGGGAATTTTGCATAGTTTTGACTTATGTTTTTGGAACATAAATTTCCATTATTAAATTGCATGTTTGGGTGGTATGAACTATATTTTAATGAAAGAATCATGCATGATACATTATGGCTCAGAAATAGGACTTACAAGTCTTGGTGTGACGATACCAATCTAGATAATTCCATGGTAATTCAAAACAAAATAGAATGCATGTTTAAAGTCAGATTTTTTAGATGTTTAAACTAGAATAATGCATGATTCAAAACAAGATTAACTTGGGCATAAATAGAGCTTAGGTGGTTCCCTAAAGAAGGCATGAGTTCAGACAACTCATTGCCCAAAACCATGATTTTTTGATCTGGGTATATTATTATACGCTGGCCTAGCGCCCTGTGCCGTATCAGACCCAAACACTCTAACCCTTGCAGCACACTTGGGTTGGGGGCTTCCCTATCAAGTTAATGGCATATTCCATATAGCCCATGAAATATCAGACTTGTATGGGAGTTTCACCTAACTCAAAGGTAATACAAAGATCAGAAACTGCTTTTGACAGAAAGGTTTTTTTATGTTTTTTCAAGAATGCCCATGTGTTTTAAAAACTATATCTTTCATGATGTTTATGACTAGCTCTCAACTATTTTATTTATATAAAAGCTTTATTTTGGATTGCTCTGCATACCAGTACATCTATATTGACCCCCCTCCCTCCAGGTTTTGAGGTACAGTCTAGGGGTCTTGATAAGCATAGATTTTATCAGATAGGAGTGAAGATTACTAGTTGGTGACCCTTCTATATTTTAAAAGGCCTAGTTTTTTTCAAACAGTTGTTATTTATTATAGTTTTTGTCTACTGGGGGCCTTGTCCCAATTTTTAGACAATTGTTATTTGATCATGTAGTAGAGATTTCACAGATTGTTTTCAGATGGTGTTTAGTTGATATTGTATTTTATTCCTCATTGTTAAACTAAATTTTAGATTATGGCCATATTTCAGTAGTAGATTTTATTTCTGCATTTCCTATTTATATATGAATGGTGTATATGATTACAAGTTAGAAGGGCTCTCGGGCCTTTATAGTTTGAGATGTCCATCACTGCCAGGGCCCTAGTTTGGGTCATGACAAACTTGGTATTAGAGCACGGTTCATAGTCCTTAGGCATCTGCAAAATCGCATCAGGTAGAGTCTAATTTTTGGATGTGTTGCGTGCCGCACTTATAAGTAGGAGGCTACTAGGCATTTAGGAATATTTCCTTTTCTTCATGTTCTATTTCATGCTATTGAGCCAGAATGTTCCTCTTCCATACTCTAATTCATGCTCTGGTGTTACCCATATGAAAGTAAAGTTATCCCATTTTTATCCTTCCTTTAATGTGCCCAAATATGTCTCGTATTGGGGTGATTCAAGTGCAGAAGTTTAGAGTCTAAATGGTATGGTCCTTTCTGATTGATTCATATAAAATTTTAAAATTTTTGCAAGGACTTGAGAAGAGTCCATTAGTGCTTCAGAGTGTATTGATTTTCTGTGAACTTTGATTCTGATGGTATCGTGCTTTTTGGCCTGTGGTATTAAGAGTATTCAGGTTTTTTTTTAAAATTTATGTTGCAGATGTCATGCTTTAGGGAGAATGATGTATAGCAGAATGTTGGAACTGTATTTCCACTCAATTAGTAGTATAAGTTAAAGTGTCAGTGTCATGACCTATTGGTGGTGAAATTACACCAAGAGGTTGGTGATATTTTAGTTGAATAACCGATGTTTGTGGATGATTTACTACCTTATTATGATAGACTAATATGGTAGCTAGTAGCATGTGTGTATTGTATGGTAGTCTGTGGGGGAAATGTTTGACTCAGATTTTTACTTATACAGAGTAAGATGTGTATCCTTACATCATTGAATATTGTGTTTCAATTTTATACAGAATAAGATATGTATCCTTAGATCATTGAATATTGTGTGTCAATTTTCTATCTCTTGTAATATGTAATCTTGTTATCATAGTATTTTTGGAATAAAAATCAAAGTCTAGTGAAGTCGTGTGGGGCTCTTTCAATTCACTAGCATAGTTTCTTTGTTATTCATTTCATCTTTTTGTTCAAAACACAAAAATAAAAGTCTAGTAAAGTTGTGTGAGGCTTATTTGGATTCACTAATAACTTGTTGTTCAACTTGTTGTTCTTGTATTGGTTGAATATATATATAGTCGAATCTTTTGACATGATATTGAGTTAGTAATGAAGTGATACGTCCTTGTGTGTTAAGTTTAGTAGTAGGTAAAGAAGCAGTTATTAGTTAAGGTGAATTATTCTCTGCTTGAAGTATGAAAATGGCTAGATGAGCTAGTAAGTTATAATTTAGACTCATGGTTGTTTGTGGAATTTGAAGGAAGTCTAAATGTATGCTTGGGTAAGTAAGTGTGATATGAGAAAGCCATATAAGTATATAAGATAGTATGGGGTTATAATATAAGATTAAGGTTGACCATGTCTATTATGTGACTTTATGCCCCTTGACCTTCTTTTTGTTTGTAGTTGTAAACTAGTACTACTTATGAGATGGTATGCAATAGATTTTTGAGGTATTTGGATAGAATGTCCTAATTTGATGGACTTGTATATTATGTTGCCTTCTTTATTAGTGGTAGATGATTGATGCTAGACTATTGGCTTGAATTTAATGTAGGATTTGGATGTTAGAATAGTGGCTTAAGATTAATGATGAATGTTATGTGAGAATTGTGTGTCAGATTGGGTTATAAATCGTACTTAGCACTAGACATTAAGTTTTAACAGTTGATGTCCATAAAGGTGGATGTGATAATTTCTTGGTTAATGATACTAGTTATGTGGAAGTGATCTAATAGGATTGAATGGTGTATGCAATAGATTAAGTTTATTTGATTAGTAACAAAGTATGATGTTGTATGTATGAGGTAGAAGTATGCCCAAGGTGATATGGAGTTGTGGCATTTTCTAAGACTATTACATGTTGCATGTGGCTAGTGGACATAGTAGTACCGTTGAGTTGCTAGGTGGAGAAAGACTAGTTGAATGATTCATCAAAGGATTGGTAATATCCATGATTAAGTGTTATAATCTACATTTGAATTTGAAGGTTAAACCAACAAAAATAAGAGTTAAAGCGCTATAGGGTGTGTACTTCGACTATGGGAATACTCACGAGGATTCGAAGTTAGTAAGTGTTCAAGTATTATGTTGACTATGGGGGCTATAGAAAGATAAAGTGTCTTAGGAGGTAGGATTACCAGTGGTTTTCCCCTTCCAGGTGTATCCATTCAGGTTAAGTTCTATTAATTACGTGTATTGTCGTATTCCATAACCCAGAGTGTAGTGAATGTAGTTTAGTTTAGAGTCTATTAAGGTATCTCTCGAACTTAAGATGATGACTTAAAGCTAATGGGGAGATGATAGAACAAGTAACCAAGTCAGGCTCTCATATTCTAGTAGTGATGTTAGTATGATATAGAACATCAGAAAGTGAGGGTAAGACTCAACCCATACTTATCTCAGTATTTTTCAGTGATCCCATTACCTACCCATGCCTTACATTTTAGTTCTATGATCATAGTTCATGTTCATGTATATAATAGAGAATCGCGTGATTTTCTAGTTCTAAAATAAGGAGTTCTAGTTCATTCAGTAGTCGGAATCACATTCCATATATTATGAATTTCAAATTAAGGTTATGCAGCTCATGACTCATGTACTCACGCTTTATAGTGTGCTCAGTTCCTATAATTCATGCTATACTCTTTATGATTGATGAGATTTAGCTTATAGTCATGTATGCCCCAATTCAGATCACTTTGGTGAATCCCTGATGTTGATTTGCTATTCCTTCGGCCTCAGTTAAGTTTCAAGTCTCGTATAATATACTCCCATGCTTCAAGTTATTATGTTCTAACCTTTTAGTGACTTCTCCTTATGTGATGATACTGGTGATGAGTAAATGTTTCTTGTTAATAGAAAATTATAGTATGTGTGTGTTAGATAAGGCCATAAGTGTGAAGTATGATCTGGGGCTAAGTCTTTGATATATGAGATGGTTAATGGAAATTTGTATGTGTATGTTCTTGAGGTAATGCATGGGAGTTATATTGATAATGTATTAGAGAATATGTGAAGTATGTCCTTATGAGTGTTTGCCTTGGAGTTCAATATGGTTATAAAGATAGGCTTGAATGACATGTTGAGATTTAAGTAGAGAAACCCAATATGTGCTAATAAATCCATAATAAGAGATCAGAGTTAGTTATTGAAGTGGTAAGGCACGATATGCTTAGGGTGTGATCTCTAAAAAGAAATACATAGAAGATTGAATCATATGGTTTAGACTAGTATCGTGGTGTGGCATGTTGTATTTTGTGATTTGAAGTTAGGCTTGATCATGGTGAGAGGACTTATGTTACTTTAGGCATTAGTAGAAAGATTTATCAATGTCCATATAAGAATTCTAGGTTGAATCAAATGAGTATGGTATTTAAAGGGAAAAATATAGTTAAAGGAGTATTCGAGAAGTGCGCTAATCAGGAAAGTAAGAAGTTTCATTGCCTAAGGCCTGGTAATTCTATCCTAGTTTATCAGTTATATTTCTATACTCCATACTATAGAGTGGTGTCACTGTTGTGATTCCTTAGTTAGGTGTCTTGTGTAACTCATGCCCAAGATTTTTTACTCCCGAATGCTACTAAAACTTCTTTAGAATGAGTGTTTAAGAGATACTCTAGTTAAGTATAAGTTTCAAGTATAATTTAGCAAGTATAACCAGCAGTTCAGTTTAACAGTCAGGCAAACAAGTTACTGTGGTTTTCCACCTTTACACCCAGTCCTTCTATCCGAAGTCCCATGTGTATGACCATCCTAAGAGATAATCTATTCCATCTATGTAAATTATGAATTCAGTTCATTCTGAACGTCATATTTTAGATTCAGCTATTTAGTCATGACTCAGTTCATAAGAGTTCAACGCATAGTCTCAAATCTCTTTAGGTATTTTAGCTTAGACAGTGTAATACCTTTGTACGATCTAAATCTTGTTGTCTTAAGATTCGTACTTACATAAGTTATCACTTCTCAATTCGATACGTATGATTGGATCATGAACACCTTAAGGGAATCCTAAATTCTCAGCATGAATCAGCTCCTTAAAGCAAGTAAGGGCAAGTCAGCTTAGAATTCAGTTTCATGATGGAAATTTAAATATTTCAGATCAGTATATTCTTTCTTAGAATACATATCATGTCTACATTATTCCAGACCTTTAAGACTTCAACATTCTTACCAATTATTTGGGGATGAATGATCCCAAAGGTGAGATAACGTAACACCCCGCATTTTGGGTTGGAATCAAAACCATCGTTTCTATGCATAGATGATCCAAAAGCCATAAATCCTATGAAAATTTGGTATGTTAATCAATTATGTAGTGTGGGAACCTATTTAAGCCTGAATTAAGATCATAGAGGTCCCCTAACTCAAGGATGAGTTGAAAGCTTTCCTATCATTCGAGTTTGACAGAGTGTTGAAACTTGGATTAAATTCTATCAACTATAACCCTTTGTATGTAATGAATTAGAGGGACTAATATATATCAAATTAAATGTATTCAAATTAGCTTTCCAATGATACCAATTTTCCCTAAATCTAATACCTAAGCGTAAAGCAATGGCTATTTTAGTGACTGAGACAGTAGCATCATGCGATAAGTGTGTGACGCACGCCCTATCGCACGCACCAAAATTTTAGGTTCTATTTTCACATTTTAAAGGGAAAAATGGGTATCTTCCATCCCTTATCCATCTATAACATGGTATTAAACTTCCAAAAAACCAAAACATGATTCTTTTCTCTCAAATTCATCAATAACTCACCCTAGGGTTTCAAAGTAAAAAACCAAATATCTCAAGATTTAACTGTGGGTTTTTCTTAATTCTTCAAGATTTGGAATCCCCATTGTGAGGGCTACAAGAGGAACCCATCAATCGTACGTATAGCATCCCAAAAGATAGAGTTCATTCAAAAGCTTCACATTTAAGGTACGTGGGATTTTCCTTAAATCCCATGGGTATGGAAATCTTGATTTTAAGAAGGGGTTTTCCAGATTTATGAATATATTCATGCTTTAGAAGCATTGATGATATTGTTTTGGCCTTTAGGCTTTCCCCCAAATTTATTTGAAATCATATATATATTGTAAGCATGCGTTTTAAGGTTGATGATTGAATTGAGAACATGATTCATGAAAAACCCCTCTCTTGTGATGATTTTCATTTACTTATGATATACTATGAAATCGTTTGAATGCATCTTGAAAAGCATGCTTTTGAAATTTGAACATCAACCTAGGTCAGGATATGTCCCAGACTATAGCCAAAATATAATCAAAAAGTGATATTCTAATACAACATAATGAAATAAAGAATTAACTGGACTTTCGAAAGAAGGAGGCTCACCATTTCAAGACGACTAAAGGATGTACCAAAACCACCCAACTTTGCACAAAGTAGCTGAAGAATCCCTAGGACCCTACATTATAAAATAATGATGGTTAGTGGGATGAGCACTAGCATGAAAATCGATGGAGGGATAAAATAATGCCATAATATAATAAATCCAAAACCATTAAAAATATGAACGTGCTCATTTATACATATGTATAAGATATCAGGATAGGAAACATGGTTTTATACAGAATTTTAAACTCATTGACCTGGATTGTGTGGCTTTAATCGTCGTAATGGAACCCACAGTCTATATAGGTTTAGCCCTCCCTGCTAAAATGGCCAAAGAACTTGTTATTGATACAAATCGATGAAATATGAGAAAGGGATAAGGAATCTATGACCCCAGCCATTCCAAAATATATATGAATAAATATTTAGTGAGAACTATGTACATGATCACCAAGACCCTCATGCCAATAAATACGATTTCCTATATCGGTCCCCTTTGGAACTCAACCTTCCACAGTGAGCTACACAACCTTCTTTAAATACAAATAAAAACCATTTATAAATTCACACCAATTAACCAAGGAGTCTTTTAATTAAGCATTTACCATTAATATTGTAATACCAAATAAAGTTAAGCTTGCAAGCCAATTTCATTATGTTATTCCAAAACCAAATATCCAAATTTGAATCCAAAGTTTCTAATTAAAAACCATTCCATGGCCACGAAGGCCTTCCCATAAACCATTTTAAATTTTCTTTACCTTTTATGAATTGTAACCAAAAGTGAGTTAAACCATGTGTATTTCCATGTTCAAAGCCAATTTCACAAGTTGAGTTGAGGGTAAAGCCAATAACAAACCATTAAACCATAAGATTTAGGGAAACCCATTTTCCCCAATTCAATTCCCACTCCCATACATTTACTTAATTAAAAATCATGAGAATAAAGCATAAATATCCAAATAAAAACCATGGGAACTTAATTCATGCACTCACCATTCCAAATCCCTCAACTTATATTTAAAACCAACAATTGAATCACATAGAAAATAACTAAATTTATGATTTTATATAAAATTAATTTAAGAAATATGTTAAATGCCTAGATACTAAAAAAATTCAAGAGAAAACCACCGATTAACCCCTGGTGTATAATCTTTATAAAACTTAGCCTTTCCCTTACTTTAGAAGTTTGATATGAGGGAATGATGTTTATGATTGAGTAATGAAAAATTATGGGGTCTTTTAGGGTGTTTTAATTCATGGGAAATAATAGGGTGGAAGGAAAAGAACAAAATAACCCCACTTATAACATGTAGAAAATTATTGCCAATTGCTACAGGCAAGGTAATGAGTCATGGTCATTCATGAGTCATCATCATAACTCATAGCCCAGGTATAGCCTCAAGGAAACCTCACTGGGATAGTCATGAGTCACACCATATGACTCGTGACTATAACATATGACCATGAGGGCCAAGTCATGAGCCAAATGCAAATATTAGGCCACTTCACTAGTTTGGCCATATTTGGAACTATACAACTCATGAGGAGGGCCTACGAATCATCATCTGAGTCGTACTCTAGATAGTGAGCATAATTAGAATAAAAATTTTAGAGCTTGAAACCTGGGGTATTAAAGTCTTGGCTTAAGTCGATGACATTCCTTTGGCATATGGTATCTATGGATGGGATTATGATAGAACCAAAAAATATTGAGGACCTTCGTTATTGGGCTATGCCTACATCTCCAACTGTGGTCTGTAGCTTCATTAGTTTGGCCGGTTAATATAGGTGAATCATTCAAAGTTTTAGAACTAGTGTAGCTCTATGACCAAATTAACTAGGAAGAAGGTTTCTTTCCACTGGTCTGAGTAGTGTGAGTCGATTGTTGGAAAGCTTAAGGAGTTTCTAACTTTGACTTCTATTTTAGATCTTTCTATTAAAGGTAAGAGGTTCACCATGTATTGTTATGCTTCTTTTATTGGTTTGGATTCTTTATGATATAGTACGGTTATGTTATTGATTATGCTTTGAGGCACCTAAAGGTACACAATGCAACTACGCCACTCATTGTTTGGCATTGGCTGTGCTAGTTTTTGGGCTTAATATTTGGAGGCATTAACTTTATGGCATGCATTGAGAGATATTCATAGATCATTGTAGTCTTCAGCATCTTATGAACCAGTGGGAGCTTAATTCTTTGCAGCACAGATGGATGGAGTTTCTTAAGGATTATGATATCTCTATCTTGTATCATTCAAGAAAGGTAAACATGGTAGTGGATGCCTTGAGTCAGAAGGCAGTGAGTATGGGTAGCCTAAGTTGTATTTTAATTTCTCATAGAATATTGGCGTAGGACATTAAGTTCTTATCTAGCTTGATGGTGTGAGTTAATATTTTAGACCCTAGGAGGATTCTTGCTAGTGATAAGGTAAGATCTTTATTATTTGAGAAGATTTTAAGTTACCAGTTAAAGGATAAGAGACTTTACATCATCCATGATCAGGGGTTGAGTAGTTAGTCCAAGATGTCTAGCATATATTCAGAGGGTGTTTTGATATATGATACCCACATTTTTGTACTGAGGATTGATGGCTTGATTCAGTCGATCCTACATGAGACTCATATCTAAAGATATTTTATTAACCTGGGTACAACTAAGATGTATCGAGATCTGAAATAACATTATTTTTGAAATAGCATAAAGAGAGATATGGCAGAATCTATAGCTTATTGCATCTGTTATTAGCAGGTGAAAGTCAAGCATTAACAACCTGATGGATAGATTCAGAGGTTGACCATTCTCGAATGGAAGTGGATGAGGATCACCAAGGACTTTATTCTTGGTTTGCCTCATACTTCTTATGGTTCTAATGGTATTTCGGTCATCGTGGAGAAGTTGACCAAGTTGATATATTTTATTCCTATTTAGATATCCTTCAGTGCCGATAGGTTAGCTCATATCTCTATTCATGAGATAGTCCATTTGCTTGATATGCCAATATCAAACATTTTAGATGGGGGTTCAATGTTCACTTTCAACTTCTGGAGAGCTTTTTTGGAAGAGTTGGGTACTCGGGTGAATCTTAGTACAACCTTCCATCCTCAGAAAAATGGGTTATTGGAGTGGACTATTTGGGTTCTTGAGTATATGCTTTAATACTTTGTTATAAATTTTGGAGGTTAGCGAAAGAAGAACCTAGACTTAACAGAGTTCACGTATAATAATAGCTACCATTCATGTATTGAGATGGCATATTATGGGGCATCATATAGTAGGAGATGTCTATCTTCAATTTTTTGATTAGACATATCTGAGGTTAGACCCCTTAGAACTGACATACTTCAGAAGTCATTCGATAGAGTCATGGAAATTCAGGAAAGGGCGTGGGTAGCTCATTGTAAGCAGAAGGCCTATGAAAATTGTAGAATTCATACTTTGAGATTTGGAGTTGGTGATCAGGTATTTCTCTAAGTATCTCCCATGAAGGGTCTAATAAGATTCGAAAGCAAAAGTCAAGCTAAATCCCAGATATATTGGGCCTTTCTAGATTCTTCGGCTAATTGGTGAAATGGCTTATGAGTTATCCTTACCCCTAGATTCTGCTACTGTCTATCCAATATTCCAGGTTTTTATTTTATATCTATACATTCTTGATCCATTTCATGTGCTTAGATGGGATATAGTTTAGTTGGATGAGTGGTTGACCTTCGTGGAAGAGTCCGTGCTTATTTTGGCTAGTGATGTCATATCATTGTACAATATAGAGATTCCTATAGTTAAGGGTTCAGTGGAGGCATCGTACAGTAGAGGAGGCAACTTGTGAGATCTAAATCGAGATGCGGACACAGTATCCTCACCTATTTGAGGCATCAGTAACATCCAAATCCTTTCCTTTTGACAATGAAAGTCTTTTTAGTAGAGGATATTATAATGACCCTCTAGATCACTTTCTATATTTTCCTAAATTTTCATCATTCAAAGCTTTCTTATAGTTGCATGATAATGCTAAAAATACACCTCTCTTATGAGAGAGTAAGCAGTAGTTTTCAAATATATAACCCAACTAGGCTGGGGTCGAACCCACAGGGAATACAGTGTTAATTGAGTTTTTCATGAGTCAATCAATTGATAGTTAGCAGTTTCCTGTAAATTGGGTTTTTTGGAAGGGTAACAAGTAATTATTTTTCAATTGAGTGTCAGTGTTTGTACTTAATATTATATGGAAAACAAAAGTTGTGTTCACTTTGAGTGTTTGTATTTGACAGACACTAGTAACAGTTCAAGATTCTTGTGGTAGGTAGGAACAACAGATTGTCCTTGTCGAAGTAATGTCTAAATTTTTCACAACCTATTTACACATTTAATTACCTAATTCTTTCTAACTTAGGGAATTTATATTTCATAACAGGATGTTGTCTCAAATTAATTAACCTTGTTACAACATTAATTATTAAATGAAAGTTTGATGCTTGCTAGTCCTTATTGATAATTCACTTCCTACTAGGGTTGATTTATTATTTCAAGCAAATCACTACTAGGCATGACCTATCGTTTGCAACCAATAGACAATATGTAAAACAGAGGAATTACCAAGGAGTTCCTACTACCTTTAGAATCTTGAACACCTAGTTACTTTATAAAACCAAACCCATAGATCCCACAACTCGGGTTAAAGGAATTAGCTACTCATAATGTAAAAAGTAACAAGACAATTTGTATTCATAATTCGATAAATGATAACTTAAAGAATAATGAATATCAACAAGTGTTTGTTAGATTAGATCGCAGTAGAAATCCCAAAAAAATTATGATAACAATCTCTCAAAAGTTAATTGTAAAGTTACAGAGAAAACTAGAGTGAAAAATAGTTTAAGTTCGTGTTCAATCGATGAATGTCCTGAAGTTCAAGATGAATGTTAGCCTCCAATAAAATCTAAGAACTTTCCCTTAAATACCAAGAGCTAAATTAGGAATCAAATCACAGAATACAACTTTTTTTGGCATAGCTGACGACAAAGTGTGACGCCTTATCAGACATTATCGTCAGCTCCTCCTCAAAGTTTGATGATTTCTGCCTTAGGCTGACGGTAAATCCTGATGAATTATTAGAAGTATAACGACTTATGAGATATGTCATCATCTCCTCTTCCACTTTCATGATCTCTGCTTTAGGATGACGACATTCTTGATGGCTTATCAGACACCTGACGTCTTATTAGGGGATGTCATCACACTTCTGCTCCAACTTCCTCACACTGTCTACAGCTGACGATGAATCTGATAACTTGTCATAAATTTGACGACTTATCAGATAAGTCATCAACTACACTTTCATGGCCACTTGTTCTAAATTTAGCTCTTTTGCTCTTATTGACTTTGGTTTTCTTGCATCTTGACTTTCCTGTATTATCAAAGAGAAAATATCAAAAATGACAAAAATTGCTTAAGACTTTACAACTATTTCTAGTTAAAAGCCTCAAATGTGTTAGCATTAGCTCACACATCAATACCATCAACTTAAAACAATTGCTTGTCCTCAAGCAACTTAAACATAACTAAGAGGACACAAAGCATATTCGGCAGTCAATCATCTATTTTATCTCAAAACATATTTACCATCTCCAAGGTCAATCATCTTAAACTCAACTGTGTATATTAGTGAAAAAAAATAATGCAACACAACGAAATCAAGCTATGGCATCAACTTAGCAACAACAACCATGCATGTACCAATATTACACTACCCAAACAAGTCAGTAATTAGCAACATAACCAGTGTCCCCTTACAACAAAGAAGTCCATCTTGACTTATATAAGAAATAACATATGTAATTATGGAGACAATCAATAGATACTCACTCTCAAAAAGAAGTTCCAATCAATGTATGCTAAATACCATAAGCTTGCCCATGTTTTCATTACCACGGTTTTCAGACAAGTAAGATGGGATCACTATAGGTCTTTTTCTTTGGCTTATAACGCAGGGTAAGGGCTGGTATGATACTCGATGACATTTAAGGTGACTTAGCCTCCTTGGTACTACACTAACTTTTGGGGTCTCACTTTTTTACCTTTACCTAATTCTCTCCTTTCTTGATCACACATACTCCGAATGGGTGCGGTCTTTTTGATAATTATTTCTTTTTTTTCACAACTTTTCTTTTCTTATTCTTTTTCCACCGCACCCAGATTTTTATTCTTTTCTTTTATTCTACCTTTCTTCATACTTATTTTACATCATGCACCCCTATGGTAGCCGCCCTTAACTTACGCTATTTGCCTAAGTAAAAGTGTACAATGTCTATGGAGGACCAAGGCCAAAACAGGTTCATTGTGATATAAATGGGAAGGTGATAGGTATCATAAAAGAACAGGCATTAAGGCTCAAAAATAGGATCAAGGGATATCATTCATACAGGGAAGATAATTTATGCTAGAATTGGACTAATCTCAAAACGGCCTATGAGCCTTTTCTAACCCCTATCCTACAACCAAGGCAAGACTAACTAGGCAAGTTCTGAATTTAACAAACAAAGGGAACTAAGTAATATCTAACACACACATGGCACAAAAGTACCTTACAACTACTACCAATTTGATTCATGCAATAATTTAGAAATGGTTATAATGTCACTAGTACTAATGCCATAACAAGATGCATAGTGGTCACACATAAATGCATATCACATAGTTATAAAATAGACCATTGGAGAGGTGTTCAAAAATTAGGAAAAACATGTTAACTATCTAAGGTACTTGTATTTCTCCTAGTAAACCATAATGTTTTACAACAAATCACCCTACACCCTCAACTTAAAATCGAGGATTATCCTTAAAGTACATGAAAAGATAAACTGAACTAAGGGTTAGGGTATACCTGGAGTAGCTCAAGCATTGGAATCATGGGTCCCTGACCCTGTAGCGGTATCTTCCGCTGGAATACTCACATCATTAGCCCACTGCTGGGCTAGCACAGCTATCAAAACCACTGGATGGAGTCCACTAGCTAATGCTCTTACAGCCCTAGCTTGTAGGTCTTCCTCCCATCTCTCTATTTCTGCCTTGGATACTGACATCGCCCTTTTTATTTCTACTTTTTTTGCCTTCTTTTCAGTTTTTCTTTCATTCCTATTGTTAGCTCTTTTCCTTTTACCCTTGTCTTTCTTATCACTCTTTTTTTTCCTCTACTTCACCGGTTCCCTATTGAGATCAAGCAAGGGAACTTTATCCACAGACTCATCCGCAACAATGCCCCAACATCAGCTTTCAAATTATCCAGTATTGCTCTAAATAGTGCAGGATCTGGGGACGATATTTCTCTTAACCATGCACTAAAACAGTTCTCTTACTCATTAACATGATTAAGAAAAATTTGGAAGGGATCAAGGGCTAACCTGATCCTTTTCTCCACAGTCGATGCAAACTAGTTGGCAAATTGTTGCAGCTGTGCCTTGCATCTCCTTTCTTATTTTGCCACTCTCCTAAAACTTAAAGCATTAAATGTCAACACTGATAGATGAGCTGCTACTACGGGGTTTGCTTCGTCCTCATGCACGAAACTCGCCTCTACAGAGGGTGTTAACTGTATAGCTTCAAAATTTTGCACCTTTATATTTGGTGTTGAGTCAGCACCCATAATAGCTGGTTGTACTTCTACAACCCTTACTGGATCTAATGCAACCGCTGCTCTCTTGTCTAGCACCAACCTAGGGTTATTTTCATCAAATCTCATAGGGTCATTGGTCTTCTTAGCAGGAAGTTCATCATCTACCCCTGCAACCTCTGGTATATTAGTAGCACGGCACAAATTTGTTATGAGACAAGGGAAATGATATGTAGTATTGGGTCTTGATACCCGAATCTTTATTTCATCAACAATAATCTCCATGAATTTTAAGTGAAGCAAAGCCACAAGGCTCATGACTAACACTTTTTTATCATCATCCAGAATATTATCTCTAGTTGTAGGCATCAACTAAGTGCATACTACACCCCACCAGAACTTTGCCTTTTGAGTAAGGGAGGACTTGGCTATTCTTTCGTTCGGGTTAGTCAACCATTCCGGTTCTTCTTCAGCTATGATGTTGGATAACCATGGATGCTATTGTTCATGATCCTTTAACCGATAGTATAATGTTGGTGAAGTGACCTAAGAAGTGAAGTCAGGACCTTGAAGAAATCTGTTAATGGTTTTTTCTGAGATATCTACCATTACGCCTCTAACCAAAAATTTCTACAACATGGGATTATCTACCTCTTTTTCCTTTTTCTTACACATGTTTTTCAAGGTATCCTGGTAGTTCACTTAGAACTCCCAGACTAATGTAGGGAATAACGAATTACCTCTATGTGTAGTCCACGCCAGGTCATAGTTTCAGAATGTCTGCTGTATTGAAGGATATCTACTCAACCCGGTGGTAATGATTCTCATTTCTTTAAAAATTGGCCTTTTAACATATATTCTTTGGCTTCTAAGCAGCCCATTATAGAAAATATTCTTTGCCCCTGGAAGTTACAATCTAGTACTTTCTCAGACACCGAGGTTCTTAAATTTGATCATATTTCCCTGTATCAGAGAGTTCTCCTCAGCTTGTTGTTCCAAAGGAGTGGACCAAGATGATGGTCCCTCATAATCATGTTGCTTATAATTTGGTTGCTCCAAATCAGATTTATCAAAATTGAGGTGCTCAGAATCAGGTTATTCAGAAGTTGTCTGCTCCGAAGGTGTATGTTCCGATGTTGAGGGTTCCTCAGATTCACTTACTTTACTCTCCTCCTTCTAAGCTTTTGGAGGTGGTGAAGGCATTTTTAGACTTTTCTTCTTTCTTTGTGTTTTTACCTGTGGATCTTTTTCTTTATAATCAAACTCATCAAAAAATCTCTAAGGCATACTCCCCTTAGTCACCTTCTTTGCTGATTTGTATCATTTTCCCTTAGGTGCCATTATAAACTCTATAGTAGAAGAACACAATTATTCAGTACCTAAGATCACATAAAGCAAGAAGTTCAGTCACTGAAGTTCCACATCCCTTGAAAGGGGTTTATTAGTTCTTCAGATAAAAGTTGTAACGACATGGTTTGATAAGTCATCACATCTGTGATAGCTTATCATCCATGTCATCAGCCTTAAGTAGAATAGGCTAACTTTCCTCAACTTGTAAGGTCTGATTAGCCATCTCATTTGTGATAACTTATCAGACATGTCGTCACCTCAATTAGAATTGATCAACTTTTTCACACTTGTGATGATATGTTAATAAGCTATCATGATTGTGTAACTTATCAGGCATGTCTTCATCTCAGAACATGATCTCTATCTTATTTTTAACATAATTATCCTTCCCAACTCTTCTCAAAAATCATGGAATTACTTTCTTGAACTAGAATTTTAACTTTTTATCCTTGATGCATAACTGTAAACCCTAGTTTCAGTTTCTTACTACAATGGCAAGCTAAACTTGACTCAATCTCTTTGAAAACCAAGGTGTACATCAGCCTTACTACTACCCAATGAGAAAAAGAGTCTTAGAGCATACCTGTTAGGCTACTTAGCTTCTTGAGTAGGGTAGAGCAGATGTAAAGATGAAGGAGAAAGATCACTTTGTGTTTGAACTTAACTTCAATCGAGCAAAAATAAAAGGAAATTTTCTTTTCTTACTAAGAACTAATTCAAAAAGGCAAGAGAATAAACTAAAAATGGAAAGAAATAAACTAAAGAAAGAAAAAAGAAAAGTGGGAAGGTGAAATATTTGCTTTTGGGCCGGGTCGAATTTCTTTAACTGGGCCTAAAATTATTTGATAACGTATTTTGGGTTTTCTGACAACACTTCTGATGGATTATCACAAGTGTGATAGCCCATCACAAATGTCATCAGCCTTAAAAGAACATACCTCAGATCTGATTTCTTTGATGATAAATCTGATGGCTTATCATAATTACGGTAGCTCATCACCTATGTCGTCAGGATCACTTAACTTGCTACATCAATTCTACCTCGAACCCTGCATACCTCATTAGTTCATCATACTTACCGTCTAAATAAATAAAAATAACTTGCGTTAAACCTAAAAATTTTGGGTTGCCTCCCAATAGCGCCTAATTTAGTATCGCAGCATGACTCGGTCATCTTGACTACTCATAATTCATCAAGACACCTTGTTGATACCTCTTTTATGTCCTCACAAAACATATCCACAATTAAGAAAACACTTATCTCCTTTTGTTGTGTTATGAATGGGTGCATTCCAAATTTTGCTTTTTTTCATTGAGTCTAAACTTGAGCTCATTCATCTGCATGTCAACTATCACTCTCCCAGTTGATAAGAATGGTCTACCCAAAATTATGGGCACTTCTAAGTCTACTTCTCAATCAAGGATCACAAAGTCAGCAGTAAATATAAAATCAGCAACTTTTACAAGTACATCATGTAGAATACCGATCGACCTTTTCATAGACCTGTCCACTATAACTAGTCTCATGTTTGTGGGTGTGGGGTATCCCAAACCCAACTTTTTATAAACAGCTAGTGGCATCAGATTAATGCTCTCTCCCAGATCACATAAGGCCTTATAAAATTCCAAAGATCCAATCATATAGGGAATAGTGAATGCTCCTGGGTCTTCCTTGTTCTGCACTAAGGACCTTGTAGAAATAGCACTACAATGATGGAGATTATCCACCAGTTCATAGCTCACTGCTCTTTTATTTGTCATAAGATCCTTCATAAATTTAGCATATCCTAGCATTTATTCAAGTGCCTTGATCAAAGGCACATTCACTGTTAGCTGCTTCAATATTTCCATGAATTAACTAAACATCATGTCATTGACCTTATTTTTCAATCTCTAAGGAAAAGAAGGTGGTGGTTTTGGGAGAGTTTTCACCACTACTTTCTTTTTCTTCTCTTTCCCTTATTCCACCTCATCAACCTGTTGATGATTAGAAGGGATATCAATGATATCCAGCTTCTCATACTCGACTGGATTACCTTCTTCAAGATCAACATCATTTTTATCACCTCATCATTAATAGTTTTGCCTAAAGAAGGGTCTGATGAAACCTTACCACTCCGTATGGGAATAGCCATGCACGAACCATCATTTTGAGGGTTCTAAATTATATCACTTGGCAGCGTTCCACTTTTTCTCAGATTCAATACTGTAAAAAATTGGCTCATTTAATGTTTCAACTTTTAGATCGAGGTGGAGTGTGAGTTTACCAATTGAATCATAGAAAACAAATAGGTCTTCATGGTAGTCACCCCAGAGTTGGTAGCCTCAACTCCCTTTAATGATTTTTCCATCATGTCCTCCATGGACATCTTACCAGAGCTAGTTGTCGTATTATCTCTGCTTTCGAGAGGTACATATAGCCCACTTCTATCATTTTTTATCTTTTAGTTTTATTGATACCAATCCTTATATCAATCCTTGTCATAATAAGTCCAACCTTGATTTCCTTGGATATTGCCTCGAAAACCACCTGGTTATTCAAATAGTTAGCTTCTTCTTCTGAATCAGAATTATCTTTACCTTCTGATGTAATAGCTTTCACTTTTTCAGTCTTTGTAGATAATAAGTGCTTAGTTAGTCAATCCATTTGCATCTTTAAACTAGCCATGTATTGATCATGTTTCTCGTCTCTCCTATATTTTTCTGCAGTTATACCAATAGTCAAAGTAGGGCTCGCTACCACAGAATCCCTGGTGCCAAGCCCTAATCTATTTGGTCATTCTGCCAGCATCTTCAATGCTTCTAGGAATGTAAGATCAACAAATGAACCACCTGTAGCATTATCCAATATTGGCTTCATCACAAAATTGAGAGCCTTTATAGAGTTTCCATCAAATGTATGTTCGTCATGTTGTGGTTTGGACACTCCATTAGCTTTTTCTTAAACCTCTCCTAAGTTTCATGAAGAGATTCAGTTGGGAGCTATCTAAAATAACTGATCTCGTCCCTCAACTGCACCCTCCTGGAAGGTGGAAAGAACCTTTCTAGGAAAGGCTCTTTCAATTGCCTCTAGTGGGTTATCGAATCGGGCGTCAGCTCATTTAGCTAGAGTGTTGCCTCCCTAGACAGAGACAACGGAAACAATCTTGCACGAATAATATTCTGACCCACTTCTGGGTTATCAAAAGATTTTTAAATGGTGACAAAGTTCACTAAATGCATGTTAGGATCATCCCCAGGAAGGCCACCAAACAACTCTTTTAGATGAAGGAGTTGAATTATAGTACTTGTAATGTTGAACTTTGTCCATGGTGCTAGAGGTGGGGGAATAATAGCCCTAGTAGCACCTAATCCATCCATTCCATCATCATCCTTATTAGGATCAAATTGCATGGCTTGGCGATCTGGTCTCGCCCTGAAAGGATAGTTTTTGTTTACATTTCTGTTCACTGGTGCAGCTACCTCTTTTGCACGCCTTTGGTTAAAAGGATTCAACAATTTCTCATCTCCCAAGTCATCATCATCTAGATTCAGATGTCGGGCTTGTTAACCGTTATTCTATAGATTAACTTGAGCTCTAGCTAAGGAGACTAGCCTGTCAGCTTCCCGTGGGTCTGCCATTCTGCCTATCAGTTGGGGTTTTAAATTAAATGGTAATAATGTTTCTCCTAAACTTTTGGTTTTTTGCATACACCACTGTGTTCTTGCAACAAACAAAAACAACAAATAAACGTAAAATTAGGAAACTTGACTAACAGTCAATTAGCAGACATAAACTTAAATTTATAATCATATTCCTCGGCAACGGGGCCATTTTTTATAACGCTAAAACTGCACCTCTCATATGAGAGAGTAAGGGGTTGTTGTCAAATATATAACCCAACTAGGTAGGGGTCGAATCCCACAGGCAATATGGTGTTAATTTGAGTTGTTCGTAAGTCAATCAACTGATAGTTAGCAGTTTCCTATAAATGGGGATTTTTGGAAGGGTAACAAGTAATTATTTATTAATTCAGTGTCACTGTTTGTAATCAATATTTATGGAAAACAAGAGTTGTGCTCACTATGAGTATTGGTATTTGACAGACACTAGTAACGGTTCAAGATTCTTGTGGTAGGTAGGAACAACAGACTATCCTTGTCGAAGTAATGTTCAAATATTTGTCAACCTATTTAGACATTTAATTACCTAATTCTTTTGTACTTAGGTAATTTATATTTCATAACAGGATATTGTCTCAAATTAATTATCCTTGTTACAAGGTTAATTATTAAATGAAAGTTTGATTCTTCCAAGTCCCTATTGATAATTTACTTCCTACTAGGGTTGATTTCTTATCTCAAGCAAACCACTAGTAGGCATGACCTATCATTTGCAACCAATAGACAATAAGTAAAAGAGAGGAATTACCAAGGAGTTCCTACTACCTTTAGAATCTTGAACACCTAGTTACTTTACAAAACCAAACCTATAGATCCCACAACTCGGGCTAAAGGAAGTAGCTACTTTAATGTAAAAAGGAATAAGACAATTTGAATTCATAATTTGATAAATGATAACTTACAGAAGAATGAATATCAACAAGTGTTTCTCAGATTAGATCACAATACAAATCCCAAGAAAATTATGATAACAATCTCTCTAAAGTTAATTGTAAAGTTACAGAGAAAACTAGAGAGGAAAATAGTGTAAGTTCTTGTTCAATCGATGAATGTTGTGAAGTTCAAGATGAATGTCAGCCTCTAATAAAACCTAAGAACTTTCCCTTAAATACGAAGAGCTAAATTAGGAATCAAACCACAGAATACAACTTTTTTTTGCACAGCTGATGACAAAGTGTGATGCCTTATCAGGAGTCTGACGACTTATCAAACATTGTCATCAGTTCCTCATCTAATTTTGATGATTTTTGCCTTAGGCTGATGGCAACTCTTGATGGCTTATCTGAAGTCTGATGACTTATGAGATGTGTCGTCATCTCCTTTTCTATTTTCATGATCTCTGCCTTAGGCTGATGATATTCTTGACAGCTTATCAGACACCTGACATCGTATTAGGGGATGTCATCATACTTCTACTCCAACTTTCTCAAGCTATCTACAACTGACGATGACTCTGATAATTTATCACAAATTTGATGACTTATCAGACAAGTCACCAACTATACTT
Source organism: Capsicum annuum (assembly GCF_002878395.1). Classification (NCBI taxonomy): domain Eukaryota; kingdom Viridiplantae; phylum Streptophyta; class Magnoliopsida; order Solanales; family Solanaceae; genus Capsicum; species Capsicum annuum. The sequence continues at coordinate 45,140,424 of NC_061117.1, forward strand.
TCATAGTCACTTGTTTAAAATTCACCTCTTTTGCTCATATTGTCAATGGTTTTCTTGCATCATGACTTTCGTACATTATAAAAGAAAAAAAAATCAAAAACGACAAATGTTTCTTAAGACTTTACAATTATTTCTAGTTAAAAGCCTCAAATGTGGTAGTATTATCTCACCCATCATTGTACAACATTATTTATGACTTGATAGAACATGTAGTTCATTTGATTTTATAGCCAATTCGTTATTTTAAAGTCTTTGCTAGTTAAAATTGTCTATCGGATAAAAACTTCTATCAAATGACCTCGTATGCCAATTTTAATAATTCTAATAGTTCCGAAACATTGATTTTACGCTAGGGGGACACTTGGTCTAGGTCCTGAGGCTCCTGGACTAATTTTGAGCTATTAGATAGAGGTTAAGAATAATGGTATGTGGCTATTGAACCATTTTTCATCAAAACAACCTAGGACGGAAATTTTGACTGTGTTATTGAGTTCAGAACATCAAATTTTATAGGGTAGTGTAATACCCTATATTTTCATGCTAAAATTCTAACCGTCATTCCTGCGCGTCTAAGATCTAATACAAGTGATTCTCACATGACTACATGTTGGATGATCATTATCCTAGTCTATGGAGTAGTTTAGAGGTGAAAAATTTTAATAAAAATGACCTAGAACAAAGTTGAGCTAAGACCAATTGATTCATCCAAAGTTTGACATTCGATTCTATAGGGGTCAACTTGAAACTTGTATAAATCTTAATATGCATGGTATTTTTCATCCCAAGATGTATCAAATTTTAGATAATTGAATTAGCTTTCCAACGATACTAATTTCGCAAAAATCTGATACCCGAGCGAAGAGTTATGCCCATTTTCGTGAGAAGCAGTAAGGGTGTGCGATGGGCAATACGCCGTCCAATCAAATGTGTGCAATTGGGAGTGCAAGGCATACTTAAATGTCTGCCATAAGGTATGCGACGCACACCTTAAGGTTTTCCATGGGTTGTGCACCGCATACCTCACTTCCAAGTGCTAAAAACACCCGTATATATATGTCTATAACACGGGATTAAACTCCTACAACATCAAAATAAGTTTACTTTCTCTCAAAATCACCAAGGACAATCTTTAGGGTTTCAACATAAAAACCCGAATAGCTAGAGATTCAACCGTGAGAATTCTATAATTTTTACATATTTGGAATCCCCATTACGAAGGCTACGAGTGACACCCAAAAGTTCGTGAATAGAATTACGTCATTCGGAAAGTCATTCAAAGCTTCAAGTTTAAGGTATGTGGAGTTTTTCAACAAGAACACCCTTTAGTTCTTGTGCCCAAATTGATTTTTCTTTTATGAATATACATGATTTTACATGTTTTGATATAAATTTGAAGCATGAATTTATATCCTATATTGTTTTACATGAGATTATGATACTCTCTATGTTTTGGAAGTTAAATTAAATGAGAATGATGACATTTTTGTACATAAAGCTGATTTTTTCAGATTTTAAAGTAAGTTATAAATATTTATGATGAAAAGCATGAATCTTGAGAAAATTTAATATGATTTTGATGTATGAGACCTTGAGTCCTAATTGGGATTGTACTTTGAGAAATTATGTTCTATAAGAACAATGAGATTTGAATCTCAAAGCTAATTTTTTTTTACCAAGATGTGTGATTATAAAGCTTAAATTTTAAGTTTTAAGTGATTATTTTTGTGCTTATGTCATAAAGTATGAAACTTTGGAAGGTTTATGGTGATATGGATTTATGGGTTTTTGGATCCCTATTTGAGATTATTATTTTGAGAAAATCATGTGTTATAAATACCTTGATTTTAAATAATTTGAGATGATAAAGAAGCTTTGACCTTTTGATTGTAAAAAGGGTTGTTTTTGAAATCGAGATGAGAAAAGAAATCCACTTTTATTGATTTATTATGAAAGGGATAGTATGATGGCTCCCGTTGTGAATTTTTGAAATATTTATTAGTGGATTTTCTTTTGAAAAGATCTAAGCTAAGTCCGGGAGTAGTCTTTAGCATCGAACGGGAGGTATAGTAGGATTGGTACTTCCATAGAACTACGTGCTCCCATAGGTTATGAGCCTGAGGATTATTTATATTGTGATCACTAATGTTTGGATTGATGATTTACGGTCCTACTCCGATGGCAAGGATAGGATAGCTCTCCCCAATGTGGGTTAGATGTTGGACTCTATATAGCTCACATGGTTTATTTCGATTGTAAGAGACTCCCAATGTGTGTGTGTGTATTCTCCTATCTAATATGAAAAGTCATATTCTTTTATATAAGATGAAAACATATTTGTTTGAAAGACTGAGTTTCCAAAAGTCATTGTTTTCGAATGATTTAATGAACATATATTCCAAAGAGATTAGTTATGAGATTTGATTACTTTGATGATTTGAAATCGAGATGCAAGTGAATTGAGATTTATTATGATGACTCACATGTTTCACCCAATATATTTTACTCTTTTATGATTATGATGATTTTAATTCGACCTAAGTGAGTCATTTATATCAGCATGCATAATTTTATAAACTGTGCTGATATTAAGATATTATTTTATATATGCATTGCATCCCCATATGCTCGGTACGTTTCCATGGTACTGATCTACATATTCGTATGTGGGCTACATTTTCTTGGAATGTAGGTACAAGGTATAGTGTACATCTTCAGATCCAGTCAGTTCGCGGCATCCAGTCAGCAGGTGATGAGTCCTTTTGATTCACGGGCTTGAGTTAGTTATACAGTTCGAGAAGTGTTGTATTTTCTTTATTCAGTCGTATTAAGTTGGGTTAGTCGGGAGTCATGACCCGACTACCTATAGTCAGTACTAGTAGAGGCTTCATAGACAGTCAGTAGAAGTTGATGTATTCCATTTTAGTTTTGGTTGTAAAAGTAGAGTTGTAGTACTGTATTAATCAAATTCAAAAAGAGTTATTTTCTGCAGATTTGTATATATATATTTGTACTTCTTATTCAGTTGCTTATAAGATATGCTAGTAGAAAGGTTAGCTTGGGGTCACTTGTGACCCTAAGCACCATGTGACATCTCAGGACCCAATTTTGGGGCATTACAAACTTGGTATCAGAGTACAGAGTTCAAGTGTCCTAGGGTTTCTATGAATCCATGTCTAGTAGAGTCTTGCGGAATGGTACGGAGACATCTGTACTTTTCTTCAAAAGGCTACAGGGAATTTAGGAAATGTTTCTCTTTTTTCAAGTCTAGGACCATGCCATGAAAAGGTTCTCTAAGAAACTTATATAAATTCTTATCTTACTCTATTCTGGCCAACTCTACCTTGATTCTAAGGTATCAGAAACAATTGAGCTTCATTCTTCATAAATAGTTATAGGATTGTAAGAGTGCTACAAAAGTATCCTATCAGTACTTTTGAGTTCTAAAAACTGAAGTGCTTTATCAGGCCTGTAGAAATCGTGCACTAAGCTCGAGTCAAATATGCTTTTAAATTTCTCCTCAAAATCCATAATGATAATCTATACTTCTCTATATTTGTACTATTCTTGAGGTAACATGTTCGGCAAGTTCCAATTTCCTCCCCAGCTAATGCTCTAATATTTGCTGGCAGAAGTTTCAGAAGTTTCATAAAGTGGCTTGAGATGAGCCTTTTTAGTGTGTTATAAGTCCCTCAAATTTAAAGTTATTCCCTTGTTCTTACTAGTTATTCAATTAAGATAGAGTAAGGTGTATTCTTAGATCATTGAATGTTATGTGTCAAGTTTCTATCTCTTGTATTACGAAATTTTGTTATTATTGTGGTTGTGAAAAATCAAAGTCCAGTGAAGATGTGTGGGGCCTATTTCGATTCACTAGCATAGTTGCTTTGTTATTCATCTAATTTTCTTGTTCAAAACACAAAACCAAAGTCTAGTGAAGCTGTGTGAGGCCTATTTCGATTAACTAGCAACTTGTTGTTTATCTTATTGTTCTGGTGTTAGTTGAAAGTGTGGGTTTCTGTGTAGTGACAGAAGTAGTAACATTTAGTTGAAAGTCTTGTGTTAGTTGAACTTGTAGGTTTAGAAGTGTAGTGGAAAGAATGGTGGTAAGGGCGATTTATTGAGAATGTATAGCTGAATTTTTCTTATGATTGAATTAGTAATAAAGTGATATACCCTTGTTTGTTAGTTTAGTGAAGTTAGAGAAGAAGATTATTAGTTAAGGTGGACTATTGTTTGCTTGAAGTATGAAAAGAGTTATTGATGGTATTTGTTGTGCTAGGAAAGTATAGGTTTTGATAGAAGTACTTGGTGGTTGAGTATTGTTAATTTAGGCTTTCCTGAGATTGCAAGAGGAAGTTTAGTTGAAATTTATAGAGCTATGAAAGTAACTTAGGCGTGAAGATGGGTAAATAGTAATGATGTGAAGAAGGATGATGTGTTAACAAATTATGAATAAGATAGGCCATATGATTATGATTAATTGTCATTGTGTACTAGCTTTTCTTGATGCTATGTTCTATAGTTTAGAAGAAAAAATTGTGTGTGAGATTGGGTTGTAAATCTTGTTTAGCTCTAGACATTAGGTTTGAATAGTTGATGGTTCGGTTGTTGATACTAGTTATATGGAGGTGATCTAGTAGGCCTGAACAGTGTATGCAAGAGTATTAGATCATGTATTCGTAATTAAGTATGGTGTAGAGATGTGCCCAAGGTGCTATGACGCTGCATTATTTTTTAAAGATTATTGCATATTGTGTGGTTAGTAGTAACGTTGAGTTTCTAGGTGGAGAAAGGCTAGTTAGATAATTTATGTTGTTCTTGATAGGTAAGTTAGGGAGTTATGATTGAAGATGTTGAGTCTTTTTAGTATGATTTTATTCTCATGGTTTGGGAAAAATATACGTATAGAAGTGTGATCTTGGTAGGCTATGATTATGTGATTAAAGATGTAGATATGGTTACAAATGAGAGTGTAAGTCTTTGATGATGATTATTGAAGCTAGAAAGTTAAGGATGGCATATGGATGGGTTGTTCAAGAATGAAGTCGGTAAGTTTGAAATTAGTTTATTCTTGTGAGTTTAGCATTTATTTGTAGATCTTAAAATGATGAAATTATGGATTAATCTCAAGAATATATAAAGTATGCCTTTAGGGGTATTTGCCTTAAAGTTATATGTGATTTTTAATGATAGGCTTGAATGTCATGTTGGGTGTAAGATGATGTATGCAATATGCACTAGTGAATCCATATCAAGAGTTTTAAATTAGTCATTGAAGTGGTAAGGCATGTTATGCTTACGGTGTGAGCTCTAAGAAGATATAGAATATTAAACCTTGTGGTTTAGACTAGTATTGTGGTTTGGCATGTTGTATCTTGTGATTTAGTGTTAGGTTTGATCATAGTGAGAGAACATAGTTTAGTTTAGACCTTAGTAAAAAGATTTCATAGTGCTAATATGAGAATTATAAGTTGAATCAAATGAGTATGGTATTTAAGGGGAATAGTATAGTTGAGAGAGCATTTGAGAAGTGATGCTAAGCTTGAAAGTAAGAAGTTGTGTTGCCTACGGCCTAGCAATCCTATCCTATTTTATGAGTTATATAATTATATTCCATGCTATAGAGTTATATCAATATTGTAATTCCTTAGTTAAATGTCTTGTTCAGAGCATGCCCAAAATTCTTTGCTCCCTAATATCGATAGAATTTCATAGAAAAGTGCTAAAGAAATACTCCATTTGAGTATGGGTAGTCAGTATGATCCAGTCCATAAAGCCTGGAGTCTAGTTTAGCAAGCAAGTAGATAAGCACCTATAGATTCTTAATTTTCCAGCTAGTCTTACTATCCGCAGTCTTATACGTATGTACATTCCAAGAGGTAATGTGTTTGTGTCCAATTAAACTATGAGTTCAGCTCAGTTCATGCATCAGTTTCAGTTTCAGATATTAAGTCATGATTCAGTTTGTAAGTATCCTATGTAGTATCACAGTCTCTTCTTAGTATTTTTATCAAATTATTATCATTTGGGGACGAACGATCCCAAGAGGGGGATGTTGTAATTCCCTGAGTTTTCATGTCATAAACCTCTCATCCTTTCTTATGAGATCAGATCCAATGCAAAGTAATGGTTACTCGTAAGTTGACACTCTCGTTTCTATCTTAGCCATATAGTTATTTTTCTTGAGGATTTATGCACTTGTAGACGAGTTCAGTAGCTCATTATTCCTGATGTCCATTAATTCAGTTCTATCAGTTACACATGATAGCGTGAAGACTAATATTCCTCTGTGTTTCAGGTTAATTATCCACATTCGAGGACTAATGTTCCCAAAGGGGAGATAATGTAATACCCCGTATTTCGTGCTATAATTCTAACCATCATTCCTGTGCGTCTAAGCTCTAATACAACTGATTCTCACTTGAATACAAGTTTCATGATCATTATCCTAGTCTATGGAGTAGTTTAGAGGTGAAAAATGTTCATAGCAATGACCTAGAACAAAGTTGAGCTCAGACCAATTGATTTATCAAAAGTTTGGCATTCGATTCTACAGGGGTCAACTTCAAACGTGTATATCTCTTAATATACAGGGAATTTTTCATCCCAAGACCAATAAAATTGTAGATAATTGAATTATCTTTCCAACGATACCAATTTCTCAAAAATCCAATAACTTAAGAGTTATGCCCATTTTCGTGAGAGGTAGTAAGGGTGTGCGATGGGCAATGCACCGCCCAATCAAATATGTGCGATTAGGAGTGCGAGGCATACTTAAATGTCTTCCATAAGATGTGCGACGCACACCTTAAGGTCTGCCATGGCTTGTGCGCCGCATACCTTACTTCCATTTGCCAAAAACACCCCTATATATGTCTATAACATAGGATTAAACTCTCACAACATCAAAATAAGTTTACTTTCTCTCAAAATCACCAAGAACAACCTTTAGGGTTTCAACATAAAAACTCCAATAGCTATAGATTCAACCATGAGAATTCTATAATTTTTACATATTTGAAATCCCCATTACGAAGGCTATGAGTGACACCCAAAAATTCTTGAATAGCATTACGTCATTCGGAAAGTCATTCAAAGCTTCAAGTTAAAGGTATGTGGGGTTTTTCAACAAGATCACCCTTTCGTTCTTGTGCCCAAATTGATTTTTCTTTTATGAATATACATGATTTTACATGTTTTGATATGAATTTGAAGCATGAATTTATACCCTATATGGTTTTACATGAGATTATGATACTCTCTATGTTTTGGAAGTTGAATTGAATGAGAATGGTGACATTTTTGTACATAAAGCTGAATTTTCCAGATTTTAAAGTAAGTTATATATATTTACGATGAAAAGCATTAATCTTGAGAAAATTAAATATGATTTTGATGTATGAGACCTTGAGTCCTAATTGGGATTGTCCTTTGAGAAATTATGTGCTATAAGCACAATGAGATTTGAATCCTAAAGCTAATTTTCTTTACCAAGATGTATGAATATAAAGCTGAAATTTTAAGTTTTAAGTGATTATTTTTGTACTTATGTCATAAAGTATGTAACTTTGGAAAGTTTTATGGTGATATTGATGTATGGCTTTTTTGAACCCTATTTGAGATTATTATTTTGAGAAAATCATGTGTTATAAATACCTTGAGTTTAAATAATTTGAGATGATAAAAAAGCTTTGACCTTTTGGTGCTCCCGTTGTGAATTATTGAAATATTTATTAGTGGATTTTCTTTTGAAAAGATCTGAGCTAAGTCCGGGAGTAGTCTTTAGAACCGAGCGGGAGGTATAGTAGGATTGGTACTTCCCTAGAACTACTTGCCCCCATAGGTTGTGAGCCTGAGGCTGATTTATATAGTGATCACTAGTGTTTGGATTGATGATTTAACGTCCTACTCCGACGGCAAGGATAAGATAGCTATCCCCAACGTAGGTTAGATGTTGGACTCTATGTAGCTCACATGGTTTATGTCGGTTGTAAGAGACTCTCAATGTGTGTGCGTGTGTATTCTCCTATCTAATATGAAAAGTCTTATTCTTCTATCTGAGATGAAAACATATTTGTTTGAAAGACCGAGTTTGAGAAATTCATTGTTTTTGAAAGATTTAATGAACATATGTTCCGAAGAGAATTATAATAAGATTTGATTGCTTTGATGATTTGGAATCGAGATGCAAGTGAATTGAGATTTATTATGATGACTCATATTTTTCACCCAATATATTTTACTCTCTTATGGTGATGACGATTTTAATTTGAGCTAAGTGAGTCATCTGTATCAGCATACATAATTTTATAGACTGTTATGATATTAAGATATTATTTTATATATGCAATACACCCCCATATGCTCGGTATGTTTCCATGGTACTGACCCACATATTCATATGTGTGCTACATTTTCTCGAAATGTAGGTACAATGTATAGTGTACATCTTCAGAACCAGTCAGTTCGCGGCATCCAGTTAGCAGGTGATGAGTCCTTTTGATTTATGGGCTTGAGTTAGTTATACAGTTCGAGAAGTGTTGTATTTTATTTATTTAGTCGTATTGTGTTGGGTTAGTCGGGAGTCATGACCCGGCTACCTACAGTCAGTACTAGTGGAGTTTTCATAGACAGTCAGTAGAAGTTGATGTATTCCATTTCAGTTTTGATTGTAAAAGCAGAGTTGTAATCTTGTAAATTCAGTATTTTTTTAATCAAATTCAAAAAGAGTTATTTTTCGCAGATTTGTATATATATATTTGTACTTCTTATTTAATTACTTATGAGATATGCCAGTAGAAAGGTTAGCTTGGGGTTACTTGTGACCCTAAGCACCGTGTGACATCTCGGGACCTTATTTCGGGGCGTTATAGGTAGCATAGCCCATTTTCATATATGGGATTTGAAATGAACCTCGACGGGGTTGACAGACACTTGGAAAATTCCAAGTTTTATCTAGTACTGGTTCATCACTTAAGCGATGTCTTTGATTGTTTAACAGATCTACCAAGCTGAATAAATATTACTTAAGCAACTATTGTTATCTCGTAAGAAATAGGTTCTATAGTGGTGCAAGTATTGAATACACAATATAATTATCGTAAATGCAACATTTGCTCAGATTGTCAGATGTTGTGTAAGGGATTGGCTAATCGAGTAAGCGATACTCGTGCACCTGGGAGGGGTACAAATTCCCAATTAGCATATTTTTTACCATTTTCATCAATTTCCAAGATATTGGAATCCTAAAAGATGGAAAGCCTGGGGTAAACATTTGTGGGTGATTTTGGAGCTTGGATGAAGATTATTTACACTTTTCTACTTCAAATTTGTAGTAAGCTTCCATTAATTTCCGACTAGAATTCTTTCTTTCCTAAAATCTCTAGAATATTTGTATCTTGATTATTGCATCAGTTGAGCTCAGAATTCTCCTATTTTTAGGGTAAATCTACCTTAAGTAAAATGGGATTTTGTGTTAGTTTTGAAACTTCAATTTCATAAATGGGCCCTACATGGAATTTTTTATGATTTTTGGACCCAACGCACAATAGTGAATATGCATATTGTTGTTCTTGTTTTGATGAGTAAAGTATGATTTAATAGTGTGGCACATTGCAGAAGCTTCTCGAAATGAAAAACTGGCGGTTTAGTGGATTGTTTGGCATCCATGAAGGCTAGGTTTACCCTCTTCATAGTTTAATCCATTTTATAGGATGTTTATTGTATTATGTTAGATTTGGGTTGGAATTTAACTATTGAATATGTGATAGTCTATATTTGGGTTAGTTAGATCGTTCAGTTTATTTTCGGGATTAGAAGTATGACCTTCTATCCCATCTTAGGCCAAGACTTGATTTAACTTTTGTAAGCTTATTTATGCATGATACACCCTTCTTAATGTTTGTTTTGGGATTAAGGTAATTTATGATTTATCAAATGAGTATGTTAGTGGGATATTTAAGATTAATGCTAAGTGATATAACCAATAGAAATGATAATTGACATGAATTTAGGATATTCTTAATAATAGCACTTATAGATATGATTTTTGATATGAATTTTGGATATGCTTAATAATATTGCATAGAGATATGATCATCAATATGAATATCAGATTTGCTAAATAATATTACTTATAGATAAGATTATTGATATGAATTTCGGATATGCCTAAGGATAATGCTTGTAGTTATGATTATTCATATAATCCTGGATATGCCTAATGGTGTAGCCTATGGATATGATTATTGATATGAATTTCTTATATCCTTAATGAAGTAGCTTATTAATATGATTATTGATATGAACTCAGAATTTGCTTAAGGTTGTAGCTTATAAATATGATTATTGATATGAATTCTTGATATTCTTAATGATATGGCTTATATATATATGATTATTGATATGAATTCTAGATTTGGCCAATAATATGGCTTATAGATGTGATTGTGGATGAGACTCGTTGTCATGATTCTTGGCACGGTGTATAGATAGGAGTAAAGGGAGTCTTATAGTTAGGATTTATTGGTATAATATATTGATTTTAGATTATTGACATGGCTCATTAATATGATTCATTATTGTTGTTTATTAATATGAGTTTCAATTCAAGTTCGATAATTATGGGTATTGATGATATGAGTTTCAGTTTAAGTCCGATAAATGATGGTAATAAAGATGATTATATTGAGTTCTGATTTGAGTCATACATTGAGAGAGTGGATTATAATATTTTATGATATGTATGGATTATTGTTAAGGTTATGAGGATTGGAAAATTATGGTTACTCGACTATTTACTTTTCTTTGATTCTTCCCTCCAGGCTTATAGAGGCCTGCGTTGGATTATGTACTTTTTTCACCAACTAGCTTTGGGGGCTAATTTAGTAGTTATAATTGCTTGATATTTATGCTGTTATTTAAGTTTTATTTACTTACTTATGTACAATGTGTCAGAGTTTAATTCCATATTTGCCCATTTACCTTGACTTAACTTATTTTATTTTGCATCTTATCGTATTTATATAATGATTTTGCTTAATCGGTTAATGATGCCTACTAAGTACTGTGGTTTTAGTACTTATACTACACTGTTATAGATTTTTGGTGCAGATCCAAGTAATAGTTGCTACTGCTGATTTGATACTCTTGCAGTGTTGATTTCACTAGTGGTTTTGATGTTGATATCTAGAGGCCTTGGATTTTCCTTTTAGGTTTGTTGGGTACATCTTCTTGTAATAGCTTTTCTTTGAGTATTGATATTAGAGTTTGTGTACTTCATTCTTGTTGGGATATGGTTTTGGTTCAAAGTGGAGTTAGAGAGTTGGAGATAGATGATCATTCCCATGAGCATTTCCTTAGTTGGTGAATTATGTATTAATTGTTGAGATGGTTTATTGGATTGATTAGTTTTTTGATAAGGTTGCATTTCTCTAAATTTTTAGAGTTAGGGAAATTGCATATGTGGTTTGCCGCCTTGGTGAGCTCTTGAGTATGCTTTGGTGGTTTATTCTCTACATTAGATATTGAGTTGATTTCTTGTGCTCCAAACATGTGATTTATCCTTTTTTGTGATTTAGTTCTTCATCTACATTTTGGTTTTGACTTCGACATGATCCAGTTAGTATATGTCTGATGTGAGTACTAAGGTCGATTTGGTTTCTGGCCTTAAATCAAACTCTCTAGTGTAATGACCCTCGAGGCCATTTTATATAGTTCCAATCATTTTTGTTCTTTAGAGCTTTCTTATACCTTTCCTTGGTCATTTATGGCTTAATGGAATAGATAGTTTTATTATCGGGTAGTTTGTTTGGTTTTTAAGAGCCAATACCCTATTTTAAAGTCTTTGTTGGTTCAAACTGGCTACTGGTGAAAACTTTTGTCAATTACCTTGTATGCCAATACTAATTGTGCCAACAACTATGAAACATTGATTTTAGGCTGGGGGATCCTTATTCCAGGTCCTGCAGCTCCTAGATTAATTTCGAGCTATTGATCGAAAGTTAAGAAAAATTATAAGTAGGTGTGGGACCCATATTTCATCAAACAAACTCTAATAGATATTTCGACTATGACATTGAGGTTAGGACATTGAATTTTATAGGGTATTATATTCACTTTGCATAAATAGGATTTTGGATGAATCCCGAGGGGTTGGCAGAGAGTCTCAGCTATTTTTGATGTGTTGCAAAGCGATGCCTTTGATCGATTAAGTGATTTGCCAGTCCCAGTAGATATTACTTAAGAAACTATTGTTATTGTGTAAGAAATAGGTTCTATAGTAGGGCAAGCATCACATATGTGATATTATAGTCACGAATACGACGTATGCTCACATATGGGTAGATTTTTAAATGTGGCACCTTATTGGAGCTTTTCAAAAAGGGAATTGGCAGGCTAGGTTTATCTTCTTTATTTATTGGGCTATTTCATAATATGCTTATGATATTATATTAAATTTGGTATGTAATTTAGGTATTGAATGTTTGATTGGCTATATTTGAGTTAATCGGACTGCTTAGGCCTTCTTGGGAACCGTTATTAGGCATAATTAGAAAAGTTACTCATACCATTTAGGATGATAACAATTTAGTTGCTCAATATAGGAGGATATTTCTTTAGTCATATATGTTTAGGGTGGAATTTACCTTAGTTTCTATTACATTAGGTTGGATTGACTTAGTTTCAATCGATTGGGGAGAATTATTATCCTAGTGATAGTTTTTGCTTAATAAACATATAGAAATTGACTTAGATACCTTAGTATAGATCGGGGTATATATTGATTTAAGTGGATTTCGGGGATTAGAAGTGGACCCTTATGTGCTATGTATTCATATCACTTGTGAATCTTAAACCCATGAATTATGCATGTACATAGGTGTATTTTTGGAACAAGATGTGTTTTTGAGTTGATTTTCTGAAAACTAGTTTTTGGGAGCTAATGGGAAGAAAAAGTGAAAAACTGAAATTTCTGCAACCTACTTTGGCACCTACTAGCAGTAGGTCCCACCTACTAGACATAAATGATAGACCGTAGGTGTGAAAAGACTAAAGTTCAGAGAATAAGGATCTAAAAAATTGATCTGCTACCTATGATGGGCCACCTCCAATCTATAGGTGCCACATACGGACCGTAAGTGGCCACCTACTTAAGTTTTCCTCTATTGTTTAGGAATTGATTTTAGGGTTTCCATGTAATCTATCCATCTAAAATTTTTTTATGGGGGTGCTAATATATGCCTTGTAGGGCAAGTTTACACTCTTATCTTGAATAAATATATATTTGACTTTGAGATTTAATTGTGATCTTAGGATTGTTGTGTTCTTGATTTTTGTTAATTTATTGGTCAGAGACTTTGAGTTGTCATATTATATTATTGGGAGATTTAGTTGATACTTTTGATTTTGAATTCCATTTATTGCTTCACAATGAAGAGAGTCTAAATCCCATAGCTAAGGTTTTAGGAACTCTTGTTGAATAACAAAGTAGGGGAGGTGCAATGTTGTCCAAACCCACTTTCTTGCATGTATTATGATCTTCTTTTGTTTAATAGATTTCTTAGTGGTTATAAAATTTAAGAACCCCTATATTAACTACTTACTTCAAAAGAAAGGTAGGGAGCGGGAAAAGAAGATCATAACGGTAATTTGAAGTTAACTATTGATATATGCTAATCATCTTCATCTGCTTATGATAATTATTTTCTTGTAATTAACTAGAGACTCAAAGGGTAATAGGTAATCTAGGATCTAGGATAAGGGTTAGTATAGTGACACTTTGAAACTCAAAAAGCATTCACAAGATAGTTGGTGATACATAACTTATCAGAATCTGCAAGATATTGAGTGAGTTCAACATAGCATGGTAAACCTACAAAGTTACAAAACCAGGGGGAACACAATCCTAGTGTTTATTTTAGATTTTTTACAACCAAAATTATTTTAGTGTTTCTATGTCTTATTGTTCAATGCAAAATCCCTCATTTAATTTTTGCATTGCCCTGTGATTTCACCAAGCTTGAGAATAGTTCCACGTACTCCTTGTGGGTTCGACCCTAACCTAGTTGGGTTACTATGACAGCGACCTCTTGATACTTCTAAGGAGGTGTACTTTAGGGCGATATTAAAAATTTGGTGTAGTTTCCAAGGAAGGCGATTGTGGATTGATCAACTGAAGTTGTTGAAGTTTTCGGGTTCTATTTTCTTATATATATTTTTCTAGTCTTCTAGATATGACATATTTATAGGAGGAAGGGTGGAGTAATTATGACTCCTTATACATTGATTCTTAATCTTTTGATATAGTGCATTATTGGAGGAGTGTGATTGATATATTATGGGATACCATGAGAGCATTCAAGAAACATTAACAGTCCTTGCAATAGGAAAATAGAAATTTGCTAAAAAAGTTGATAGGTTTGGGTTGGAGATTCATAACTTAAAAGGAGACATGGATGAAAAGGTTGGTGAGTGTAACACCCAATAATTTAGTTATGAGTTGTGTGAGGATGATAAACTTCTAATAAGCAAAATTAAGGAGCTAAAATTGGAGGAGTCAACACTTGTTCAAACATTCGTGGATGTTGTCACTATTCATAAGAGCACACTAGAGTTATGTGGGGATGTAAATTAAAATTAATTTCATGAGTTGGGTCGTATTAGACCTCATTCTAAGCATTTTTCCATATTATGTTTAAATAGTAAGATATTAATGGAGCCATCTAAGCCTATGGAAGAGTGTGAAAAGGAGGAAGAATATATCTATATTCTTGAACTTGTTGTGCTGAAATCAAGAAATAGTATTCCTCACTTAATATCCAAGATTTGAAATATACCATATCTATTTCTTGGTTCTCTTATTTTTATACCACCGTCTCTGGAGCATTGTAGAAAATTAGAGAAAAAATTAGGGGTGTAATTCAAAAATTTAAAGTGGAAAGAAAAATTGAAAGCTAGAACTTTGGCTAGCTTGATGAAGTCTGAGTAATCAAAGTATCCATGGGCTTTTTGGTGAAGTCTGAGTAACCAACATAACTCTGTCATGTCAAGACATTAAATCAAATATTGCATGGGAGGCAACCCAAGGTATTGTGTTATTTTTGCATTTGGGTTTGTGTTCTTATGATTGACATTAGACCTATACACCTATGGTACCATAGGTATGTTCCTAACTCTCTTGTTCTATAGCAGCCCAACGCATTGGAAACAATGAATTTCAATTTGGTAGGGGTGGGGCTTCTTATGGGTCGAGATGTCATCTAGATGTTTTTGTTGTTGTATCTCTTTTTCACGGAGTCTTGTTCATAGTAGAGCCGACAGTTTTTGGGTGTATTTTGTTTTATTTGGTATTGTGTTGCTTATGGTTAACTAGGAGAAAATAAGTACGCAAGGTAATTGATATGTTTAATTTATTTGTGCGTAAAAGTGTTAAACAAGAAATAGTTGTTTTTAAACTGTGCAATGTACATACATATGTAACCATTATGAATGTAATTATGGCATTAGAATAGTGACATAATAATCATAGCTAACATTTGCATGAATCGTATAGGTAGTAGCTTATGATGAAACCCAGATCCATGTGTGTGTGAGATGCTAATTTGTTTCCTTTATATGTTGAATCCTGAAATTGCTTGGTTAGTGTTGTCTACGTTGTAGGATAGGACATTTTTTAAATTATTCCACTTTTATCTTAAATGATTGTCCAAATGTGAATAAGTATCCCTTGATCCCTATTTTGAGCCTGTATAAATTATTTTTCTTGTTTCACCATTCACCCTCCTATTTTTGGTACAATGAACCTATTTTGGCCCTGATACTCTATAGACATTGTGCACCTCAACTTAGATAAATCACCTAAGTTAAGGGTGGTTATCATAGGGGTGTGTAACGTGAAATGGGTATGAAAAAGGGTAAATAAGAGAAAATGGAAGTAGAGATGGGTATGGCATAAAAAGAAAATGAAATAAAAAAAAGAAAAAGAAAAGAAAAATTAAAAAAGAAAAAGAAAGAATAAATTGAACCACACCCAACCTGAATGAGAAATGAAAGAATAAAAATAGAGAAATAAGGGTGGAATAAAAGAAAATTGCCTGATAAATGGACCCTAAAAATGTAAGTGTAGTGCAAAAGAAGCTGAGTCACTAAATTCCCGTATGTACTATTCCAGCCCCAAGCCTACATTACAATTTGAGTAAAGTCCTATAGTGATCCCAACTCGATGTTTGAAAGTTAAGGTAAAGAAAATAAGGGCAAGTCTATTGTAACATCCCGTATTTCCCTAGCTTAATTTAAGACACAATACATGAGTATTCATATATAAAAATTTTTAAACACTCATTATTTTTTAGTTTATAGCCTGCCAATGCATAGGAAATTCAATTAGCTTTCCAACGATATAAAATTTGCTCAAATCTGATAACCAGGTAAGAAGTTATGGCGATTTTAAGTTACTGTCACAAAACACCATTATTTTAACCCTTAGAGCGACGCGTAGGCATCCCAAATGACAATTGTTGATTTCCAATATGACTCCGAGATCATGGCGCATCACGGAGCAGGCCAATTTCTGATTTATCAATTTCCAGTAGGCCTCTATGATAATGGCGCATCGCGAAGATGGCCAAATTGGCATCGACAGGCTTACCAAAATGGTGTCGCATCGTGACGTTTGTACAGGTCCTAGTTTTCCCTTTTCTAGTGGCTTGGCACGATAGTGGCGCATCGCGCCAAGGCCAAAAATTGGGATTGCAGTTTTCAGCTTGTGTTTTTAATTTCTTTTAAGGGTATATGGGTCTTTTTCCTAAGCCCTAAACTCGCCCTAATCACAAAATTTAACCCCTAATTAACCTAAATACTCATCAATATTCAATTTCTCTCAAATTAAAAATCCCCTCTTTCAAGAACAAGAAACCCTAGCTCTTAAGAGTCAAGTTCAGATCTAAAGAAATCTCCATCAATCCTTCCAAATTCATCATCACAGGTATGTTAGATGTTCATCCATGGATTACTTTCATCCATGGAGTCCAAGTATTCGTTTTAATTACAAATCTATCATCTTTTCAAGATTTAAGATGTTAAATTGTGATTTAAGATTATGAATCTCCATGAACTTTGCTGAATATTGATTTTATACCATACTTTAATGGAATTATCATTTTTATCAAATTCCCCATGTTTCAATCGTGTCATTCTTCAAATTAGATCATGATTTAGTGTTATAAATGTTGAATTCATGCTATTATTTCAAGTATTATGTTTTTTCCATGAATTGACTAAAGTATATAGTACACGTGTTTGATAAAATGCCTACAACAACGATTTATTTAATAACAGCCTTCGTGTTTTGGCCTTCAAGCTTTAGTGTCTTTTTAGTATTGTTGTTTTGAGTCCTGGGGGTATCGAATACATGAAAAGCATGGATGATTATTTAGTATAGTCTCCGTACATTACAGAATAGTCTTTAGTTAATATTATGAGAATTATCAGACCAGTCAGATATCAGTCATTTATCTCAGAACAGTCTAGTATCTCAATGTAATTCAGTTGGGAGTAGGATTTAGCACCGAGCAAGTGTAGAGATGGCGGCTTCCCCGTTAGATAGGCAGAGTCATTAGTAGCAGTCCTTACACTCCAAACTACATAACCAATATAGGATATGAGTATTCACCTATCAGATTAGGCTTGGCTATCTCGCATGGGTAACCCGTCAATTCATGCTTGACACCCTTAGTCCTTTGGAAATTATATCAATTTAGTGGATCCAAAGAGCTATTGTTAGTACCCGTGGCATGGTATTAACACCCTTCCAACTAGGGTTATAGATTGGACCTCGATTAGCTCAAATTTGAGAGTACCAGTTAGATGATACCTCCCACAATCTCAGATATAGTCTTAGTTATGTCCCATCCCAGTTATTCAGTCTTAGTGTTGTTTGACCAAAACATACATATTTTAGTTATCTCAGTATTTTGGTTTATAGATTTTGCTCAGTTATGTTATATGTTTTGTCATGCATCCACAGTATTTACAAATTTTCATTTATTTTGTGTATCTACAAATTCCATGGCTTCTACTCAGTACTCCATGCTTTACATGCATATCCAGTTAATTATTAGTTTTGCTCATGAAACCATACATACCATCCTACCTCATTTAGCATACCGGTACTTTTAAATTACTGAAAGTGTACCTTTCTTTTATGCTATGATGTATCATATCATAGGTGCTGACTCTAAGTTCCCGGATTCCACGTAGTCTCTCAGATCATCAGCAGTACAGTATTAGTGGTGATTCTTCATAATATGAGGATAGATTATATTACTTCATGTCTTTATCTTAGTCGCTAGTAAAGTTAGTTGGGACCTATCCCATCAACTCATAGTATTCAGTGTAGAGGCTTTTCACATACTACAGTTAGCTATTTAGACTATTCAGATTTTAGTATTTTTATCAGATTCATAATTTAATAGTTTTTTTATTATTAAAACCTTATGGTATTTTAGTTATTCTTCCACATTCATGATTATATTATTTAGTTCTCACAGTAGGTACAACTCATGGGTTAACTTGTGGTCTCTCGAGACCGTAAGAACAATGTAACGACTAGGGGGTATTCTCAGGTCGTTACAAACTTGGTATCAAAGCTAGGTTTTAAAGTGTCCTAGGAAGTTTGAAATCTGCGTTGAGTAGAGTCTTGTGCATATGTGTGTAGTACACTAAACTTATGGATGAGAGGCTACAAGGCATTTAGGAAAAGTTTCCCTTCTTTCAGTATTCATGCCGTGCGATTGAGCATTAGTTCAAGTTAAACTCCCTGTATAATCCATTTCTTTCTTCCGTTTACAGAACATGCCTCTCAAGAAAAATGGAAGAAGAATAGGAACTCAGCCAACCCCTTAACTCGTCCAAGAAGATCTTTTGGATGAGCATGTCTCTCATGTAGAATTCAGGGCTACGCTTACTACTATAGCAAACTCTATAGCAGCATAGAATGAATGGCCAGTAGCTCTTCCAGCCAACCAAGTGGCCAATACTGCTCCAATAAGAATTCCAGATTTCACCCGGATGAATCCTCTTTCTTTTCTGGGATCCAAGTTTAAAGAGGATCCATAATAATTTTTATATATAGTTTAGAAGTTAACGAATTCTATGGGGGTGACATCTAGTTAGAGTTTCAATTTTGCTGCATATGAATTGCAGGATATAGTCCATTCTTGGTTTAAGTAGTGCAAAGTTGATAGAGTTGTTGATGCAGGGCCTATAGAATAGGAAAAGATTGCCATGGCTTTCTTGGACAGATTCTATCCTTTGGAGTTAAGATAGGCCAAAGTGTTAGAGTTCATTAATTTGATGCAAGGCAGCATAAGTGTGAGGGAGTATTCTCTCAAGTTCACTCGGTTAGCTAGATATGCTCCTTGTGTGTAGCTGACAGTAGGTCCAAGATGAGTAAATTTGTGTCTGGCGTATCTGATAGTGTTGTCAAGGAGTGTAGGACCGAAATACTGATTAGTGAGATAGACTTGTTTAGGTTGATGGTCCATGAAGAACAGATAGAGAAGTAGAAGATTAAGGAGAGGGAGAAAGGAAACAAGGGAGCTAGGATGGGTAGTTTTAATTTTAATCAGCTAAAGTCAAAAGGTGGTAACCGTCTTCAGTTTCATCAGAGATCTTCAGCCCTAGTACCTTCTTCAGCCAAGGCCCCAGTACCCAAATTCAGAAATAATAATAGAGATAGGACACCAGTCACTAAGTCCTAGGTCAGTGTTAGTAGTGTTTGTACCAATCCTCTATGTCAGAAGTATGGCAGACACTATCAGGGTGAGTGTAGAGCAGGTAGTGATGTGTGTTTCAGGTGTGTCAAGCTAGGCCATCAAATTCGAGAGTGTCGGGTAGTTTCTCAAAAAAGTAGGGATGCACGCCAACTGAGCCAGTCCCATCAGCTGTTAGTTCCATCTAGCTACCCAACATAGTAGGGTGCTTCTTCTAGTGCTATCAGTGGTTAGCTTTCAAACATATTATATGCTCTTCAATCCCACCAAGATCAAAAAAATTCTCCTGATGTAGTCATTAGTACATTATAGGTCTTTCACTTACATGTTTATACTTTACTATACCTATTTCTCCATCAAATATCAGGAGTTTCTTGGGTTTAGCTGGCTATTACCATTGTCTTGTTGAAGGGTTTTTTTATATTACATCGCTCATGTCCAGATTAACTCAGAAGAAATTTACATTTCAGTGGTCAGATTCATGCGAGAAGAGTTTTCAGGAGTTAAAGACTCGACTCACCTCAGCCTCAGTCTTGACTTTACCAGATAGTTCAGATGGTTTTGTTATGTAATATGATGTATCCATAGTAGGTTTGGGTTGTGTCCTCATGCAGAGAGGTAAGGTCATATCCTATGCCTCCAGACAGCTTAAGCCTTATGAGAAGAGTTATCTGACTCATGATCTTAAGCTAGCAGTTGTAGTATTTGACTTAATGATTTGGAGGCATTACCTGTATGGGGTGCATGTAGATGTGTTCACAGATCAGAAAAGCCTTTAGTATGTATTCTCTCAAAAATATTTGAATTTGTGTCAGAGAAGGTGGTTAGAGTTATTAAAAAATTATGAGATGAGTGTTTTATATCATCCGGGCTAGGCCAATGTAGTTGTTGATGCTCTTTGTAGATTGTCTATGGGTAGTGTTTCTTATGTTAGGAATGTTAAGAAGTAATTAGCTCAGGAAGTTCATCAGCTTGTCCGACTAGGTGCGCTCTTAGTCAACTCAGCAGAGGGTAGTATGTGGGTGTAGAGTAGCGCCGAATCATCTCTAGTTTCCGAGATGAAGGAAAAGCAGGATAGAGATCCCAATCTAGGTAAGTTGAAAGAATCAGTCAAAGGTTAGAAAATAGAGGTTTTCTCCCAAGGAGGAGTGGTGTGTTGCGCTGTTAGGGTAGATTGTGGATGCCTAATGTAGATGATTTAAGGCAACGAATTCTTGCAGAAGTGCATGGTGCACTTTACTCTATTCATCCAGGGGCCACTAAGATATACTGCTCTTTGTGGGAGATCTATTGGTGGAGTAGGATGAAGAAAGATATTGCAGAGTTTATAGCTAAGTTCTCTACATGCCACCAAGTTAAGGTTGAGCACCGGAAGCCTAGTGGGTCCATGTAGGAGTTCGATATTCCCATGTGGAATTGGAAGGAAGTGAACATGGACTTTGTGATAGGTTTTCCACGTGCCTGCCATCATTATGACTCTATTTGGGTTATTGTAGATAGGATGACCAAATCAGCTCATTTCTTGCCAGTCCATACCTCTTATTTAGCCAAGGACTATGCTCAGAGAGTTGGTTAAGTTGTATGGTGTTCCCTTATCTATTATCTCAGATAGAGGTACTCAATTTACCTCTTACTTCTAGAAAGCATTCCAAAAGGGTCTTGGTACCCAAGTCAACCTCAGTACAGCCTTCTGCCCTCAGACAGTCAGTCAAGTAGAATGGACCATTTAGACTCTAGAAGATATGCTGAGAGTATGCGTTTTTGCTTTCAAGGGTAGTTGGCATGACCATTTGCCTTTGATTGAGTTTGTATAGAATACTGGCTATCATTCTAGTATCTGTATGGCTCCATTTGGGGCTCTCTATGGTATAATATGTAGATCTCCAATTAGTTGGTTTAAAGTAGGTCAGGCTGCAGTAGTAGGGCCCTACTTGGTGTTTGATGTGTTAAAGAAGGTTCAATTGATCAGAGAAAGGCTTAGGGCTGCCCAGAGCTGATAGAAATCATATGCAGATATAAGGAGAAAGGATCTTAAGTTTGAGGTCGGTGAATTCATGTACTTGAAAATCTCTCCCATGTAGGGAGTGAAGAGATTCGGCAAGAAAGGAAAACTCAGTCCCTGATATGTCGGTCCCTTAAGAATTCTCAATCGTTTCAGAAAGGTATCTTATGATCTTGAGTTGCCTTCAGATTTATCCTCAGTAAACCAAGTGTTCCATGTGTCATTGTTGAAAAAGTGCATTAGGGATCCAATGGTAGTTATTTTCTTAGAAAGTGTAGAAATTCAGAATAATCTTTCCTTTGAGGAAGTTCTAGTCGAATTATTGATCATCAGGTTCAAAGAATAAGGAAAAAAGAAGTTCAACTAGTCAAAGTTCTTTGGTGGAATCAGTTCTTTGAGGGAGCCACTTGGGAAGCAGAAGCAGATATATGGACCAAGTACCCTTACCTTTTCTCCACAAATCCATATTTAGAATAAGGTACCAATTTTTTTAAGATTTTCTTTTCTCTGTCATGCTTAGTTTGAGCCGCACATCTTGTTCATGTCAGATGTGCATTCATGATCTAGTTCAGTCATGCATTTCATGCATCAGACATGCATATTAAGTGTGTAAGCTTAGTCCATCAGTTCCCTTTGATTTACCAGTTTCATTCGGGGACGAATGATCCCAAGGGGAAGATATTGTGACACCCCATATTTCCCTAGCATAATCTAAGTGCCAATACATGAGTATTCATATAAGAAATTTTTGATACACTCATTATTTTTTAGTTTAGATCCTACCATTGCGTAGGAAATTCAATTAGTTTTCCAACAATATAAAATTCGCCCTAATCCGGTAATCGGGTAAAAAGTTATGGCAATTTTAAGATCTAGTCAAAAAACACTGTTATTTTAACCCTTACCGCATTGCGTAGGCATCCCAAATGACAATTTTCAATTTCCAGTGTGACTCTTCGATCATGGTGCATCGTGGAGCAGGCTAATTTCCCGTTTGTTAATTTCCAGTCGGCCTCCACGATCATGGCACATTGCAGAGATGGACAAATTGGCATCCACAGGCTTACCGCGATGGTGGCACATCGCAGCATTTTTCCAAGTCCCAGTTGTCCCTTTTCCAGTGGCTCGTTGCAATTGTGGCACGTCGTGCCAAGGCCAAAAATTTAGATTTCTGTTTTCAGCTTGTGTTTCTAAATTCGTTTAAGGGTATTTGTGTCAAGCCCTAAACTCGCCCTAAACATGAAATTTAACCCCTAATTCACCTAAATACTCATTATTATTCACTCTCTTTAATTAAAAATCCCCTCTTTCAAGAACAAGAAACCCTAGCTCTCAATAATCAAGGTCAAATCTCAAGAAATGTCCATCAATCCTTCAAAATTCATCAGCACAAGTATGTTAGATGTTCATCCATGGATTCCATTCATCCATGGAGTCCAAGTATCTATTTAATTACAAATATATCATCTTTTCAAGATTTATGGTATTAAATTATGATTTAAAACTATGAATCTCCATAAACTTAAATGAATATTGATTTTATACCATACTTTAATGGAATTATCATTGTTATCCCCAATGTTTTAGTATTGTCATTCTTTGAATTAGATCATTATTTAGTGTTATAAATGTTGAAGTCATTCTATTATTTCAAGTTTTATACTATTTCCATGAATGGACAAAACTATGAAGTACAAGTGTTTGATAAAATGCCTACAAGAGTGATTTATTTAATAAAAGCCTTCATGTTTTGGCCTTGAAGCTTTAGTGTCTTTTCAGTATTATTGTTCTGAGTCCTGGAGGTATCAAATACCTGAAAACCATAGTTGTTTATTTATTCTAGTCTCGGTATATTACAGAATAGTCTTCAGATTCTATTATAAAATTATCATAATAGTCATATATTAGTTATTGAACTCAGAACAGTCTAGTATCTCAGTGTCTTTTCGTTAGGAGTAGGATTTAGAATCGACTGAGTGTAGGGATAGATTATTCCCCTTCAGATAGGCAGAGACATTAGTAGTAGTCCCTCTACTCCAAAACTTTGTAGCCAGTGTAGGATATGAGTAGTCCACCCATCAAATTAGTCTTGGCTATCTCGGAGGGGTCACCCGTCAGTTCATGCTTGACATCCTTAGTCCTTTGGACATTATACAAGTTTAGTGGATACATAGAGCCATAATTAGTACCCGTGGCATGATATTAACACCCTTCCAAATAGGGTTATAGTTTGGACCCCGATTAGCTCAAATTTGGAAATGTCAGTTAGATGATACTTCCCATAGTCTCAGATATAGTCTCAGTTATAGTCCTAGCCCAGTTATTTAGTCTTAGTGTTATTTGACCAAAGCATACTAATTTCAGTTATCTCAGTATTTTAGTTTACATATTTTACTCAGTTATTTTATATGCTTGGTTATACATCCACAGTATTTACAGATTTTCATACATTATCAGTCTCTATAGATTCAATTCTTTCTGCTCAGTACTCCATGCTTTACATGCATATCCAGTTAATTATTAGTTTTGTTCATAAAATAATACATAACAGCCTACCTAATTTAGCATATCAGTACATTCAAAGTTCTTATTGCATACCTTCCTTTTGCACTATGATGTATCATATAATAGGTGCTGACACTCAGTTCCCTGATTGTACTTAGTCCCTTAGATCATCAGCAGTACAGTAGTAGTGGTGAGTCCTCATCATCTGAGGACAGATTATATTACTTTATGTCTTTATCTCAGTAGTTAGTAGGGTTAGTTTGGGCTTGTCCCATCAACTCATGGTATTTAGTTTAGAGGCTTTTCAGATACTACTGTTACCTATTCAGACAATTCAGATTTTAGTATTTTTATCAGATTCATAATTTAGTATTTATTTCATTATTAAAACCTTATAGCATTTTATTTATTCTTCTGCATTCATGATTATATTATTCAGTGTTGACAAAAGGTACCAGCTCATGGGTTAGATTATGGTATCTCAGGACCGTAAGCACCGTGAACGACTAAGGGGTAGTCTCGGGTTGTTACACCTATGGTATTCTGTGCACATTGTTGGAACTTCTTTATGAGGGTAAATGTCTCTTGATCGTCCTAACTTTAACATGCATGATTCCATTCAGGAGTGGTACTTCTTTGCTGTGATGGAACCTGGATTGTATTTCTAATTTCTTATTTGTTTGGGTAGTGTAACTTAGACTACAACAACAACAACAACAACAAACCCAGTATATTCCCACAAAGTAAGGTCTAGGCAGTGTAACTTGTATATATTCATAGTTATTTATTGATAATGTAATGCCATAGCTTTATTTTCTTGTGTTACTTTGTTGTTCTTCATAGATGCACACAGTTAGATTTGAAATATTAAAAGTAGAGGGGTAAGGTTTTTTAGCTATGTTTGATGATTTACTGGCATAGGTATCTTAGTTTTCTCATAGATAAGAATCATTTTGTTGTTTTGTGGTGTTTTGTTGTTTGAGGACATGAAAATGTTCTAAGTTGAAAGTGTTCATGTTTTATGGATTCATAGAACTTTTTAATCTTAAAACCAATAAATAAGCATGTATTTAGGTGTATTTTAGGGGATATGGTGTGTTTTTCAGTTGATTTTGAAGAAAGCTAAGTTTTGGCAGCTAACCAAAAGAAAAAGTTGATGGCCGAAATTTCTACAACCTACTTTTGCAATTATTGGTAGTAGGTACAACCTACTTGATATAGGTGATAGTATATAGGTGCCAAAAGACTCAAGTTTAGGTAATAAGAAGCTAAAAATTGTTTTGCTACCTTTAGTGGGTCACCTACGGCCCGTAGGTGCCACCTACGGCCCCGGAAGTGGAACTGTAGGTGGACACTGTCTCAAGTTTTCCTCTTTTATATAGGATTTGATTTATGGTATTTTCATGTAATATATAAGTACCATTTTGACATTTTTATATGTGGGATGCTAACATATTCCCTTGGGAGCAAGTTTACGCACTTATCACTTGCAAACATATATTTTATTTTGAGATTTGATTTTGATCTTGGAATTGTTGTGTTCTTGATTTTGGTTGATTTATTAATCTGAGACTTTGGCTTTTTGTCATAAATTATTGTGATAATGATTTGATACTTTCTATTTTGATTTCCATTGACTGTTTCACAACAATGAACGGCAAATCCTTTAGCTAGGGTTGGGGGAACCCTGGATAAATAACAAAGTAGGGTAAGTGCAACATCGTTCCAAACCCATATTGTTGCATGTATTGTGATCATCTTTAGTTTAATAAATTTCTTAGTGGTTGGTGATGTTAAGAACCTTCCTATATTCATTACTTACTTCAAAAGACAGGTAGAGAGTAGGAAAAGAAGATCATTATAGTAATTTGAAGTTAAGTGTCTATATTAGCGAATCATATTAATCTACTTAAGATACTTATCTTCATAGAATTAACTAGAGACTTAAGAGGCAATAGTTAGTTTGGGATCTGGGATAAAGGTTAGTAAGTCGACACTCTGAGAATTAAAAGGTAAAGATTGAAATTCACTAATATGTTCATATGATGGTTAGTGATATATAACTTATCTGTTATTCATGCAAGATATTGGGTGAGTTCAATGGAGCACGATAAACCTACAGATTTAGAAAGCCAAGGGGGACATAGCCCTAGTGTCCGTTTAAAATTCTGGACAACTAAAAGCATTCGAGTTTTGTTAATTCTTATTGTTCAAAGAAAAAACCCTTCATTTACATTCTATGCTGCCCGGTGATTTCAATATTACAAGCCATGTAAAGTCCTATAGTGATCCTAGCTCGGCTATCTGAAAGCTAAGGTAAAGAAAATTAAAAAGAGCCAATGGTATTCTACACACAATTTTGGAACTTTTTTGTGAATGTGAGGGTGTATTCATCATCCATGCTTTAGAATGCATGATTCTATTAAATGTGTGGAACTTCTTTGTTGTGAGGGAACTTGGGCTATATTGCAAACTGCTTATTTGTTCAGGTAGTGTAACTTGTTAATTTATTCTTCTTGTTGGTTTATTTATTGATCTTAGACTTTGGGTTCTCACCATAAATTATTGTAATATTGATTTGATGCTTTAAATTATGAGTTCCATTAATTTTTTTCACAATGATGAGTGGCTAAATCCCTTATCTAGGGTTGTGGGAGCCTTTTCTGAACAATAAAGTAGGGGAAGTGCAACATTGTTCCAAACCTGTATCTTGCATGTATTATGACCATCTTTAGTTTAATAGATTTCTTAGCAGTTGCAATCATTGTTACAAGTCTCTCTGGTGCTGGTGCATCGCAAATGTTATGCCATTAATCACTTAAGTGATCCTCCAAGCTTAGAATATATCACTTAAGCAACTTCTGTTATTGCATAATTAATAGGCACTTCAGTAATGAAAGTATTGCATATAAAGTACTATTGTCCCAAATGCGATATCTGCTCAGATGTCCTGATATCAAGTAAGCAATCCGCTGATCTCGTAAGTGATACTCGTGCACCTAGGAAGGGTATAAATATCCCCCCCACATTTCCCATTTTTTTCTATTTTTCATCTATTTCTAAGATATCTAAACCCTAAAGGTTGGTAAAGCTTGGGGTTAACATTTCTAGGTGATTTTGGAGCTTGGGTGGAGATTATTTATGCTTTTCTCCTTCAAATTTGTGGCAAACTTCCATTAATTTAATGCTAGCATTCTCTTTGTTTCCTAAAATCCCTATCATCTTCGTAACTTGATTATTGCATGAATTGTTCTTAGAATTCACCCTTTTTAAGATAAATATACCTTGAGCATAGACAGACGATTTGTTGATTTTAAAATTTTTATTTCATAGAAATACCCCACATGGCATTTTATGTGATCTTAAGAACCAAAGAACAATAGTCCAATATGGGTATCATTGTTCTTTTTTTGAGGAGTAAAGTGTGATTTTTATAGTGTGTCACCTTACTGAAGCTTTTTGAAAAGGGAAATTGGTGGTTTAGTAGAATTTAAGGCTATTCTTCAGTATCTAGATAGGCTAGGTTTACCATCTTTATTGATTGGGGGATATCATAGTTTGTTTATGATATTATGTTAGATTTGGGATGGAATTTAGGTATTTTATGTGTGCTTTTCTATAATAGGGTTAATTGACCATTTAGGCCATCTCGGGAATCGTTATTAAGCCTAATTAGCTTAGTTTACTCATACCTTGGGTGAAGTTGGCTTCGTGGCTCATGTTTATGATGATAATTACTTAGTTTCTAAATCTAGGAGGAGATTTTCTTAGTCATTTATGTTTAGGGAGGAATTTATCATTGTTTCTATGACCTTAGGTTCATAGATGCTATTACCTTATATGAGATTGACTTAGTTGCTCTCGATTGAGAAGAATTGCTATCCTTGGGACAATTTTGGCTTATTGAACCTCTAGAAATACACTTAGATAGCTTAGTCTAGTCTTGGGTAGATTTTTCTATAAATGGATTTCTAGAATTAGAAATGGGCCCCTCTGGACAACCTTAGTCCAAGACTTGTGTTAACTTTTATAGGCTGATTTATTAATGATACACCCTTCATAATGTTTATTTTGGGGTTGAGGTAATTGAAGATTTATCTAATGAGTATGTTAGTGGGATATTGAAAGATTAATGTCTAGTGATATCATTTATTATGATTATTTACATGAATTGTAGATATTCTTAATATCATAGCTTATAAATATGATTATTGATTGCAGGAAGCGAAGGGGTAGGGCGACCGGGCCTAATGAGATATCGGTGGATTTTTGGAAGTTTTCTGGCAAGGATGGTTTAAGGTGGTTGACTGGATTGTTTAATGAAATTTTCAAGACAATAAAAATGCCTGAGGCATGGAGGTGGAGTACTATGATCCCTCTTTATAAGAATAAGGGTGACATTCAGAGTTGCAATAACTATAGGGGTATTAAGTTATTGAGTCACTCTATGAAGATTTGGGAGAGAGTGGTCGAGCTGAGGCTGAGATGGATAGTGTCTATTTCGGAGAACCAGTTTGGATTTATGCCTCGCCGATCAACAAAGGAGGCAATTCACCTGGTACGGATGATGGTGGAATAGTATAGGGAAAGGAAGAAGGACCTGCACATGGCGTTTATTGACTTGGAAAAGGCATACAACAAAGTCCCCAGGGAGGTGCTTTGGAGATGCTTGGAGGTGAGTGGAGTCCCAGTGGCATATATCAGAGTAATTAATGACATGTATGATAGAGCTAAAACTCAGGTGAGGACGGCAAGATGAGACTCAGAGCATTTCACTGTCATGACAGGATTGCATCAGGGATCTACTCTTAGTCCCTTTTTGTTTGCTTTGGTGATGGATGTGTTGACGTGACGTATTTAAGGAGAGGTGCCTTGGTGTATGCTGTTTGTAGATAATGTAGTTTTGATTAATGAGACGCGGGGGTGTGAATGATAAATTAGAGGTGTGGAGACAAACTCTTGAGTCTAAATGGTTAGGTTGACTAGGAGTAAAAAAGAGTATTTAGAATGCAAGTTTAATGACGTGAGGCTAGAGAATGAGGTGGTAGTGAAGTTAGAATCACAGGCGGTATGTAAGAGAGATAGTTTCAAGTATCTCGGGTATGTGATTCAGGGTAATGGTTAGATTGATGAGGATGTCTCGCACCATATTAGGGTGGGATAGATGAAGTTGAAGCTTTCTTCGGGGTGTTGTGTGATAAGAAGGTGCTACCCAAGCTTAAAGGGAAATTCTACAGGGTGGCAGTCCGTCTGTCCATGCTTTATGGAGCGGAGCGTTGGCCAGTTAAGAACTCCCACATTCAAAAAATAAAGGTGGCGGAAATGCAGATGTTGCGTTGGATGTGTGGACTGACTAGGGGGGATAGAGTTCAAAATGAGACTATCAGGGAGAAGGTTGGTGTGACTCCAGCGAAGAATAAGATGCGGGAAGTCCGTTTGAGATGGTTCGGACACGTGATGAAGAAGGGCATGGATGCCCCGGTTCGTAGGTGTGAGAGGCTAGCTTTGGATGGTTTTAGGCAGGGTAGGGGTAGGCCGAAGAAGTACAAGGGAGAGGTAATTAGGTGGGACATGAAGCAGTTACAGCCCACTGAGGACATGACCCTAGATAGGAAGATCTAGAGGACGGAAATTAGGGCAGAAGGTTAGGGTCATTTTGGGTCGCTAGTGTAGGGAATTACTTCGTGGGGGTATTATTCTTGTTATGATACCTTGTTTCATGCTTTATTACGAATGTATTTACCTTTATCTATTTTCTATTACTTGTGGGTGTCGTATTTATGTTATGCCATCTTGTTCCATGCTTTACTATGTATTTGTGTAGTATTCCGTGTCTCGAGCCGGGGGTCTATCGAAAACAGCCTTTCTACTTCTTTAGAGGTAGAGGTATGGACTATGTACATCTTACCCTCCCCAGACCTCACTATGTGGGAATACACTGGGTTTGTTGTTGTTGTTGTTGATATGATTTCCGGATATGCTTAGTAAAATTGCTTATAGATATGATTATTGATACAAATTATATATCTGCTTAATAATAATGCTTATAGATATGCTCATTGATATGAATTTTGGATATGCCTAATGATTGCCTATTGATATTACTATTGATATGAATTCTAAATTGCCTAACGATGTAGCCTAAGGATATGATTATTGATATGAATTCTAGATATACTTAATGATGTTTCTTGTAGATATGATTACTGATATGAACTCTGGATATGCTAAATGATGTAGCTTATATACATGATTATTGATATGAATTCAGGATATGCTTAATGATATGGCTTATATATATGATTGATATGGATTCCGGATATGGATAAAAATATGGCTTATTGATATGTTTGCGGATAAAACTTATGGCTTTGATTCTTGGTCTAGTGTATAGATATGAGTAAAGGGATGGTCATATTTAGGATTAATTGGTATATCTATTGAGTTAGCTTATTGACATGGCTAATTAATAAGGTTCATTGATGTAGTTTATAAATATGAGTTTTGTTAAGGTTCGACAATTATTGATGATATAGATGATATTAGTTTCGATACAAGTCCAATAAATGATTGTAATAATGATGACGATATTGAGTTCCGATTCAATTCTGACATTAAGAGAATAAATTATGATGCCTTATGGTACAGATGGATTATTTGTTGGGGCACGAGGTTTCTTAAATTATGTTTACTCGGATATTTACATTCCTTTTATTGTATTCTCTAGGATTATGGGGCCCTGCATTGACATGACCCAAACCAGGTCCTTTTAGTGACGGGTATCTCAAGTCAAACAAGAACTAGAGACCATCCCTAACACCCCAAACCATATACCACCTTATGTCCATGTTGGGTTAATTTCAAACATATATCAAGATATAATGCAATAGCTTAAGAAATTTTTAATGCATTTCAACAACCAACCACTGACGACTGGCCGAACGACCAACCGACACCGCCCAATAAGCACAATAGTTAAAATAAAGTCTTCTAAACAATGATCCAAAATTGAATATCAATATAATATCGTCACATGCCCACGACTATAGCCAAAAAATACTATCCAGTAGTCTATAACTCAAAAGAAAACGTATTCTTCAAATAGAGCCTTCCGAAGCATGGAAGCTCACATCTTTCAACTCGACTCTTGATCAATCTACGTTCATTGAGCTGGATAAGTATATAAGGTGAATTCCTACATCACATGGGGATACAACGTATGTAGAGAGTTAGTGATTGGAGCGATATCATGTAACTTAGGAATAGGGCATAACATAATACCATGAATAATAGTTCAATTCATTCGAAATTCTATGCACATTATAAAATGCATATACGTATATATATATATATATATATATATCACATGCTGGGATCGGGAATAGGATTAATGTGCATTTTAAAACCTTATCTTATATTTTATAGTTCAACCATCACATGATAGTACCCCATGGATTATAGTGGCCCTAGTGCGTATAACTGCATGAATCGAAGAATAATCTCAGAGATATGCACACGGGGGACTCGAACCTCCCAACATATACTAAGGTGACTTAAGTACCCAATCATACACGTATTTATGGGGGACTAAAACCTCCCTATTCATGAAATAATAATAAGGAGTACTCGAACCTCCCTGGTGACCTTGACCTTCGTATCAACAAATACGGTTTACAGTATCGGTTGCTCTGGCCCCCACTATAATGAACCAGCTCTAGAACCCTTATTAGAGCCCAATTGAATCAAGTATCACACATTCCTATTCTTTAAACCACATTCCACTTTAAGGCATACATTGTTGGTTTCGCCATACCTACTACACTTTCAAGGTAACAACAACATGCAAAACTGATTCACATTAACTTAGAGAAAAAAACTTCCTTTTCTCATTAATACAAGGAAGGGGACACCGACTCCCTTTGTTCATTAAATTTGACCATTATGTTTCAAATACCTTTTTATATCATGTAATAGTGTAAGACTAGTTAAATTTTAGCTATTACCACCATTCTCATAACTCAAAACCAATTTCACCATACATGGTTAGGTCATAACTATTTCAAAAGTCACATGTTTGGGAAAATCACAATTCCCTTAGTTACCACATCCCGTACACCCACAAGTTCAAAATCATATTTAAAGCATGCATAATCATAATTAAATCATGGGAAAATATTGTTCAACAATAAGCATTAAAAACCCACAACCCTTGTTTCAAAACCAAAACAATTCCATCTTAATAAAATTTTAATACATACGCTTTTAAAAAATTAACAATGAAGGAAGAGTCACAAGCCTGAAATAGTAAGATGTACAGAGAGAAATCACCCTTGAAGACCATAAATTATCAACCTCTTGAACACCCTAAGTGTTTTTGACTTTGAGTAATTTGAGAGTTTTAAAAAGCTACTTTGATGTGTTTATGAGGGATAATGATACCCTACGAGGGTTATAAGATGTGAGTTTCAAGTTGGGTAAGATGGGAAATACCTGGAATGCCCTTAACTTAAAATTTGAAAAAAAGTCATCATGACTACGAGTCAACCATCGACTCATAACAACTTCTAATGAATCATTACCACGAGTCATAATAGGATAGTCTGTAGGACACCACCCCATATTGACCTTACGACTCATCCAACCATCCCGTAATGAGACCATACGACTTGTAGAGTCTAGTCGTAGTTAACATAAAATCCAAATTAGGGTTTACACTTGACACCCTTCGATTACACCTAATGACTCGCAACATATTATTATGACAATTCGTGATCCATTCATCCTAAGAACAAAATCTAACCACAAATTTACTTATTTGTCTATGACTCATCCCAAACAACTCAATGAGATACCCTACGACATCGGGGTCCAGCCGTAACAGAGGCAGTAAGCTGAAGTCTTAAGAAATTTCAAAGGGCCAAAAATTTTGGGTGTTTTAATCTCCCACAATAGAATCATTCATCTTTGAATGATGGGACACAATATTTATTAGCACAAATTGACTCCACATACTTCTACTCTTACCTTTAAGATAGAAAACAAAAATACCATGAAATTTATAGTCTTTCTTTGATAAAGAAAGTACACAAAGATGTTAAAAACAGCACATACCTTAAGCATGATTTTCTATATTAGCAAATAGGAACAGATATTTGGACTTCATTTCCACTTTGGCTTCCCAAGTATCCTCATCAACCTTCTGTTTCCTCCATCGTCCCAAATATCAAAAGCTACAACCTTTTGCTAACCCGCATCTCTATTAATCTTCATTAAGACAGGAACTAATACTAGCCTCTCCTTTATTTCAGTACCAAAAAAGGATTGTGCCACTCTTTGCACATATACACCCCCATTCTCAAATTCCAAGGGACTAACTCCAAGGTTAGCCAAATGGTGAATATCTTTCAACAATTCCTATTTATCCTTATACACATAAGCTAGACTCCCCATGGACAACCTGCTAAGAGTATCAACAACCATATTAGCTTTACCTGGGATGGTAAAGGGGACTCATATCGTAGTCTTTCATCAACTCAAGTTATTTCCTTTTCCTGAGATTCATCTCTTTCTAGGTGAACACATATTATAGGCTTTTATGATAAAAAAATATCTATAAAGACTCCATACAAATAGTGATGCCAAATCTTTAATGTGAATACCACAGCCAATAACTCCATGTCATGAGATGAATAATTCCTCTTATGATCTTTCAAATGCCTAGAAGTTTAGGCCGCTACCCTACCATGCTGCATCAACACACAACTAAGTCCCACATGGGATGCAACACAATAAATCACGAATCTATCATTACCTTCCGGCATGGTCAAAACTGAAGCCGAAGTCAACTTATCTTTCAGCTTTTTAAAACTACACACAATTATCAGACCACTAGAGCTTTAGCTACTTTTGGGTTAACTTAGTCAATGAGGCAGTTGTAGTCAATAAACTCTCCATAAATCTCTTATAGTAACCGACAAAACCCAACACTCTTTAAATATTAGTTGGAGTCGTTGGCCTAGGCCACTTAGTAATCCCTACAACCTTGTACATATCCATCATGATCCCTTTACTAGAAATGACATGACCCAGTACGTGGAGCCACACGAATGGGAGAATAATCTCATTTATATACACACGGGGGACTTCAATCACCTAACCTATACTAAGGTAAATTAAGCAATGGATCATGCATTAATTTAAAGGGGACTTGAATCTACCTAACAATAAAATAATAATAATGGGGACTCAATCCTCCTTGATCACCTTAACCCCCACATCGGCAAATTCGGTTGCGAGTATCAATCACTCGGACCTCTACTTTCATGACTCAGCTACACAAACATTATTAGAGCATAATTAAAAAAAATATCACACATTCTCATTCATTGAACCATATTACAAACTAATGCATAGATTGTTGGTACGTCATACAAACTACACTTGCAAGGTAACAATAACATACCAAAACAATTCACATTAACTTTGAGAAAATAACTCCCTTTGTTTATTAATAGAAGGTGGGGGACACCGACTTTCTTTTTTCATTAAATTAGACCATTGTGTTTCAAATACATTTTTAAATCATGCAATAGTTCAAGACTACTTCAATTTTACAAATTCCTATGTTTCATAACTCAACTAATTTCTCAATATGGGGTTTGGGTTATAACCATTTCAAAAGTCACAAGTTTTGAAAAATCATAACTCCCTAGCTCATTCACCACACCCATGGATCCACAAGTTCAAAACCATATTTAAAGCATGCATAATCATAGTTAAAGCATAGGTAAACATTGTTCAACAATAAGAATTCAAAACCCATAACCCTTGTTTTCAAAACTAAATATTTCCACATGAATAATACTTTAATATATTTATATATATATATATATATACATATTCTTTTTAATAAATTAACAATGTGGGAAGAGTCTAATGCCTGAAATAGTAACATGTAAGGAGAGAAATCACCCATGAAATCCCTAATTGATGAATCTCTTTAAAACCCTAAGTGTTCTAGACCTTGAGGAATTTGAGAGTGTTAAAAATTTACTTTGAAGTGTTTATGAAGTCTAATGATACCATAAGAGTATTATATAATGTGAGTTTCAAGTTGTGTAAGAAGGTAAATGTCTTGAATGCCCTAAACTGAAAATCTAAAAAAGTCGCCTTTGACTATGGCCTACTATCAACTTGTAACCACTCCTTACGAATTTCATAACTAGCTGTAACTAGGACAGTCTTTTGGACACCACCCACTTCTAACCGTACGACTCAACCAAGCATCCCGTAATTAGATCCTACAACTCATAGGGTCTAGTCGTAATAAACACATAATCCAAATTGAGGTATACACCTGACAACCTATGATTACACCTAATGCCTCTTAACATATCCTTATGACTCTTAGTGAGCCAATCATACTCAAAGCAGAATCTAGCCACAAACTTACTGGTTTGGTTATAACTCATCCCAATAACTCATCAAGACACCCTATGACTATGAATTCCAATCATAACAATGGAAGTGAGCTCAAGGCTTAAGAAATTTCCTAGGGACAAAAATCTAGGGCATTTTATGCACGGGATATTTATGTTTATGCACATTTTTGCTTATGGAGGCCAATTTGGTAGTTATAATTGCTTACCTTTATTATATTATTTGGGATTTATTTACTTACCTACATTCAATTGTGTAAGAATTTAATTCTAGGTTTGTCCTTTTACCTTAGCTTATTTTATCTTGTATCTTATCGTATTTATATCATGATTTATCTCAATTCATCGATGATGCCTACTGAGTACCTATGGTTTTGGTACTCTTACAACACTTCTGTACCTATTTTTACAAATTCGAGTACTTGTTACCACCACTTCTATGTACCTATTAAACTTTTACATCTTTTTATTTGCTAGTTAAGCCTTTAATGGTAATTTTTCATATTTTGGACCACTTTCCACCAAGTTAGCCCATTGTATTTAGCTACGAGCATTAGTTAGACTTACCTATTGGCGGGATAGAGTAGGTGGTATCATAACTCATAAATTGGGTCAGAATATTTAGCTTAGTTTTGGATTTTACACCTTGGAATGGTGATTTGGAGGTTATGATAAAATTAGAATGTGGATGCTTACCCATCATCAGGTTAGGTTTGGGTAGTCAAGATCAAGCAGTTCATCCTTGGTGTTCAGATTTAAGTTGTATGTTATGGAGCTTGGGTACAATTTTATTTTCAAGTTTGTCTTAGTTGGAATTTTATCTTTAAGGTCGTTAAGCCTTCTCTAAGTGTATCTACTTGGTCATCTTCAGTTGAGAGTGATTAGGTTCATTAGACATTCAGGTGAAAGTCTATTAGCACAGTGTTGGTTCCTTCAACTTTGATTTTGGGTTTCAGTTATCATTAGGAATTTTAGACTATTTACTGAGTATGATATGTATGCGTGAGTCACATTCAACTTGGCTTTATCCTCGATTAAATTGATATCCTGGAGAGGATCGTTCAATGATGAGTAGTTGTGCTTTATACTCCTAACTTTTTGTTTAGTGGGTTATTCGAACTAGTTGTAGCATTGGCACAAATTTTTGACCTTGGTTATCTCTATTTGTGACCTGGGTAGATCCTTATGTGCTTATTTTTATGCTTGACATTACTGATTTCCAATGTATTATCTTACATTATTTGAGGTTGGTATGATGGGATTGTCCGTATAGGACTTGAGTAACTTTTTCTTGGTTTAGAGTGGATAGCAGGTTTTAAAAGACAAAATAAGGGCATGTTTAGATATTGGAGATGTTATGTAAATCATGCCTTAGTTTGCCTTTGTCTTGAATGAGTTTTCACTCATTTGTGCTAGTATTGGTGTAGTATTAGTGTGTTGTGCTTTGGATTTTCATGCATCAACATTCATCTGTTCATTTGGGGGCCAGTTGGATATTGAGGTTGTGTTTGGTTGTTTAAGAATTAAAGTAAGGAGGTTGGTTAAAGTCGGGATAACTATGAAAAAATCCTTAGAAGCATTGTCTTTTCTTTCAGATTATTTGGGAGGTCATGCTCGGAGCATGTGTGCCTAGTACCTCATCCCTTTGAGTTTTTGTCCTTTTTCTACCATGGACTTTTGTGAATGGAATTCCTTTTCATAGAAGATATTGTGAGTTTAAATCAATAAATATTGGTGATCCAATTAATCAGCATAAGCCATATAAGCTAAATATGGAGTCTGGTGTATATAACCCATCAAAAGGGCATAATTTATCAAGCTAGAATATAAAGGCATGGCGTGTGTAATCATTAAACTTATGCCTAAGTAATATAGCTAAATAAACCTATTGTGTCACATTATTTTAGTAATTGGGTGCACTGAATCTCCGTCCAACTCATTGCTAAGAACAACAGTGAAATCAATTTAGACTTATTGCTGGTAAAATCGATATATTTAAAATGAGTTTGAAGGTTTTATATTTGAAAATATTCTAAAACTCTAATTAACTAAAGTTATGTTGTAAGCTAAGTTTAGTTATTATGTTCATGCTAAAATCAACAATTATTGAGATTGTGTGTCAGAACACGCCAAGATCTATGGCTAAAACGCAATTTTAAATAGAAATATCATGAAATCATGCTAAGTATGTAGTTACAAAATATAAAGCTATACAAGATACCAAAATAATGAGAAAGTACCCAGTTATGCTATAAGAATCATGAATAACCTAAAATCATAGGGAATCTATTTTTTAAATGAGAACCCACATTCTAATCTAACAAAAACCTTAGAGAATCTGAGTTATTTATGACTCAATGGATGAAAGGATAGCAACTAATGTAATACCACATACCTGGAGGGAGAACTTTTACCAAGAACTTGAGAGATTCTCAAATTTGAGGAGGAACCCAAGATTGCTTTGAGAGAAAAAGAATTGTTTCCTTTCTTTTATCTAAGATAATTTTGGAGAAGTAAAGGAAAGGAATCCCTTAAGAGTTTTTTAATTTCCCCTTATTAGGTGACAAAAATAAGTTATTTAGGTGTAGGAAATAATAAAAGGATGAAAATTTCCTTTTAAAATCATAGTAGATTTACTTTACCCAATCATCACAACCAATAAAATAATACTTCATGTCTAACAATGAGTCATTGTTAGATTCATTGGGTTTTGAAATTTTTCCTAATATTTTGCATAACTGGGACATAATGGCTTGTTTTCACTAGTGGTGAGTCATTGTGTGCATTCTTAGCCACAATATCTCAATATCATCACTCAAGTCTTTTGTCACAAAGGGTGCACTGATGAGATGTCCTTTCTGATAATGACCCATACCATCTATTCATCATCCCTAGGAAGGAAGAAATTAAGTTTTAGGACTTTTACTAGACTTCTTTCGAACAAGACTCATGATAACTCATCATGACAGAAGACAACTCATAATCATGATTCGTTTACACTAAGATAATTTTAATCCTTTGGGATTTTTGTATCTTAAAGGATGGCTTGCATAATGACTCATTGTTGGAGGCGATAGATGATTGACTACGTTGTTATAAGGAATTTTTTTGGTTTCAACTTGGCTGTCTATCCTATGTTTGGAATACAGTCTTTGAAATTTTTGGGTAGTTGCATCATTTTATTTCTTTACTAGAGGATTTAATTATTCTTATTCTTGCTATAATGTATTAATATGTTAGAATGTTATTTTGTAGGTTTTAGATATCCAAAGAGACTGAATATAGAAAGGTATAAAAATTTTCCAGTAGTGGTGTATTTACCATCACAATCACAATCACAGATCAACTGTAAGACTGGATTAAATCATGAAAATATTAAAAGAAACTACAAATAAGATCCTGTAGAAGATTGTCAAATCACAAGGCAGCATACGATCATAAGTCCAATCTACTACCCCTACATCAACAAGAAGACTAACCTATCTGTAAAAGATATGGCCAAATTAACATCAAAAGAAGTAGTTCATGCCAGTAGAATCATTTTCCAGTATAATTGTAGAAATCCAAAAAATATAATCTATGAAGTTCAAGGAAATTCACTAGCTATGAGTAAATCGACAGGTATGGATTGGATCATAAATCATGTCGGTGGAGCAATTTGATATTTTAGGATTCAAGTTTTATGGACCATTCCTAATTGATATGTCAACTTTCCTTTGTAAAGAGTGGAAAATTTAGATTAATTTTATTTATTTCACCCAATTTTTGACAAATTTGAAAAGTTTTTCTCTTTAGAACTTGAACAGAGAATATCATTTTTATTTAAAGATTAAAATTCAATGTAAGTTTATGAATTCCATTTACAAATATTCTTATTATTTTACTTTTAGTATGAGCAGCTAAATACTTCTACTTAGGTTATGAAACCCAACGAAATTGAAAAGTTCATAAGGTTTTGTGTTTCATGATATTAGGATAGATTGATATCAAAATTTTTTTGTTCTTAATTAATTTATTGATGGTTGTAAATACTTATATTCCATAGTATTTTATCCTTTGAATTGGGAATCGGGTTAGGATTTGGTAGAAGATGATTTACATGACCTTGAGGATCTAACCCTCATTTGATAAATTCATTTTACAAATAATAGTATTTACATGGAATAAATGGTTATGATTATTTTAAACAACTCATATAATTTTAGGAACATCATGTAGAGATAAATTATTCAACTCTTTGAAAAGATTAAGTAATGATGTAGGGATGGACAAGATGATCCATATCATTGTAATAGCATTGGTTTCTATGTAAGAGATAGGTTACAATTATCCCTACGATGAGGGTTACAAAAATATAAGGATAGAGTGAGTTCAAACAAAAATTGAGTGTTATATAGTTAGATATAATTTGTATCCCATAGTGCTATTTTATTGGTTTTGTGTGTGTGGCAATAGAGATAAGAGGTTTAGATATCCATAGTAACTTTTAGTGTAGTACATTAGTCCAT
This sequence comes from Capsicum annuum, assembly GCF_002878395.1. Classification (NCBI taxonomy): domain Eukaryota; kingdom Viridiplantae; phylum Streptophyta; class Magnoliopsida; order Solanales; family Solanaceae; genus Capsicum; species Capsicum annuum. The sequence goes on from NC_061117.1 coordinate 45,180,649, forward strand.
AGAACTGTGATTATGTATTTTCTACAATAGGATATTTTTGTGTTATCAAAAACCAAGAGCATACTGCAACATGGGGATGTTCTGGAATATCCCCTAATATTTTGTTAGCGATTAATGTAATGGGAATCATCTAATTTATATGGGTCAACTGTAGTAGGTAGTGACATTGTACCAATGGGTAAGGTTTCACTCAAGACTACCATAGCAGGAAGTTGCTTATCACAGCAAGTCCAAAATAGCGGGAATATGTTTATTGCACTGATCGTCCGTAATAAAATGCGTATTTCTTTTAGTTTTGGATTTATTTCTTCCAAAAATATCAACTTTTTACTAAAGGCTTATGTGAGACAATTTTATTTTGGTTTGGGTGATTTCTACTATTGAGGTATGCTTATTCCACCATTCCAACATAGAATCACTGGATGCAAGTTCTATGAAGAAATTCATGGTTTAAGCCCTAAATTGACAAATTTATTACGATTGACAATAGGTAGTTTTAAAATCTATTGTAAATGGTTATAAGGTGTTAGAATTTACTTTTTAACAAAGAATCATTCCCCATTAATGTGAATTAAGGGGGATTAGGGAAAATTGATTGATGAAAAACCCCAAATTGGTGGCGTAGACTATGAACTTAGGTGAAATCAATAGTTTTTAGTTCTTAATGACTAAAACTGGAGAGTAAGTTACAAATCCATCCTTGATTGATATTTTATACCGATAATTAAGGATTTGGAAGATTAGTGTAACACCCCAAAATCTCATCCCAAAGCATCACACGGTCCTCAAGGCTACAAGTAGCCTCAATCTAACCCTTTGATCTTGCTACTAAATCTCATACTTACTCTAGTGATTTAAAATTAGATAATAAGAATAAATATCATCAAATCTCAACTGAAAATACTAAAAATATAATGTCTAAAACATGAAATACTGAAAATATCTGGTCTGACAAAGCCTCTACTACTTAAGATCTAGAGAGACATTGGGACAAATTCCCAACTGGCTCATACTCAAATGAAAAGAAATAACCACTGATATCAAGTCTGAAGGTCTGAGAAATAGATCCTCGAACTATAATACCCCACATTTTGGACTAGAATGAAAATCCGTCATTCCTATGCGTGGATGTTTCAAAGCCTCAAATCCTATATAAATTTAGTGTGTTAATAAATTATGTAGTGTGGGAATCTATTTGAGCATGAATTTATATCATAGAGGTCCCCTAACTCAAGTACAAGTTGAAAGCTTTCCTATTGTTCAAGTTTTAGTGAGAGTCAAAACTTGGGTCAAATTCAATCGACCATAAATCATTGTATATGATGAACTGGGTGGTTTAATATATATCACATAAAATATGTTTGAATTATCTTTCCAACGATACTAATTTATCCTAAATCCAATATTGGAGCAAAGAGTTATCCCCATTTTATTCTAGTATGTCAAGCTGGAAGATGGTGTTGACGTTTCTGATGGGCTATCATATTTCTGACGACCTTTTTGACGATGTCGTCACATTCTGACGACATTTATGATGATGTCTTCAGCCCTAGGCAGAAAATCAAGAATTTGCACCCTTTTTTGATGACCATTTGTGATGGCCTATCACGGACCTGCCAGCCTGTCACAGAGTCAAGCATATTTTTCCAGCAATTCAAGGGCATTTTTACAAGGGTATTTTGGTCATTTTCTTCACCTTCCACGACTTATAATCCTAAAGAGGTGTAATATTTCCCATTTTTCTTCATTTAAGCATCTTAAAAACCCTCTCTTACACTCTCAACCATAAGATTAGGGTTTCCATCAAACTCATCTCTCAAAAGTAAGATTCAAGTCTTTTTACAAGATAATCAAGAATTAAGTGTCCCAATCCAAGAACTCTCCAGCAAATCATCAACGTTTCCTTTCTAAGGTATGCATGTTTCATTCATGGACTCCTTTCATCAATGAAGCTCAAGAACCCTTTTCTAAAACTATATATTATGGTTTTCATTTTATGAATAGATTCTTGATCATGTTTATGTGTTGAATAATGCCAAGATAGAATCTTTATGTGTTATTATGAATCTATGACATCATATGAGTTGAAAACATGTATGTTTGATTATTTATGATAAGTAATTGTATGATTTACACCTATGCTTAAGTTGTGCATATAAGGTGTTTGATAAAATACCTAAGAGACTAGAAATTATGCATTATAGCTAAATTGTGATTAAGTGAAGGATTCATGATAGGACTCTATGATTCAATGTCATCCATGTTGATAATGTGTCTTGTGAACACTGTTGGATTACTTATGAACTAGTCTTATGGAATTATGCTATGCTCACTTGCAAAACCCACTCATGTACAAGATGTAGAATACCCATGTACTTCATGAAATTCCCCAAGTTATGATATTGTGGATTGTGGTTGTAATATGCAATAAGCATGATATTGAAAGCTATGCAAGTATATACATGTTGCATGAAATTCCCTTTCGTGAAATAGATTGTTGAGAACCATGCTTAGTATGAAATCCCTTATTTATGATATCGTGGATTATAGACTCTACTCTTATGATCAAGTTAGTCATGTATGTCAGTTTCCTTCCCTCAAGCCCTAGAGTACTTGTACCCAAAAAATATAGTTATGTGCCTAGAGCCATGTCATGTTTTCACGATACTCTCATTTAAGCCATGATCTATAGAAATCAATCAGTCATGTGACTCAGGAAAACTCAGTAATCTCAGTAGTTTAGTATTCTTAGTAATCTCAGTGCTCAGTAACCTCAGTAATTATAGTAAATCTCAGTAACTTCAGTACTTTTAATCAGTCCTCAGAACTCATTATATTCCATCCGTCATCGGATTCCATTAAACTCAGTTTTAGCTCCGCTAAAAAATACCACTAGTAGCAGTTCAGTTAATCAGTATCAGTTCAGTAAATCAGTTCAGTTAAGTTATTTAGTTCAGCCCAGTTATTCAGTTTAATATCTTTCAGATGGGAGTAGGATTCAGCATCGAGCGAACCTAGGGATGGGGACTCATCCGCTAGAATAGGATTGAGATCCCTAGAAGCAATCCCAAAGTTCCATAACTATGTTGCCAGCATAGGTATGAGATATCACCCATTAGATAGGACTGACATACTGAGGGGTCACCTGTTAGCACATTTATATGTATAGAACTGATCCCAGGAGTCACCCACTAGATTAGGACTGACTCCACAATAGATATCTTTACTGGTGGTATGGTACTAACACCCTTCCAGTCAGGGAAGAGATTGGACCCCAGTCAACTTAGATTGGGGTATGTCAGTTAGATGAATACATCCCACAGTTTCAGTTACAGAATTAGGGCTTTCAGATACAGTCAACTCCGTTCAGTATTACAGATTCAGTGCTGATAGATACAATCAATGCTTATCAATATAAATAGACTTCAAGATCACCCATTAGCTAGGACTGATCTCAACTATGATTAATTTGTATCAAAATCATTAGATTTAAAGATCACCCGCTAGATAGGACTGATCTCATACTAAGTCAAATCATCCTTACTATCATTATACTCATGATCACCCACTAGATAGGACTGATATCAGATTTAGTTACTCCAAGTAGAATGGAACTTAGATAGTTCCATCAGAACTAAGACTGTCAGATACAGTCACTCAGTAGCGGTTATATCGATTAGTCTAATCATTACAGTTATATCAGCTATATCAGTTTTCACAGGTCACGTTGCCAGTATTCAATTTTAGGACTATTAGACACAGTCATTCAAATCAGTTCTTCATAATTTGAACCATAAAAAATAGTCAATAATCTATTCAGTACCTCAGTAATAGTAAAGTCATGTCGTCAGCATTCAAACTCAGTAGTCAGCATCATCACGAGTTAAGTTATAGTTTTTTATGCATGTATGTATTCTCACGTTGATATTAGTTAGCATTGTTCATCCATATAACCCTTTCTATTTAGCCTACCTCACTCATACACTCAGTATATTCATACGTACTAATGCATTTGCGCTATGGTACTTTCTCTTATGTTGCACCATAGGTTCAGAGGTACGAGCTCCAGATCAGCAGTAACATTCCAGTGTTCAGAGTTTGCAATGAGTCCTTCTCATTCGAGGATGATATAATTATTGCTACATTTACTATTTAGTTGCTAGATGAAGTTAGTTGGAGACATGTTCCTTTAACTCCTTATTCAGTTCAGTTAGAGGCTTTCAGACTAAATGTCAGATTAGATATTTAGATCTCATTATTTTTAGTATTTATGACTTATTTTGGTATTGGTATACCTTTTCAGACATTTTGTTATCAGACGTTCATTCAGTTCGAACCTTATGGCCTTTCATGTTCAATTTTCCACATTTTATGATATATTATGCAGTATATAGGTACAGATATCAGTAATGGGTTAGCTTGTGGTCCTTCGGGGTTATGAGCACCGTGTAGTATTTTAATTCAGAAAATTGGGGTGTTACAAACTTGGTATCAGAGCCTAAGGTTCAATAGAGTCCTAGGAAGTCTGAAAGCCATATCTAGTAGAGTCTTGTACATGCGTGTGTTGTGCACTACACCTATTTGCAGGAGGCTATGAGATGTTTTAGGAAAAGTTTCCCTTCTTTCAGTATTCATGTCGTGCCAGTGAGCAGTCAGATTTGTATAACTTATTTTCTCATCCTTGCATCTATTCATGCTATCCAAAACCTCAAAGAATGTAACAATTTCAAGGTAGAACCTCCTTGTAGTTGCAAGTTCAGTTCATCTCATGTATCATGCATTTGTTTCAGACTCCCAAAGTTTAGCTATAATCTAGTTCGTAGATGCCCTGTGCATCACCCAGTATCTCCATAAGGTAAGCATTCTTAGAGGGACATAGCATCCCAAAAGGGAGATACCCCACTTTCTCTTAGCTCTCTCATGCCTTAGATCCCTCAATTTCTCCTTGCATAACGAATTCAGTCTAGTATAGAGGGTACTCATAAGTTGACCTTCATGTTAGACTTCAGCTGTAAGTCAAGTATTCAGAGGTTCAGTTCAATTTATGATGTTCAGTACATATGTCACGTAGCATAATCAGTCATGTTTCCATGTTTCAGTTCAATCTTAGTACCTTTACTATCGCATGTTCCAGTCGCATGTTCGTGAGTCAGTTCAGCCATGTATTCACACATCAGATATGCGTGGTCAGCTTATCAGTAATTTTAGTCATGCATTCATGTATCAAGTCATTCATATAATCATGCATCAGATATGCATGGATTCAACTTATCAGTTAAGCATCAGATATGTATTCTCAGTTTTACAAACTCAGTTTATTGGAACACTCAGTCCTACATTTATAAATCAGCTACCCATGCATCAGATATGCATATACAGTATGATATGCTCAATTTTCAGCCATGTCAGCCATAAAATAATAATCAATCATTTATGATATATATTCATGTAAGTTTTCCTTTATCTCATCTCAACTAGTATCATTCGAGGACGAATGTTCCCAAGGGGGAGATATTGTAATACCTCACATTTTGGACTAGAATGAAAATCCATCATTCCTATGTGTGGATGTTTCAAATGCCTCAAATCCTATATAAATTTAGTGTGTTAATCAATTATGTAGTGTGGGAATCTATTTGAGCATGAATTTATATCATAGAGGTCCCCTAACTCAAGTTTAAGTTGAAAGCTTTCCAATCGTTCAAGGTTTAGTGAGCATCAAAACTTGGGTCAAATTCAATTGACCATAACTCATTATATATGATGAAATGGGTGGTTTACTATGTATAAAATGAAATGTCTTTGAATTATCTTTCCAACACTACCAATTTTGCCTAAATCCGATATCGAAGCAAAGAGTTATCCCATTTTATTCCATCAAATCAAGCTGGAAAATGGTGACGACGTTTCTGATGGGCTATCACATTTCTGATGACCTTTTTGATGACGTCGTCACATTCTGACAATATTTCTGCAACATCATCAGGCCTGGGCAGAAAATCAAGAATTTGGGCCCCTTTTGTGATGACCATTTGTGACGGCCTATCACGAACTTGACGGCCTGTCACGGATGGCATCAAGCATAATTTTCCAGAAATTCAAGGGCATTTTTGCAAGGATATTTTGGTCATTTCCTTCACTTTCATGACTTATAACCCTAAAGAGGCATAATTTTTTCTATTTTTTTCAGTTAAGCATCTTAAAAATCCTCTCTTACACGCTCAACCACAAGATTAGGGTTTCCATCAAACTCATCTCTCAGAAGTAAGATTCAAGCCTTTTTCCAAGATAATCAAGAATATAGTTTCCGAATCCAAGAACTCTCTAGCAAATCATCAAGGTTTCCTTTTTAAGGTATGCGTGTGTTCATTCATAGACTCTTTTTGTCCATGAAGTTCAAGAACCCTTTTCTAAAGCTATGTATTATGGTTTTCATGTTATGAATGGATTGTTGATCATGTTTATGTGTTGAATGATGCCAAGATAGAATCTATATGTTTTATTATGAATCTATGATATCATATGAGTTGAAAACATGTATGTTTGATTATTTATGATGAGTAATTGTATGATTTAAACCTATGCCTAAGTTGTGCATGTAATGAGTTTGATAAAATACTTAAGAGAGTAGAAATCATGCATTATAGGTAAATTGTGACTAAGTGAAGGATTCATGATAGGCCTCTATGATTCAATGTCATCCATGTTAATAATATGTCGTGTGAACATTGTTGGATTACTCATGAACTAGTTTTATGGAATTATGTTATGCTTACTTGCAGAACCCACTCACGTACAAGATGGAGAATACCCATGTACTTCATGAAATTCCCCAAGTTATGATATTATGGATTGTGGTTGTAATATGTAATGAGCATGATATTGAAAGCTATGCAAGTATATACATGTTGTATGAAATTCCCTTCCTTGAAATAGATTCTTGAGAACCATGCTTAGAATAAAATTCATTATTTATGATATTATGGATTATGGACTCTACACTTATGATCAATTAGTAATGTATGTCAGTTTCCTTCCATCGAGTCCTGGGTGTACTTGTACCCAAAAAATATAGTTGTGTGCCTAGAGCCATGTCATGTTTTCACGATACTCTCAGTAAAGCCATGATCTATTGAACTCAGGCAGTCATGTTACTCAGGAAAACTCAATAATCTTAGTAGTTCTGTATTCTCAGTAATCTCAGTGCTCAATAACCTCAGTAATCATAGTGAAACTCAATAACTTCAGTACTCTTAATCAGTCCTTAGAACTCATTATATTCTTTCCGTCATCGGAATCCAGTAAACTCAGTTTTACCTCCGCTAAACAATACCACTAGTAGCAGTTCAGTTAATCAGTATATGTTTAGCAAATCAGTTCAGTTAAGTTATTTAGTTCAGCTCAGTTATTCAGTTCAGTTTTTTTTCAAATGGGAGTAGAATTCAGCACCGAGCGAACCTAGGGATGGGGGCTCACCCACTAGAATAGGACTGAGATCCCTAGAAGCAATCCCTAAGTTATAGAACTACGTTACCAGTATAAGAACGAGAATTCACCTACTCAGGAGTCACTCGTTAGCACATTTATATGTATAGGACTGATACCAGGAGTCATCTGATAGATTAGGACTGACTCCACAGTAGCTATCTTTATTGGTGGCATGGTACTGACACCCTTCTAGTTAGGGCAGATATTAGACCCGAGTCACCTTAGCTTAGGGCATGTCGATTAGATAAATACATCCCACAGTTTCAGTTATAGAATCAGGGCTTTCAGATACAGTCAACTCAGTTCAGTAGTACAGATTTAGTACTATTAGATATAGTCAATGCTTGTCATTATAAATAGACTTCAAGATCACCCATTAGCTAGGACTGATTTCAACCATGATTAATCAGTATTAGATTTAAAGATCACCCACTAGATAGGACTGATCTCAGACTAAGTTAAATCATCTTTATTATCAGTATACTCATGATCACCCACTAGATAGGACTGATTTCAGATTTAGTTACTCCAAGTAGAATAGAACTTAGATAGTTCCATCGAAACTTAGACTGTCAGATACAGTCGCTCAGTATTGGTTATATCGATTAGTCCGATCATTACAATTATATCTGTTATATCAGTTGTCATAGCTCATATTACCAGTATTCATTTTTTGGACTGTTAGGCACAGTCATTCAAACCATTTCTTCATAATTTGAATTATTAGAAATAGTCAATAATCTATTCACTACCTTAGTAATAGTAAAGTCATGTCGTCAGCATTCAGACTCAGTAGTCAGCATCATCACGAGTTTAGTTATAGTTGTTTATGCATATATGTATTCTCACGTTCATATTAGTTAGCATTGTTCATGCATATAACCCTTTGCATTTAGCCTACCTCACTTGAATACTCAGTACATTCTGACGTACTGACACATTTACGCTATGGTGCTTTCTATTATGTTACACCATAGGTTCAGAGGCACGAGCTCCAGATTAGTAGTAGCATTCCAGTGTTCAGAGTTTGTAGTGAGTCCTTCTCATTCGAGGATGATATGATTATTGCTATATTTACTATTCAGTTGCTAGATGGAGTTAGTTGGAGACATGTTCCTTCAACTGCTTAATCAGTTCAGTTAGAGGCTTTCAGACTATATATCAGATTACATATTCAGATCTCATTATTTTCAGTATTTATGACTTGTTTTGGTATTATTATATCTTTTTCAGACATTTTGTTATCAGACTTTTATTAAGTTCAAACCTTATGGCCTTTCATGTTCATGTTTTCGCATTTTATGATATATTATGCAGTATACAGGTACAAATATCAGTCATGGGTTAACTTGTGGTCCTTCGAGGTCATGAGCACCGCGTAGCATTTTGGTTTAGAAAATCGAGGTGTTACACAAACCATGAGGACTCACCAATTGTAGAGCATAGATAAAGGTACTCGGAGATTATTGACGCTACTGAGACTGAGCACCCGAACCTACATTATAAGAAAATTTAGCACATAGACATATATGTGGATCAACACTTTGAGGATGTACTTAGTATATAGGGTTGTATGCATTTACATAAAAAATATCATTACTCCTTATAAAATCTAGCATGCAAGTATGAATGACTCGCATGGCTTGAATAAGTCTGAAACATAAATCTCATAAATTAGTAATAATGAAATATGTATTATAAATCTTGTGAGTCATTATACTTAACTCAAAAAACTGTATTATAGTCTCATTCTCAAAACTTGTAAGCTAAAGAAATCTTTAAACTATGCTTTCTAAACTCATGCTTTCATCTTGAAGAGATGGAACTTCTTTGAAACTCAAGGGCTTAGAACTTTAGAAAATTCAAGACATTGGAAAAACTCTAGACTCTTATGAACTTGGGAGATTGTTCTAACCGACATGAACCGTGTGAGCTACATGGAGTCCAACGTCTCACCCACATTGGGGAGAGTTTTTCTACCCTTGCCATCGGAATAGAACCTCAACTCTAGTGATCACTATCTCGGCCTCAGGCCCATAAATCTCAATCCTACGGGGGCATATAGTTCTAGGGAAGTAGGATGAGCTAAACCCACACTTCCCGCTCGATGCAAAATACTACTCCCGTACTCAAGCTCAGAATTTTTTGGAAATCCACCTCAAAACAACTCAAGGGTCTATAGTGAAGAACAAATTGTAATTCTCTTAGCTTTAAATCATAAAGACTGAATAATGTGGATTCCTATTTTAACTCAGGCTTAAATTCAGTCTTTCTTTAAAATCAAAGTACTTGTTGATTGAATCATACTAAACAAAATACTTTTCAAGAAACATCAAAACTCATACTTGGTTTAAAACTTATACCATGCTCAAATAATCTCAGTTTCATAATAAAGCTTAAATCATGACATCAATCTTGGAAACATCAAATCAATACGAGGATGTGCAACTCAAAGCATAGTTTCTCAACTCATGTCATAAAATAGTGAAATAATCATAAAAATCAAGACTTGAACAACTCGTTATCTCATAATCTCAAAAATAAAGTAATTTGGGTATAAACCCGCTTGCCAAAATATGAAATTCTTTAATAAAAATCAATAATTTGGGCACAAGAATGAAAGGAGTATTCTTGTTCAAAACCCATATACCTTGAATTATAATCTTTGGATGAACTCTCGCTTTAGGGACTCCATTCGCACTCTTGAATGAGGGTTTTTGAAGCCTTTGACTTGAGAACCTTGAATCTTTACTCAATTTAGAAAATATATGGTGAACCTTTGAGATTCTTAAAAGAGGATTTGGATACTTAAGGCTTTTGGTTGAGGGAAATTTTGAGAAAACCTCATATAATGCTTGTAGTGGCCCTAAATTCTGATGTTTGTATGGTTTAAGAGGCTTGGAAAAAGTCCAAAGTACCCTTTTTAAATCCTGTACGAAGATGAAAAAATTAAACTGGAAATCCAATTTTATGGGCAACCGCGATGCCCCACTATTGCGGTGGCTCACTGGAAATTGACAAATGGGAATCTATGAGTTACTGCAACGTAGATCCATCACGTTGTCTCATTGGTTGGGACCTGGAACTTTAGTGCGACGCACACAATCGCGCTAGGCTACTGGAAATTAAATATTGGGAAATTGGGATCCTCCGCGATGCGCCACTATTGTGGAGTTCAACTAGAATTTGACAATTGTTAAATAGACCCTCTCCACGATGCGCCAATCACTAAAATGGCAGTGTTTTACGACTTGAAATTAGATTATCCATAACTTCTAGCACGATTATCATATTTGGGCGGATCTTATATCGTTGGAAAGCTAATTAAGCTGTTCGAAATTAGGGAAACTCCATATGGTTTAAACGCTATCACTTAGGAAGTCAATACTTAACCCTCTATAGACGAAATTATGTTTAACAAAAATCTCAGGGTTTTACAATATCTTCCCCTTGGGAACATTCGCCCTCGAATATCGCTAGCTAGGCTAAGGATATAGAGAAAACTGAGTATGCACAGCTAAAACAACTTGCTAAACTGACTCCATATCATTTTAAACTATTGAATACCTTAGATAATGCATGAATTATATTAAGGATAGCTATATATAGCTGAAACTTAAATTGGAGAAAGGGGCTAAATTAAGGAAGAATAGTACCTTCGGCTTGATCTGAACTCGCGGAGAAGATATGCTGGTACTTAGATCGCATATCCGCCTCGGCTTCCCAAGTAGCACCCTCGACTGACTAGTTTCTCCCTAACACTTAGACCAAGGGAACCTCTTTGTTCATCAGTCTACGGATCTGGTGGTCTAGAATTTTAACTGGAATCTCTTCAAATGAAAAACTAGTCGAGATATTAGGGCTCTCTGAAGGATCTACTACAACGGAATCACCAATGTATTTCTTAAGTGTGGAGACATAAAAGATAGGATGCATAGCTGACAACTCTGCGGGAAACTCCAGCTCATAGGCTACTCTCCCCATACGACTTAGGATTCTATAGGGGCCCACATATCGGGTACTAAGTTTCCCCTTCTTGCCAAACCTTTTCACCTCTTTTATGGGCGAAATTTTCAGATACACAAAATCATTAACTTCGAACTCAAGGTCTTTTCTTCTCACATCTGCACATGACTTTTGATGACTCTGAGCTATCTTCAACCTTTATCTAATCAACTTTACTTTCTCCATACCCTTAAACACTGCATTAGGTCCAACCAAAGAAGAATAACCTACTTCAAACCAACCTATAGGTGATCTACACCTCCTTCCATACAATGCCTCAAATGGTTCCATCTTGATTCTAGCATGGTATCTATTGTTATAAGCAAACTCAATCAATGGCAAATGCTCATCCCAACTACCTTTGAAATCAAGAGCATATGCCCTCAACATATCCTCCAAGGTTTGGATGGTCCTCTTAGCCTGACCATATGTCGGATGATGAAAAGAGGAACTAAGATGCACTTGGGTACCAAGACCTCTCTAAAAATATTTCCAAAACTGGAGGTGAACTGAGTACCCCTATCTGAGATGATAAACAAAGGGACTCCATGCAATTTGAATAACTCCCGAATATACAATCTAGCATAATCCTCAACTGTATAAGATGTATGCACAGGTAAGAAATGCGCTGTCTTAGTTATCTTGTCTACCACAACCCAGATAGAATCATGATGACGATGCAAAAGAGGTAAACCAATCACGAAATCTATATTCACCTCTTCCCACTTCCAAATGGGTATACTAAATTTTTGCATTACACCACTTGGCCGTTGGTGCTCTACCTTAACTTATTGGCAAGTTGCATACTTTGCCACAAACTCTATTATATCTTTCTTTATGCCACTCCACAAATAGATTTCCCGCAAGTCGCAATACATCTTGGTGGCACCGAGATGAATAGAATACCGCGCACCATGCGCTTTAGCAATAATTCTCTGCCTCAGATCATCAAGTAAACATAATATCCTATAATCTAAACACACCATCTCTCCCTTAGGAGAAAACCTCTACATTTTAGTCCCTAACTGACTTCTTCAGTCTGACCAAACTAGGATCCCTGTCTTGCTTCTCCTTCACTTCTAAAACTTAAGAGAATTTGGAACTACTCTGCACCAAAATATTCCCTTCAGAGGAATCAAGCAACCTAACACCCAATCTAGCTAGATGATGCACATCACGATCTAACTCTTTCTTGTCTTCCTCTACATGAGTAAAACTACTCTTAGACATCCTGCTAAGGGCATCTGCCACTATATTAGCCTTGCCTAGTTGATATAACACACTCATATCATAATCTTTTAGCAACTCTAAATATATTCTCTATCTAAGATTTAACTTCTTTGGAGTAAACATGTACTGCATGCTCTTGTGATTAGTAAACATATCAACGTGAACACCATAAAGATAGTGTCTCTATATTTTCAAAGCAAAGACCACAACAGCTAACTCAAGATCATGGGTTGGGTAATTTTTTACATGCGGCTTCAACTGTCTAGAGGTGTAGGCTATAACCTTACCCCTTTACATCATCATATAACTCAATCCAACTCTAGAGAAATCACAATACACCACAAAACCATCTATACCATAAGGTAAAGTCAACACTGGGGCTAAAGTGAGTCGAGTCTTCAACTCCTGACAAATTTTCTCATAGGAATTTGACCAAAGGAACTTAACTTTTTCTTGGTTCAGTCATGTTATGGGAGACGCAATAGATGAGAAGCCTTAAATAAAATGGTGGTAATATCCAGCTAGACCCAAGAAACTCCCAATGTCAGATGGAGAGATAGGTCTAGACCAATTTCTCACAAGTTCTATCTTTTGGGGATCGACTCTAATGCCTTCGGCTGATATATTATGACACAAAAAAGCTATGGACCTTATCCAAAACTCACACTTTCTGAAGTTGGTGAACAAATAATGATCTCTAAGAGTCTACAAATTAGCTTGGAGATGGTCTGCAAGGTCATCCTCACTACGAGAGTAAACAAGGATATCATCTATGAATAATATGACAAACATACTGAGATACTATTTGAGCACTCAATTCATGAGATCCATGAAAGTTGCTGGAGCATTGGTTAGCCTAAAAGACATGACAAGAAAATCATAATGACCATAACGGTTTTGGAAGGCTGTCTTCGGGATATCACACTCCCTTACTTTAAGTTGATGATAGATGGATCAAACAGGTCATCTATTCTCGGATGGGGGTACTTATTCTTGACTTTCACTTTATTAATCTTACGATAGTCAATGTACATATGCAAAGAACCATCTTTGTTTTGCATAAACAAGATAGGTGTGCCCCATGGGGAAACACTAGGCCTTATAAACCTTTATCTAGAAGATCTTTGAGTTGTTATTTTAACTCCTTAAGCTCTGAGGTTGCCATACGGTATGGAGAAATAAGAACAGGCTGTGTATCGGGAAGAAGGTCAATCCTAAATTTTATCTCTCTATTGAGAGGTACACATGGGAGATCTTCTGGAAAAATATCAGGATACTCATTAATTATACTAACTAACTGAGTAGTTAGAGTTTTAGGCTTAGTGTCCTTAACTCAAACTATATAATGGATACAACCTCTGGATATCAACTTTCTAGCTTTAAGATAGGATATGAAATGACTCTTGGGAGATACAAAACCACCTGACCACTCAAAAATTGGCTCATCTAGAAACTAAAACTTAACCAGACGGGTACGATAGTTTATAGATGCATAACACGAGTGAATAAAATCTATAACCAGAATAAGGTCAAAATTGACCATGTCTAATTCTATCAAATCAGTAATCATGACTTTATGAAGAATAGTAATAGGATACTTTTTGTACACCTGCTTAGGAACAACTGACTTACCTACTGGGGTAGATTCCAGGATAGGCTCAGGGATATTTTTAAAGTTTATCTCAAAGTTCACAGTAACCAATGGTGTCATATAGTAAAAACTTAACCCAGGGTCCAATAATACATACACGTGAAAATGAAAGATACGAAGCATACTAGTAACAATATCAGGTGAATCCTCCTAATCCTGGGGGGATGGCAAAGCATAGAATCATTTTTATCACTGACTATCACAGGTACTAGATGGAGCGGCCTGAGGTAGAGTGGGACGGGCTGAAGGAGCTGGTGCACTGGTAGCCTACGTTTGGGGGCGAACATCACGGTTCCCCTGCCTGGCATGCGGACACTTTTTAAGTCTATGGCATAACTTGCCACAACCAAATCAACCCCTTTAATCAGCTAAGCACTCACAGGGATGATCCCTACCATACGTAGTGCATGGAGGACCACGACGTCTGTTACTCACACTGTACAGGGATCTATACATAGAAGGTCTATTCCCCTACTTTTGTCTACCTCTAGGTGAGGAAGCACTAGCTGATGATGGTGTAGGCATAAATAAATAGTTCTAAAATCGAGGATGGTTCACTCTATGGGATCTAGTTTGGCCATACTCATGCTGCTCTAATTTAGCCCTCTTATTTCCTCTTACCCTATCTCTCTCCCTTATCTTATCAGTCTTAATCTGCGAAGCATGTGTCATCAACTGAGAACAATCTATATCGCTATTTAGCATACCAGTCTTGCACTTCTTCAATACTAACCCGTACACACCAATCATGAACTTACTTATACTAGATCTGGTGTCAGCTATCAAATCAGCAGCATACTTAGCCAACTAGTTGAACTTAAGGCAGTACTTTTTTATAGTTATAGAGCCTTACCTCAAGTTCGTAAAGTCCTCTACCTTTGCCTCCCTTATCTCTAATGGAAAGAACTTATCCAGAAATGCATCCTGGAACACCTCCCAAGTTATAGGAGCAGCATTGTCCCCTCTATTTTTCCTTCATGCCATAACCCAATCATGAGCAAGACCTTTCAAATAATAAGAGGCCAGTTCTACACTCTCCTCTTCATTCACATGCATAACCTGGCTTATTTTCTTCACCTTTTCAAGATACAACTATGGGTTCTCACCTACCTTTGACTCAAATAACTTGGGTGGGTTCATCCTCATAAAGTCATGAAGCCTGGCTGTGGCTGCATCACCCGCTTCCTGACGCAGAGTAGTAGCCTGATTATTTGCTTGCATAGTAGCAGTCACCGCTTGAAATTCGGCTTGGGTCACATTCTCATTTAGGGGATTAAAGGTTAAGGTGGCTTATTATTCTTACGGGAATTTGCTCTTCAGGGAGGCATTTTTTTTATATAGGAGCACAAATTAATAGCAGATAGAGATAGTTGTGGGCATGATAGACTCTAAAAGAAAGAGATGAATTTTACTAAAATATCCCGTAACCTCTTGCTCATAGATGTGGATTACTTTATACTAATGTTCATGACTCTACATAACGAGGATTGTCAGACTCCCTAGACTCCTTAAACCTTAGGCTCTGATACAAAGTTTGTTATGCCCCAAAATCTCATCTTGAAGCATCACACAGTGCTCAAGGCTATAAGTAGTATCAAGCTAATCCTTTGAGCCTCCTACTAAATCTCATATTTACTCTAGGGATTCAAAATCAGATAATAAGAATAAATCACATCAAATCTCAACTGAAAAGATAGAAAATATAATGTCTGAAACACAAAATACTGAAAATATGTGACAAACATCTAAAAATCTAGTCTAACAAAGCCTCTATAACTCAAGATCTAGAGAGCCATTGGGATAAATCCCCAATTGACTCATACAAAATTGAAAAGAAATAACAACTGATATCAAATCTGAAGGTCTAATAAATTGGTCCTTGAACCATGAGGACTCACCAACTGCAAAGTATAGATTAAGGTACTCGGAGATCACTGAGGATGCTGAGACTGAGCACCTGAACCTACATTATAAGACAATGTGGCACATATATGTATATATGGATCAGCAATTTGAGGATGTACTTAGTATATGGAGTCCAACATCTCGCCCATATTGAGGAGAGCTGTTCTACCCTTGCCATCGAAATAGAACCTCAACTCTAGTGATCACTATCTCGGCCTCAGGCCCATAAATCTCAATCCTATGAGGGCACGTAGTTCAGGGGAAGTAGGATACACTAAACCCACACTTCCCACTCAGTGCTAATACTACTCCCATACTCATACTCAGAATTTCTAGGAAATCAACTAAAAAACAACTCAAGGGTCTATAGTGAAGACCAAATTATAATTCTCTTAGCTTTAAATCATAAAGACTAAATAATGTGGATTCCTGTCTTAACTAAGGCTTAAAAGCAATCTATCTTTAAAATAAGAGTACTTGTTGATTGAATCATACTAAAAAACATACTCTTCAAGAAAAAATCAAAACTCATACTTGGTTTAAAACTTATACCCATGCTCAAATAATGTTAGTTTCATAATAAATCATAAATCATGACATCAATCTTGGAAATATCAAATCAATATGAGAATGTGCAACTCATACATAATTTCTCAACGCATGTCATAAATAGTGAAATAATCATAAAAATCAAGACTTGAACAACTCGTAATCTCATAATCTAAAAATTAAAGTAATTTAGGTATAAACCCGCTTACAAAAATATGAAATTCTTTAATAAAAATGAACAATTTAGGCACAAGAATGAAAGGAGTGTTCTTGATATAACCCTACATACCTTGAATTATAATCTTTGGATGAACTCTCGCTTTTGGGACTCCGTTCGTACTCTTGAATGAGGGTTTTTGAAGCCTTTGACTTGAGAACCTTGAATCTTTACTCAATTTAGAAAATCTATGGTGAACCTTTGAGATTCTTAAAAGAGGATTTGGATACTTAAGGCTTTTGGTTGAGGGAAATTTTGAGTAAATCTCATATGATGCTTGTAGTGGACCTAAATTCTGATGTTTGAATGGTTTAAGAGGCTAGGAAAAAGTCCAAATTGCCATTTCCAACTTCTGTAAGAAGCTAGAAAAATTAAATTAGAAACTCAATTTTATAGGCCACCGCGACACGCCACTATCACAGTGGCTCACTAGAAATTGACAAATAGGAATCTGTGAGTCACTGCGACATAGAGCCATTGCATTGTCCCACTATTTGGGACCTAAAACTTCAGCGTGATGCATCACAATCGCGCTAGGCCACTAGAAATTGACTTATGGGAAATTGGGATCCCCCATAATATTCTACTATCACAGAGTTCTACTGAAATTTGACAATTGTTAAATAGACCCTCTTTACGATGCGCCGAACACTAAAATGGTCTTTTACGACTAGAACTTAGATTAGCCATAACTTCTTGCCCATTTATTGAATTTGGGCGGATCTTATATTATTGAAAAGCTAATTAAATTTCCCACATGATAAAAATATAAATTAGGGAAAATCCATATGTGTTTAACGTTACTCATTAAGGAAGTCATTCCTTAATCCTCTAGAGATGAAATTAGGCTTAAGGAAA
This sequence comes from Capsicum annuum, assembly GCF_002878395.1. Classification (NCBI taxonomy): domain Eukaryota; kingdom Viridiplantae; phylum Streptophyta; class Magnoliopsida; order Solanales; family Solanaceae; genus Capsicum; species Capsicum annuum. Next base: position 45,198,552 of record NC_061117.1, read on the forward strand.
AGTTTAGGGTATTACTATTATTGCATTCATACTGGTGTTGAAGGTGGGTTATAGTTTAAATTATAGTTATAGACTTGATTTGTACTTCTATTCCTATTCCTAAGTTACATGTGTATGAATTGGCCTTGAGGATTACTTGTGATCTGTTAGTTGATTGATATTGGTTGTATACATGCAATGATGAACATTAAATTTATCTAAGTTACTAGACAAAGTGTGAAATTGTGTTTTTGGTGTACTATAGTTTAACATTAATGATAATTGAATTTGATATTTTATATTAGTATATTTGCAGGGTTGGTTCTGTGTCGATATATGATACTTATATTTTTATATTATGAAGCGCTGGTACCAAGCCAATAAGTTATATGATCAAATTAGGTCCCTGAAGGTCATGACTATTAGGCATATAAGATCCCTTAGTTGTGTGTATGAATTGAGAGGATGTTGTGATGTAGTTGTGATGCATTGTTACATATTCATAGTCATTTGATTGTTCATGCATTCCATAAAGTATTGCTTTGAAATTGAGGTAGCATAAGTCCACTTTCTGAGATAGTTCAGTGGTAAATAGTTTGATGTGTACATACTTGGGGTATATAGCGGAGTCGTAGACCCTTCCCTTCATTAATAAAGTTATACTTTTAAATGTAATTTTGAATTCAGTGATAGAATGATTGAAACACCTAGGTTTTGAACCATGAGAAGAATTTCTTCATTGGGTGACTCTGAGTTAGGTACAACTATGGGCTATGAGTCATACCACTTGGATACATGTCGTATCCTCTTTCCTCTTCCATATCTTATCCTAGGCAGTATGGTGAGGGTTACTCACTATCCAAGGTACGAGTGACCCCCACCTCAATCGTACCAAAGGGTATGAGTCGTACCTAGTGAGTCGTATAGAGTTTGGACTTTAACTTTAAGTGGACTATTTTTTATATTGGAAAGAGTATAAGTTAAGGGTTGAGTCGTACCCTTTGGATATGACTCAAGTGTGTGTGGTCGTACCCTTAATAGTGTAAGTGACTTAGGAGAACCCTAAGGTACGAGTCAAGGTACCACTCGTACCCTAGGGTACAATTCCCTTAGTGCATTGTACCTCTGGATGGGTCTATTTACTAGATTTTAATTGAGGTCCTCGTGGTCATTTCCCATGCCTTAAACACTAAGCCTTCTTACTATATAAGTATTTGTATCCTCTTAAACATCTATTGTCATGGATTAAACACCCTAAATACTCTCTCAAACTCATCTTTGATGAATTGGAGGTTAGGGTTTCAAGGGTAATCTTCCAGAAGGCAAGTAAATTCAAGCTTGGTGAATCAAGTTGTCTATTTCACGTAAATCTTCCCCTTGGTACATGGTAATTTTGAAAACAAATGAAGGTGTTTTGTTACCTAATAATTAATATATGTTATTGATGATGATTTGTATATGTGGGTACTTGTTATATGTGATCTAACATGAGGGTCTTGAGTAACCCTAATTTTGATGATTTCTACCATGAAAATAGCCCTAATAAAGGTATGCACATAAGGTGTTTATCAAAATATCTAAGTGAATGGTCTAGTCACATGTGGTGATGTGTTGAATTAGGTCAATGGCCCAATAAGTATGAATAATTGATAAATAATGTAGTAAAAGTATTGTGAGCCATGAATCGTTTAATGATGACTTTGTTGAGTTAATGACTAATAAGGGGTTGAAGTCTCTCAATATGAAGAAAACCTTGAATTATGTGTTGAGCTAAAGTATGGTGAGGATGTGGTATAAGATTGTTACTGAAATAAGAATAGTTTGTGAGCGTCTTTATGAACATAAATTGAATTGTATGATCAATTGAATGGAAGAAATGGCCTATTGAAATGGTTAATCAATGAAGGCGCCCATAAGGACCACAGGGTCATGTATAGTGTTGAATTAGTTAAATGGTTGAAGTCCTTAAGTGTTGTATGGAATGAATATTAATACATGAGCAAAAGGTTATAGTCCTAATATCCACTAATGATAGTTGTGATGGCTCAAAGTTGAAGTCCCTTGCCTTATTAAACAGCTAGAGGTTGAAGTACCTTGCCCAGTAAAATTACTCAAGGTTAAAGTCCCTTGCATGAAGAGATCTCATGAGGTTAATGTTCCTCGCTAAATAAAATAGCTTACGGTTAGAGTACCTTAGCATGAGGTCTAAGTCCTTAGTCTAACAAATGGGCATGAGGTTGGAGTCTGTTCCATAGATTAATGTTTTTGTGGTTAGAGTCCCTTGTGTATGTGGTTAAAGTCCTTATCTAATAAAAGGGTGAGAATGGTCAAAGTCCTTTATCTAATGGTTTGCGAACATGGTTAAATTCTCATACCTAATGACAAAAACTTAAATCTATAAGTGTGGAGGGTCGGAGTCCCCCATGTTATGTCTGATGAATGAATGATTAAGAATGTTGTTAAGCCTTAATTCCTTTATTTGTATGTGATATACCTATATGTAAGTGTAAGTGTAAGAATATAAATTTAATTTGATATATTGATTTGTTGTTAAATTATGATGCTATTACATCCTTATACTTGACTTATATACTAGCATTCCAACCACTAAATATCTCCTGACGCTATGTCCCCATATGATATAAGGTCCGTAGCATCATCTCCTCTTATTCATAGTGATTGGGTGATCAAACAGTTCATACATTAAATTTGGGGTGGTGATCTAACTTACTGTGGAAGACATTCATTCTTGGTCTCTTATCTTTAGACTTAGTCTTATTTTGACTTTGTTCGACTATTTTTTAGGGCTTCTCCCAACATATATTCATTTCTAGACGTTGGTTTGAATAGAGGTGTTGTGGGTGATGTGGAGTTGGGTACAATGGTTAGATTGATGAATCTAATGAAATGTTTAAACATGTTTAAGTTATGACATTTAGTGTGTTTCTGCTATCTTATTATATGGTCAGGATTCATTCGACCCTTGTGATTTATATTGATGATTAGGTTGGCTTATTGGGGAGACTGCAATTCAAGTAGGCTTGAGCTGCCCATACGACATGGAATGGTTTTGGGGCGTGAAAAGTTTTTATCAGAGCTAGGTTTATTGTCAATTGGGTGTCCACAATATCGTGTTAAGTAGAGCCTCTTTTATGGGTTTGAAGCGTGCCACACTAGTAAAAGAGGGGATACCTGATATCTTAGGAAATGTTTCCCTTTCTTGTATTTCAGTCTCAAGGTATAGAGTCTAAAGTCTTGGACTCCTCTGATTTTTTTCCTATCTTACAGATCATGTTCCAAGGAGATCTGAGACTCAAGCAAACCCCTCTAAGGGCCCTATGGATGAAACTCTTCCAACTTTTAGAGTTTGAACCCAAGCTAGGGCTGTAGAATTCGACTATCTTCATGGGGTTTCACCTGTCCCCACAACCCTGACTATCAGAGTGACCCTCTTATTCTGTCACCTCAAGGGATGCTACTAATGCTAAGTTTTGTCGCCCTATTATCCACTTGATTTAATTAGTGGACTCCCAAACTAAGAGTGGTGCTTCGGCTACCATTTATTCTGAGGCCATGAGAATTTGCCAATTTATAAGGTTGGGCCCTTCTATGTTCTCTGGTACGAAGGTTGAGGAAGATTTGCAAGGCTTAGTTGATAAAATGGAGAATATCTTTTGAATTATGAATGCTTCAGAGATTGAGGGCATTGAGTTTACTTCTTACCAATTAAAATATGTAGCATACCAATGGTATGAGGGGTGGGAGTTTTCTTGATGTGTTGATGCTAGTCCCTCAATGTTGGAGGATTTCTCTAAGTCTTTGTTAGACTGTTTCTTTCCTAAAGAGTTGAGGGAAATAAAGGCAGAAGAGTTTGTGAACTTGAAATAAGGGAGGATGTCCATTCAAGAGTATGCCTTTAATCCCACCAATTGTCATGGTATGCTCCCGAGAAGGTTTCTAGCATGAGGACAAGAATGTCTAAGTTTGTCTCAAGGTTGTCCCATAATTTAGTCCTTTAGATCAAGGCAGCCTTGTTAATTAAGAACATTGATATTTCTAGGTTAATTATGTATATGAAACAAATGGAAGAAGGAAAAATAAAGCAAGTTGAGCTTAGTGAAAGGCAGGGAAAAAATTTAGGCCTTCTGAGCATAGTGGTGGAGATGGTGGCAAGTGGCCGCAAAAGAAGTAGGAGAGTTCGAGTTTATTCTCTTCGGCTAGTATTTTGTCTCCTTACCCCAAGTTTTTAGGTGATCGTTGATCTCAGTTTAGTGGTTGATTCCAAGCACAGGGTGCCCAATTACAGGATAGGGTGCCCAATCGGGACACCCCTTCCCTTCTTGTATAATCTGTGGTTAGGGTTATCATTATCAGGGTGAGAAAGGAGAACTAGATGTTTTAGTTGTGGTCATATTGGGCACATGCAGTGTGAGTGACCCTTTCTAGCAGCTTCTTGGGACAATAGTGCTCCTATTGCAACTCTACCTACTCCCGCACCAAAGGGTGCTATGTATGCTTCTACTTTTATTTTTGGCACCAGCACTGGCCAGAAACGATTGTATGTATTTGATACTCGCCAGGATTTTGAGGCGTCTCCTGATATTGTCATGGGTATGTTCAGACTTTTCTCTTGTGATGTGTATTATTTTCTTGATACAGGGTCTACTCTTTCTTATGTGACCTCGTATGTGGTTGTTCATCTTGATTGTGGCCCCAAGACTATATCTTTTATTTTTTCGATTTCTACCTCGATTAGAGACGATGTTCTTTCCAGAAGGGTCTATAAGGGGTGTGTGGTATATGTTGGTGATATATATACTCTTGTAGACTTGGTAAAGTTGGAAATGGTCAATTTTGGCATCATTCTTGGGATAGATTGGTTGCATTCATGTCATTCTTCTTTAGATTGTTAGACCAGTAGGGCCATGTTCAAATTCCCTAGTAACACAATCATTGTATGGTAAAGTGGTTCTTTGGTGCCTAGGGGAAGATTCATTTCTTATCTTAAAGCCCAAAAGTTGATTTCAAACCGGTGTTTGTATAATTTGGTCCGAGTTAAAGATTCTAACTCGGAAGATCCTTCTTTAGAGTCTATTTCGATGGTTAATGAATTTCCCAAGGTATTTCCAAATGATTCTCCCAATATTCCTCACAATAGGGAAAATAATTTTGGGATTGATCTTGTTCCAAACACTGTTCCAATTTCTATCCCTCCTTATAGAATGGCTCTGGCGGAACTGAAACAGCTCAAGGAGCAATTAAAAGATATCTTACATTAAAGTTTTATCCGCCCTAGTGTTTCTCCGTGCACTACTCCCGTATTGTTCATGTGAAAGAAGGATTGTTCCCTTTGTATGTGAATTAATTATCGTCAATTGAACAAAGTAACTGTAAAGAATAAGTACCCTATTCCTAGGATAAATAATTTGCTAGATCAACTTCAGGGTGAAAAATGCTTCGCTAAGATTCATCTTAGATCGGGTTATCATCAGCTTAAAATTAGGGATACGAATATCCCTAAGACTGACTTTAGAACCCGATATGGTCACTGTGAGTTTTTGTCATGTATTTTGGGTTGACCAATGCCCCGAAGGCATTCACGGACTTTATGAATAGGGTCTTCCACCTGTTCTTGGACATGTTTGTCATTATCTTCATTGATGTCATCTTAGTTTATTCTATGAGTTAGGCAGATCATGTATAAAACCTCCATGCCGTGTTGCAAAAGGCAGATCATGTATAAAACCTCCATGCCGTGTTGCAAACTTTGAAGGATCATAATTTGTATGCCAAGTTCTCCAAGTGAGAATTTTTGTCAAAAGCCATAGGTTTTCTTGGTCATGCCATTTCTAGTGAAGGGATCATGGTGGATCCCCAAAAGGTTGTGGTGGTTAAGAAGTGACCTATACCTATGATTCCAATGATATTCGGAGCTTCTTGGATCTAGTCGGAGAGAGTTTCTCAACTATATATGCCCTATTGAGCAAGTTGATCCATAAGAAGGTCAAGTTCTCGTGGTCGAATTTGTGTGAGGGTAGTTTTGAGAATTTGAAAACTGGGTTTACTTCGGCACCAATTTTGACCTTTCCCAAAGATAAAGATGGTTTTGTTGTGTATTGTGATGCTTCTCATATTGGTATCGATTACGTGTTGATGCAACATGGCAGGGTGGTGACCTATGCTTCTAGGCAATTGAAAGTTCATGAGAAAAACTACCCTACTCATAATTTAGAGTTATTAGCCATTGTCTTCGCATTAAAGATTCAGTGACATTACCTTTATGGGGTCCATGTTGATATCTTTTCCGATCATGAAAGTCTTCAATATGTGTTTACTCAAAATGAGTTGAACCTTCGGCAAAAGAAGTTCCTTGAGTTATTGAAAGACTATGATATAAGTCATCACTATCATCTCGGTAAGTCATAACGCTCAACTTACACGTCAAATTTACTACAAGGCGATTGTTATCAATATATTTACCCAACTAGGAGTTGGGGTCGAATACATGAATAAAAATGTGATTTGCAATTAAGTGGGTTCGGAGCAAGAGCCACTAACTAGATTCAAACCTACGGTACAAAATGGTTTGGGGGTTTGAATGAGTGTTAATCATGAAAACAATTTTTGCGCCTCTAATGACCTAATCCAAGACTAAGAATGATTAGAGTGTAAACAATTAGGAGCGGATCTTGGGACTATGCTATCCTAGGGGCAAGATATGTATGGGTACATAATGATTCAATGCCAATTCTTGTTGTTGATGATATGGTAGGCTACATTTAAAATCTTTGAGGCTAGTTTTTCAATAAAGCCACAAATATGTCACTCGTTTACCCTTTCGAGTACCTACAGGTGTGCAATTAAAGCCACCAAATACCCAAATTAGGCACCCCTATTTCTAGGATGGAACCCGAGGGATATTTAACCTCATATTCTCCCTTATTTCTAAGATAATGAAAAGTAGTAAACTGTACCCATAAATTGTCTACTATTCCCTTGGTTCCCACATCCCTCATTCAAGGATGATGAGGGTTCCTAAAGTTCACCCAAAACCCTTCTTTCGAAGATACCTTAGAGATTTCTATATTTTGGATCTTTCACCGATCAAACCAATGTGGGTATTTGGGGCTTTCACGTATAAATCCCAACCTATTTATTCAATCAATAATAAAACCCATCATCAACAAACTAAAATCTACACAAATACATCACAACCCACACACTTGCACCTTATTCAAGCATAAACCCAAGAGAAAGAACTAGAAAATCATAAAAATAATAAACACAAATAAATCATGAATTCCATCAAACAAATTATTTAAGGATGAAAAGAATGCAAACCAAACTTTAAATCTCTAGAAATCACTAATGGAACTAGCTAATTCTTCACTTAAAAGTCACACTAATGTCTTCTTAGCTCAAAATTAGTACAAACTAGGCTTCAAGATCCAAGAAATTTAAAAACCCTAAAACTAAGGATGGGAGGTAAGGTTTTAGAATAATTGATAGATAAATGAAGGTTTGAGCTTTTAAATGGAAATTTGGTGTCAGCTGGCCAAAATTATGTTTTTGCCCTTGGACCATTTTCCACTCTCATGTGATCGTGTCAGCTTAGGTGCAATTGGGGTGATTGTGAACACATTGATATCATTGCGATTGCATTCTTTGCCCTGACTTATTTTTCTGTAATAGCATCCTAACGGCCGTATTCGTGATAACTGGGCCTCGTTTGTACATGGTCCTTCAGCTTTGCACTTTTCTCCTCCTCTTTGTTTCTTTTCAGCTAAAATCCACATCTTTCCTTATAAATGCCTATATTCTTGCAAAATTTTGAATGTGCATTTAATCACAAATATGTCTGGCTTAGACGTTGAAATCATAGTAGTGTGCATGAATGTTGAGTGCAAATGAGTGGTAAATTCACTACTCATCAATGCCCCCAACTTAAATCTTTCTTGTCCTTAGGAAACACTACTCTTTATCATGAGACACTGCACATTTATGCCCACCTAGATGACTTAATGGTCACAATGACGTCAATCTTACTTACTACAAAAAGTAGCTTATCAAATATCGGCAAGGCTATTCTTCCAACACCTTTTAACATAAAATAGAATATCCAAGGATGAAAAAAAATTAAAAGAGAAATCATTCGACAATCACTAATACTCTAGCTATGACTTCTCTGTGACCTTAGCTACATTATACTCCTTTTGCCTCATTTTTTGGGAGATGACAAAATTACCCATCTCAACTTGCTTACATGCCTTCTCACAACAAAGAAAATTTCACACACTAAGCTACCAAATATGCAAAAATGAATTTAAGTGCAGAAACTCTCTCCCTCACAAAGTAACTCTCTATGCAACAAGTGTCACACCATATGCTTGCCCAATTTTCAATTACCAGTACAAAGAAAGTAAATGATTGGAGATCTTAAAGAACTCTATAAGCTTGTAACGTAGGTTTGAGTTAGGGTAGTATAACATTTGGAACAATATGGCTACGCCCTCCCTTGAAAATCTACATCACACTATTTAATTCTCTTTTTTGACTATGGGCCACCCCTCATTGTTTTCTCTTTTTTATATGCCTACATTTTTTCTTCTTATGTTTACCCATTTTCTTCTATTTCTTTTACTGGCAATTTTCATGCAATTCTTTCCTTTGTTGAACCCTTTCTTTTTATTTCAATTTCTTTCAATGCTAAGGCATAATAGGTACTTCATTTACAACTTTGTGTCCCCAAACATACATACTTCATTTACAACTTTGTGTCCCCAAACATACTTTTGTCAATATTTCCCACCCTAACTTATGCCCTTAGCCACAATTTTTATTTTTAAGTTCAAGGAGGGCATGGTTCGAAAGAGAGTTAAAAGTATGGTTCACGGTTTTTAATGAGTTTGCCAAAGAAAGGTTCAAAGATTCAAAGTGGGTGACTAGGTATTACATTTATAAACGGGTAGGATTTTTAGGCTAGAATGGGCTTCCAATGTAAGAATATGCCCTAACATCATTTCTCCAACCAAATACAATGAAAATTAGTTTTGAAAGACTAATGTGGAAAGTTCTAAATAACATAAGCATACAAGATATGAATGAAAAGACTCACCACACATGGCATACAAAAACTTACAAAGGAGGCTTAGTTGTCCCTCAGGTGAAAGATATAATTGGAGTATCTATCATTATTTACATGTCAACTACTTATGGAGTCACAAAAAGAGAAAAAGAATTGTTACAATATTGCTCAAGTTTATGCCCTTGATTTTTTAAAAATTTTGGACGGAGGGGTGTGTTCGCTTTGTATTAGCACCATGCACAATTTTCTAACCATGGGAGCAACCCAATCCTTGGTCTCACATTGTTGCTCAAAATAGAAAAATCATTCATATGGTTACTCAGACTTCGCTAATGGTACTAGTGCTATCCCAATTCCATAATGCCACAAGTACTCAGAATTTCCTTGCATTTATGGCCTTGATGCCACGGGTACTCAGACTTTCACTGCATCTATGACTTAAGAGCCAACCACGACGAGTTTCCCTTAAAAATATCATCACTAAATATATCATAGAGAAAGGCTTGCCTAACATCATTATTAAAATAAATAGGCAACTACAAAGGAAAACAATCAATTCACAAAATTTTCAAGTCTTGAGTGAAATAAATTCAAGTATTGCAAGCCAATGAATATACACAATGGTAGGGCCACACGCCCAAGTACAAGACTTATAGTGACCTCACTCCATAACGTAAAACCATATGAAGGGTTAAATGTATCCCTACAACTACATTGATAGCCATGATGAAAGATTAAAAAAGAGGTGTGATCATGGCCTTATCGTTGAGATTGCAGTACCGTGATTGCGTCCCTAACCCCACGATTGTGGTAATCGAGGCCATCTACTTCTCTATTTTGCTCTATTTTCTGCATGGCTACTATATTTCTAACTCTAGTATTTCCTTGGTTTGGTCTTGTACCCTGTCCAACGTATCTGCAAAACATTAAAATTCTGTGAACTATTCAAAAGTATAAAAATGTAAATATAGAAATGATGGGTTGCCTCCAATCAAGAGTTTGATTTAACATCGCAGCACGATGCCTTTTTAATCCTCATTTGTGTCTCCACTTAGAGGGTTTGAATTTCCTACCCAATTTTTGATCGCTACATCTTTACGGTGCATTGGGAAAATATAAGGGCTTGATTACACAAGTTCTATCATGCCACTTCAAAGATTGGAACCTTTTACCCAACTTAACATTAATTTTTCAATTAGGATCCTTGGGTAAATATGGGATGAGGCCGCTAGTTGAACATCAGATGTTGTGCTCCTTGGCCTTCAAGTTTGGGGCTCCTATATGGTCTTTTGTAATATCAAATTCTAAAATATAGAGATGGAGTTCCTTCACCACAAAATTCATCATTTTCTTGGATAGATAAACTTTCATCAAATCCACAAAGCATAATGTTGTAAAGGTGTTAGAATGGGGTCCTTCTTTTTATTCTAGAATTTTATCCATTTTAGCACCCTTACCCCTAGATGGGATAGATTCTTTAATAGAAATTTGCTTAAATTTTTCTTCTGACTCTTGCACGATTTCCTTTATTTTGGCATCTTTCTCTATTGATGATTTGGTTGGTTGGCAAATCACCGAGGATTCTTCAATTTCAAGCTCATTTAGAAAAGTTGGCATGGTTGTGGTGCTTGAATTATCAACTTCTATTCCTTCGTCTTCTATCTTCAAGATTTCTATCCCAAATGCATTGGTGGATTGGAGTAAAAGAGATGTTTCCTTCTCCACTATTGTTGCTAATTCCAAGATACATTAAAACATTGCTTTAATGCCACTTTTTTTTCTTGCTTTCTTCTTTCCTTTCTTCATTATAAGACCTATCAATTTCATAATAAGAACTATCATATGGGATAGCAACATGAAGGGAGAGCGTATTTGAACAATCACTCCAATATTATAATTCATCCTCTGTTTATTTTGCTCGTTCCAATATACGTTGAAACATTTCTTCAATACCAATATTTTTCGTGCTTCGTTCTTCCCTTGCTTTCTAATAAGACCTATCAAAATCATGAGAAGAACTAGAAACTGAGTTAGTATAATAGGGGGAGGGGGCATTTTTACAATCGCTCCCATGTACATTTTGACCACCACACAAAGAACATACATGCTCCCTATAAGATCAGATGGTGCACACATCTGATCTCAGAAAAAGTGAGGTCCATTATAATATGAACATGGATTGTCTTGATCGGATTTCCAACCACCGAACTTATGTTCATTCCAAAATGCCATAGTAACAAATAAATAAAAATAAAAATCTACCAAAGACAAGAAACAAAAGAAAATAAGAAACTAATAGTTACAAGTTTGAACAAAATTCCAAACTAACTCAATACGCCAAATTATTCCCTGGCAACGGTGCTATTTTTTGATAACGCTCAACTTATACGTCAAATTTAGTGTAAGGTGGTCATTGTAAATATATTTACCCAACTAGGAGTTCGGGTCGAATCCATGAGGAACAATGTGAGTGACGATTAAGTAGGTTCAAAACAAGAGCTACCTACTAGATTCAAACCTATGGTTCAAAGTAGTTTGGGGGTTTGAAATGAGTTTCAATCATGAAAACAATTTTTGGGCTTCTAATGACCTTATTCAAGACTAAGAATGATTAGAGTGTAAGCAATTAGGAGTAGATCTTGGGACTATGATATCCTAGGGGAAATATTTTCATGGTTGTGTAATTATTCAATGCCGATTCTTGTTGTTGATGATATGGTAGGCTAGATTTAAAGTCCTTGAGACTAGTTTTTCAACAATACCATAAATATGTCACTCGTTGACCCTTTCGAGTACCTAAAGAGTATGAAATTAAAGCCACCCAATACCTCAATTAGGCATTCATATTTCTAGGATGGAATCCGAGGGATAGTCAGCCTCATATTGACCCTTATTTCCAAGATAGTAAAAATTAGTAAACGGTACCCATAAATTATCTACTATTGCCTTAGTTCCCACATCCCTCTTTCAAGGATGATGAGGGTTCCTAAAGTTCACCAAAAACCCTTCTTTCGAAGATGGCTTTGAGATTTCTAGGGTTTAGAGTTTTCACCTATGAAACCCATGTGGGTATTTGGGGCTTTCACCAAAAAATCCCAACCTATTTATTAAAGCAATAATAGAATTGTAATACCCCTTATTTTTGGGATAGTCTATGAACCGTCGTTCTTACGTGTATAAGCTATAATCCAAGTGATTCTTATGATAATATAAGTTCGTGATCTTTATCCTAGTGTGTGTAGTGCTCTTGAGGTTAATAATGTTCATAGGAATCACTTAGAGCCAAGTTGAGCTAAGATCATTTAATTCATCTAAAATTTGATATTTGATTCTATAAGGGTCTACTTTAAACGTGTATAACTTTTTATATACATGTAATTTTAAATCTGAATACCCACTAAATTGTAGATAATTGAATTATCTTTCCAATGATTTCGCCAAATTCAGATACTCGAATAAAAAGTTAGGGCATTTTTCGTGTGAGGTAGTAAGCCGACGCGATCTCGACGCGTTGTGTTGAATGCGCCCCGACATGAAGAACTAAAGCGGATCCAAAGTTTTTTTACATGTTAATTCAGTTCCTAAAAGGTCTAGGGACACTTTAATCAATTCCCCTCACCCAAATACAACCCTAACACTTAATTTTAGCCCCAAAAACATTAGATACATTATTAATCATTTTTTTTTCTCTCCAACAAAACCCTAGCCTCCTCAATTTAAGAAAATAATCAATAATCAAGTTTCCGAATTCAAGAATTCTTTCAAGATTGTGTTTCTCCTTCAAGAATAAAGTTTTAAGATATGTGGGAGTTCATCCATGGGTCCTCTTTCACCCATGGATCCCAAAACTCAAATTTCAAGTTTAAAGTTATAATCTTTACATGTTCCCATGAATTTTGTTTATAAATTTTCATGAATCTTAAACTTATATCATGTTTCCATGAAATTATGGGTGATATAAAACATTACATCTTTGAATGGTATTGTTTGCCAAATTTAAACTCTAATCGGTGATTTTAGAGGTGAAATCATGCTATTACTACTATTTTTAATTACTCCCATCTTAGCCTAAACCATGAATTACAATTGTTTGATGAAATTCCTACAAGAATGATTTTGAACAAAGGGTCACATATCATGTCCTTAGAGTTTTAGTTTGTTTCCATAGTGTATCCTATATTCAAGATAATTAGAAATAATTCTATATTTTAAGTTCATGTTTTCCATATATTTGATCCTTACATGTTGTGATGAAATGCCCATGTCCTATTTTAAGTGAATTTCATGTAATTTCCCCAATTCACGGTGTTGGTTATGAAATCATGCTATTCTCCCATGTTTTTAATATATTCCCATGTCCAAGCATTAAACTCCATTTGCTTGATAGAATGCCCATGTGAATTGAATAGGGTAATCATGACATGGTACCATGTGTTCTCATCCATGTACAAGTCCATAACCTCCAAGTGTTTGATAAATGTCTAAATGAAAGAATTGTTGACAATCGACTATTGTTATGTTATTATGATCATTCCATGCTTTACTTTCATCCTATCTAGTCCTGGGGGCATTTAATACCCAACCATTTAGCTACTTACCTAGAGCCAGTGTCAGTTACAGAATAGTCTCAGTCATGTCCCAATCAGTAATATTCTCAGTCAGTTACAAAACTCAATAAAACTCAACCAGTTATAAAACTCAACAAAACTTAGTAAACTCAATATCAGTCCAGTTTAGTATTCAGTTCATACCTCAGTAGCATTCTATATTTAGTTCACACCTCAATAGCATTAAGTATTTAGTTCAGACCTTAGTAATATTCAGTATTCAGTTCAGACCTTTTTAGTATTCAGTCAGTTAACAGAATTTAGTAATATTTTTATCAGTCAACGAAACTCATTGAACTCAGTTCAGCTCAGTTAAATAGTACGATCAGTAATAGTTCAGTCAAGCCTAGTGTGAACTAGGAAATTGGATCAGTTTCTATTCAGTTCGGAGTAGGATTCAACATCGAGTGAACCCAGGGATGGGGACTCACCTGCCAGTAGTGGGTGTGATCCTTAGAAGTAATCTTTGCATTCCAGAACTATGTAACCAGCATAGGTTGAGACATTAAACTTGCCAGGTGAGGGTTAATGAGGTGTTTTAACTTATCAGATGAGGGTTCCACCATTCTTATTAGAGTACCTACCAGATGAGGGTATCTCTTCAGTTGTCTTTACCCGTGGCACGGTACTGACACCCTTCCAACTGGGGCTCTATATTAGACCCTAATCAGTTTAGAGAGGGGCATGTCGGTAAGATAATTACTTCCCACAGTTTTAGTTTCAAACTTAGTACAAAACTCAGTTCAAATCTACAAATTTAGGACTATTAGATACAGCTACTCAGCTCAGTACAAAACTCAGCATAGTTCCACAGAAATAGGATTGTTAGATACAGTCTCCCATTTATCAGTAATACAGTATCAGTAAACTCATATATCAGTTAATGAGTTATCAAAACTAAGTATACAGTCTCAGTTACAATCTTAGTCACAGTCTCAGTCCCAATCCCAGTTCGATAATCAGATTAGTAACTTAGTTAAGTTTCATGTTTGCTTGACCATCGTGTATAGTTATCAGTTATACAATTATCAGTGTTACAGTACCTCAGTTTACAGTTAGAATTATGTTATGCGCTTGGTCTTGCATTCTTAGATAATATAGTCTTTATGAATTCATGCTCAGTTACCTCATGTTACTCAGTCACTTCCTGTTTTATATGCATAATACTCTATAGTTTCAGTCTAGTTATTCAGACTAAGTACAGTCCAGTTCCACATGCCCAGTATTCAGCTTCAGGTATACTTATATCATTAAAGTATGTTTTACAGAAACTAAGTGTAGAGATTCACTAGCTTATAAGATCATGTTTATTTCTCATGTTATATGATTTTTTCAGCTTTTAGTTTATTCCAAATTATTGGTGAGTTACTTACACTTAGCATGCATGTTTTGAGATTACGTATGAAAGTAGTTTTACTTATTGTATTCACCCCAACATACTCAATTCATTCCATAAGTACTTATCTATATATACGTCTGTGTGGCTACATTTCCTCATAATGTAGGTACCAATTATAGCCTACGCATCTGGATTATTCAGTTGCAGATTCCAGAGAGCAGGTGATGAGTTCTCTTAATTCTGGAACTCCAGACAGTTTTAGTTCATGTATAGTTCATTTAATTTAATATGTATTGATTAGTGGTAGTTGGAGGCATATCCCAACTATCTATAGTAAGTATAGTAACGGCTTCATAGATGTCAGTCAGAGTCAGTTATGTAAATTTCAGTTTTATCCTTCAGATTTATCATATTGTAAAGCTTTATCAGTATTGTGTCTATTTTAGATCCTTAGTATGACTATGTTTCCGCATAGAAGAACAGTTATTTATTATGTGATAATTCAATTGCTTTACAGTATGCTAGTTCATGGGTTAGCTTGGGATCACTTATGGTTCCAAGTGCCATGTGATGTCTCAAGACAGATTATCTGGGTATTACAGACTTGGTATCAAAGCACAGAGCTCAAGTGTCCTAGAGTGTCTATTAAGTTATATCTAGTAGAGTTTTGTGGAATGGTACGAAGATATTTGTACTTTTCTTGAAAGGCTAAAAGGCATTTAGGAAATGTTTCCCTTCTTTCAAGTCTCAAATCATACAGTAGAAGTATTATCTAAGAAATTTATGTAGATTCTCATCTTGCTTTATTCATGCTAACTCTGCCTTAGTTTTAAGGTGATAGAAACAATGAAGCTTAAGTCCCTACAGATAGTGTTTTGCCAGCCTGTCCCTATGGATAATTTTAGGAATGCATGTTAGCTCAGAAAGTATTCCATCAATTCCCTTATGTCCTAAATTTTGAAATATTTCATTCATGCTCATGAAAATCATGCATTAAGCCAAAGTCAGATGTGCTTTTAGATTTTTTCTCAGGATCCCTTTTTTAGTATGTGATCTAGAATTAGAATTATGAACTCAGGTGTTTAGCAGTAGTAAAGTTGGGATAGTGTTATTTAGATTGAGCAGATTATTTATTCAAGGATCTAGAATACAAAAGGTGAATCAGTAGGCTTAAAAAGTGTATGCAAGAATTTAAGTTTGTTGAAATAATATTAGGTATGATGGTGTGGATGAGTTTATCATTCATGTGTATTATTATACCCTAGATTCTAGAGTAAAGTGATTGCAGTTCAGTTTAGAGTTTAGTAAAGTGGCCACACACTTAAGATAATGACTTAAAGCAAAGGGGGAGATATAATACCCTGAGTATTCATGTATTGAATCTCTTATCTCTTCCTCCAGAAATAAGATCAATCTTAAAAGAATGGTTACTCATCAGTTGACTCTCTCATTTCTATCTCATCCTTATAATCATTCTCATGTCAATGCATGTATTCATAAAATCAGTTCAGTTCATGATATTCAGGTCATATATCATGTTTCAGAATTATTTATGCAATCATATTTTCATTCATTCATGTTTAGAATATGATTTTAGTTACCTTCGTAAAGTACTCTCAGTCTAATCAGTCTTATTCAAGGACGAATGTTCCCAAGGGGGAGATAATGTAATACCTCACATTTTTGAGCTAGTCTATGGACCGTCATTCTTACGTGTATAAGCTATAATCCAAGTGATTCCTGTGTGAATATAAGTTCATGATCTTTATCTTAGTGTGTGAAGTGATCTTAAGGTTAAAAATGTTCATAGGAATCACTACAGTTTTAGTCCAGTTATTCAGACTAAGTACAGTCCAGTTCCATATGCCAAGTATTCAGCTTTCGTTATACTTAAATCATTAAAGTATGTTTTATAGGAACAAAGTGCAGTTTTGTTTATTTCTCATGTTTTAAGACATTTTTAGATTTCAGTTTATTCCAGCTTATTGGTGAGTCTACTTACACTTAGCATGCATGTTTTACGATTACATATGAAATTAGTTTTACTTATTGCATTCATCCCTGCATACTCAGTATATTCCAGAAATACTAATCCACATATACGTCTGTGTGGCTATATTTCCTCATAATGTAGGTACCAGTTATAGCCTACGTATCCCGATCAGACAGTTACAGATTCCATCCAGTAGGTGGTGACTTCTCCTACTTTAGGAACTTTAGACAATTTTAGTTCCTATCTAGTTCATTTACTTTCATGTGTATTGATTAGTAGTAGGTAGAGGCATATCCTAACTATCTATAGTCAGTATAGTAAAGGCTTAATAGATGCCAGTCAAGGTCAGTTATGTAAATTTTAGTTTCATCCTTTAGATTTATCAGATTGTAAAGCTTTATCAGTATTGTATCTATTTTAGATATTTAGTATGACTGTGTTTCCGCACAGTAGAACAATTATTTCTTATGTGATAATTTAGCTGTTTAACAGTATGCTAGTTCATGGGTTTGCTTGGGATCACTTGTGGTTCCAAGCATCGTCTGACATCTCGAGATAGATTTTTCGGGCGTTACAAGAACCCATCATTAACAAACTAAAATCTACACAAATACATCACAGCCCACACATTTGCACCCTATTCAAGCATAATCTCAAGAGGAAAAACTAGAAAATCATAAAAAAAATAAACACAAATAAACCATGAATTCCATCAAAAAATTCATGAAGCACGAAATGAATGTAAAAAAACTTTAAATCTCCGCAAATCTCCAATGGAACTAGCTAATTCTTTACTTCATAGTCACTCTAATGTTTTCTTAGCTTAAAATTAGTACAAATTACTCTCCACGATCTAGGAAATTGAAAAACCCTAAAACTAATGATAGGAGGTAGGATTCTAGAATAGTTGATAGATAAATGAGGGTTTTGAGATTTTAAATGTGAATTGGGGGTTGGCTGGTAAAAATTATATTTTTGCCCTTGGGCTATTTTCTGCACTCACGCAATCCCGGTAGCTTGTATGTAATTGTGGAGATTGTGAATATGTTGATATCATTATAATCGCCTCCTCTGACCTTAGTTATCTATCTACGATTGCGATAATTAAGCCTTATTTTTATATGGTCCTTCAGTTGTACAGGTTTCTTCCCCACTTTATTCCTTCTTAGCTCAAATCCATATCTTTCCTTATCAATGCCTATATTCCTACAAAATATGGAAACTAGTGCATTTACTCACAAATATATCTTATTTAGACATTGAAATCATAGTAGTGTGCATGAATATTAAGTGCAAATGAGTGGTAAATTCACTACTCATTAGTAAGGCAAATATAGTAGCCGATGCTCCTAGTATAATGTCAATAAGAAGATAGGCTCATATAGATAGGGATAAGAAGGAATTGGTAAAGGACATTCATCATTTGGCAAATCTTGGAGTTTGACTTGCAGATTTCGATAATGGTGGTGATTTGTGCATCCAGCATCTCAGTCATCTATTGTTGTTGAGATAAAAGAGAAGTAAGTAGTGGACCCTGACTTGATGAAGATCAAGGGTAATGTGGGTCAACATAAAGTTGCGAACTTTGTTATTGATGGCGATGGTATCTTGAGTTACAAAGGTATACTATGTATTCTCGACATTGAGGGGCTGAGGGAAAGGGTCATGGCCAAGGCTCATGAATCTGGGTATGTTATACATCCTGGTTCAACCAAGATGTATCATGATCTTAGAGAGTTCTATTAGTGGGGTAATATTAAATGTGATTTGGATAGCTATGAAGCCAAGTGTATGGTGTGTCAATAAGTGAAGGTTTAGCACATGAGGCTTGGTGGGTTGCACCAAGACGTTCTATTTACTGAACAAAAGTTGGAGGTAATTAATATGGATTTTGGTACCGATCTTCTTAGATCCCTGAATCAATGTGATTCTATTTGGGTCATTATTGATAGAATGACCAAATCCTCTCTTTTCTTGCCCGTGAGGACTAATTAGTCGGTAGAACATTATGCTAAGTTGTATTTTATGGAAATCGTGAAGTTGTATAGTGCTCTAATTTCGATTATCTCAAATCGTGGTCCTACATTTTCATCCTGCTTTTGGAAGTTGTCCCAAAAAGTTTTGGGTACTAAATTGTTCCATATGACGGCTTTCCACCTGTACATGGATATGCAAGCAGAGAGGACCATCCAAACATTGGAAGATATGTTGCGGGCTTGTGTGATTGGTTATGGTGGTAGTTGGTATGACCACTTTCCTTTTATTGAGTTCACCTATAATAATAGTTACCACTGTAGCATTGGCATGGCCTATTTTGAGGTATTGTATGGTAGGAGATATCGATCTCCTATTGGGAGGTACGAAGTCAGCGAGGTAAGTTGTTTGTCCCCTATTTAGTTTACCAATCCTTAGAGAAAGTGAACGTAATTCATGATAGATTGAAAACCATTCAAAATCACCAAAATTCCTATATACATTTTTGGTGTAGGGACTGATGCGGTTTGGTAAAAAGGGGAAGTTTAGCCCCTGGTATATTGATCCCTACTTGATTGTGAAGAGGGTTGGCAATGTTGAATATGAGTTGGAGTTTTCTTCATGTATGAACTCCATTCACCCGATTTTCCATGTCTCTATCTTGCAAAAATATATGGGTGATCCTTCGTTGGTTGTTCCATTAAGGGATATTGATATCTTGGACTCTTTGTCCTATGAGCAGATCCTGGTGAGGATCTTTTATCAGCAAGTTCATTGGTTGGGAATCAAAGAGGTGTCTTCAATGAATTTTCTATGGTAAAACAGTAAGTCTGAGGAAGTTACGTGGGATGCAGAAGAGGACATGAAGTCCAATTACCCTCATTTGTTTCCCGTTTTAGAAACTTCTGATGGAGGTATATGTTAAAATCCTTTCTTTGATAAACAATGGATTGAATTACCAATGTTCAAAATTAAGATATGCCTTGTTATACCATGGATTCAAGTACCTAATTCTTTGAAACTATATGTGTCCTTGTTGTGATGGGTTTAAGTCCTTAGTATCTTGAGTTGATTCATGTCCTTAGTAAAATGATGGGTTCGTGTCCCTAATCCTTGAATTGAGTAAGTATCCTTGATAAGTGGATGGGTTGAAGTCCCTAAGATATGAAATCAGAAAGTTTTGATAATTAAGGGGTTTAAGTCCCTGAGCTTTGAAATGAACAAGTGTCTTTGATAAATAATGGATTTAAGTCACAAAGTCGATAAAGTGAATGATTGAATGATAATGAGCATGATGTGATCTTGTTCTAACTTGTTCAAGGGTTGGTTTGATATGTGATAATGTGTGATATTATGTTTATTGCTTGACCTATCCGTCATTCACTCATGAATGATCCAAGTGTAGGAGAATTGAAACACCTAGGTTTTGAACCATGAGAAGAACTTCTTCATCTTATGTCTCTGAGTTGGGTACGACTAGGTGATATGAGTCGTACACCTTAGATATGAGTATTGTCCTCCTTTAACTCCCCTCTCATATCCTAGGTAGTGTGTTGAGGGTTACTCACTTCCATAGGTACGAGTGACCCCCTCCTACCTCATACCAAAGGGTATAAGTCGTACCTAGTGAGTCATGCAGAGTTTAGACTTGAACTTTAAGTGGATTGTTTTTATAATGGTAGAGTATGCGAGTTAGGGGTTGATTCATACCCTTTTGATATGACTCAAAGGTGTGTTGTCGAACCCTTTAAATTGTACGAGACCTAGGAGAAGCCTAGGGTATGAGTTAGGGTACTACTTGTACCATAGGGTGTGTTCCCCTAGTGAGTCTTAACCCTGGACTGGTCCATTTTCTATATTTTAGTTGATGGCCTTGTGGTCATTTTCCATGCCTAAAACCCTTGGACATCTCACTATATAAGTGCTTGTAGCCTCTTAAACATCCATTTTGATGAATCAAACACCCTGAACACTCTCTCAAAATCATCTTTGAAGAATTGGAGGTTGAGGTTTCAAGGGTGATCATAAAGGGGAAAAGTGAAGTTAAGACTCTTGGTGAATCAAGTTGTCTAAGCCATGTAACTTTTACCCTTTTTAGATAACTCTAAACCTATGTATTTTGCACTTTGTTTAGTTAGTGTACATGGTGGTTTTGCAATCATATGAAAAGGGTTTTGTTGCCTAATGATGAATAATGTAGTTTCTTTCTTAGCCTTGTTTTTATACGTGGTACTGATACAGATTTCCATATGTTGGTGCTTTTGTATGGGGTTTAACATGAGGGTCTTGAGTAACCCTAATTTTGATAATTTCTACTATGAAAATAGCCTTGATAAAGGTATGCACATAAGGTGTTTGTGAAGATGTCTAAGTGAATAGTCTAGTCGCATGTGGTCATGTGTTGAACTATGACAACGTCCCAATAAGTATGAATGATCGATAAATGATGTTGTAAAAGTATTGTGAGCCATGTATCATGAAATGATGACCTTGTTGAGTTAATGACTTATAAGGGGTTAAAGTCTGATGTTTCGGTTTGTGATGAACATTTTACATCATTTACAAGGGATAATTGTGTATCTTTAAGAAACTATTAGTGTTTTTGATGTTGGATTTTACTGTTTTAGGAAAAGGACTCCACAGACAAAATAACTTGAAAAAAAAACAAAAGTTAAAGACTCTTGACGGTTAAACTGACTGGCCGTCAACCTTGTGAAGGACTGTCTAGATGATCTTCAGACCTAAACAGTGCTGAAGAAGCTGAGGTCCCTGAAAATGGCTCCAAAATTTTATATACCCAAATTACAACTCTCGTTAGAAAGTGTAAGTAGTCATTCTAAAATATAGAACCCAACTAGGTTGGGGTCGAATCCCACAGGGAATATTGCATAAACTAAATGTTATGATTATTAATGGACTATTGGTCAAAGGTTCCAGAATAGAGGGGATTTATCTGTTAACAGTAAAGTATGTTTGTAGTAAATTGTGTTCCAACTAATTAGTATGCCTGCAAGTTTTGATTCAATAATAATGAGTAAACTAGGTTAATGTTCACTAAGATGTTACATCAGTCGAGGTTGTGAGTTATCCCAAATTCCTACTTAATAAATTTTAATTGCAAGGATTATTGAACTCTAAAGTTCATCTATTCGTTTCTCAACATTAAAAGATGATTATACTTTAATTCGTTATAACTTAGTGAATGCAATGATATGTTCAATTCTTTTCTAGAGTGGGTTAATCATGTTAAGGCATAAACCCTTAACCCTAATGTTAAAGCCATTGAGTTCCTTGTAAATCTTCTCTTTCCCAACACACACTTTTCTGCTCAAACAAGTGGTGTTCTGGACTCACCCTTCAAGTTTAGAACCAATAAAGATCATGATAATGTAGAGGAGTTTATACAATTGCAATTAGCCAGCAAATTTAGGCATCCTCAAAACCATAAACAACCAATCACACCAAGGCTCTCATAACCCTAGTTATAAGATCTTTAGCCAAACATTATGGAAGAGGAAGATTCCATTGTATTTCTCATAGATAATTTAGAAAATTACATACAAAAATATCCAAAGAATTGTTCTTGATCTTCAAAGAAAAATAAAGACTAAAGTGTTAAGATCCACAATATCATCTTGTTTCTCAGAGTGTAGTAGCTTACGAGTTGCTCAAAAGATTAAAAGTAGATCAAATATAGATGAAAGATGCCTACTCTAACCTTAAATTGGGTATTTATTTGTCCCCAGGTATTTGAAATTCGAAATTTGAACTTAAATTCTCCGTGTCACAATTGACGGCCAAGTTAATGGTCCGTCAGTGTCGTGACAGTTTGTCACTTGGACCATTACTTGGATACCCAGAGGGCCTTTTTCTATCTCAGGTCTGACAGCCAAGTTGATGGCCGGTCAAAGTCTTGATGGCCCATCACTTGTTCCATCACTTGGATCTTAGTTTTCCATGTTTTGTCTCAATCCTGACGGTTAAATTGACAGCCCATCAGTGCAATGGACCATCACTTGGAACCTCATTTTCTTCCACTCTGTTTAGGTCAAACAAATATCTTGACGGACAATGAGGTTCCAGGAGAAACATGCGTAAAGGATAAATATAGTTCTTCAGACCTAAAAAGAACTAAACAGAGTTCGTCAAACCTAAACAAACCTTTAATACTTGACAATTAAGGATCTCAATTAATTAAAGATCTCAATCAGAACATCGCCAAAGTATAAACCATCTTTGAATCTAATACTCTCCACAGGTAAAACAAAGGACGAATCTCCAATGCACTTCTTTAAAATACACACATAGAAGACTTCGCGGACTATAAATCACTCTATTGGAAGATCTAACTCAAAAGAAATATCTCAAATTCACCTCAAAATTGAATAAGGTCCTATGTATTGTGGTTGATCTTCCCCTTCTTCCTAAACCTCATTACCCCTTTCACGGGAGATACCTTCAAGAATACCCAATCATTGACAGAAAAATTTTGTTCCCTCCTCTTCGCATCTGTATATGAATTATAACGACATTGATCTATTTCTAGTCTCTCTTAAATTAACCAAACTTTCTCAATAGATTCAAGAATTGAATCTAGACCAATAAAATTAGCCTTACAAACATCAAACTACCCAATAGGAGACCTACATCTATACCTATATAAATCCTTAAAGTTGTGTGATTTGGATTTAATAGTGGTAGTATTTATTATATGAAAACTCAATTAAAGGGAAGTGATCATCCTAATTTCCTTTGAAATAGATCACACACCCTCTGAACATACCCTCTAGAGTTTGGATAGTATGCTTTACTTGATAATCTATTTCGGGATGGAATGCGGTACTAAGTTTTACTTTTTTACCAAGACCCTTCTAAAATAATTTCCAAAACTTAGATATCAACGAAGTACAATGATCTACAATAATGGACCAAGGAACCCCAAAAAGTTTAACTAACTAAAGGATGTATAAATTAGTATAAAACTTATTGTCTTTGTGGTTTTGACTGGAAAAGGTGAATTAACTTAGTCATTCGGTGCACAATGGCTCGAATCAAATCATATCGATGCCTAGTGTAAGGAAGAACTATAATAAAATCCAAATTGATAGACTCCCACTTTCAAATGGGTATGCTAATTTCCTGAAGCATAGCTTCAAGACTTTGATGCTCAACTTTAACTTTCAAATTGGTATTCTAATATCCTTTATACCTCCATGCCTTTGATGTTGAAAATTACCTTTATTAAAGTTGGGAAACTAAGCCACAAAATATGTTTTTTTCCTTTTCAAACCATTCCACCAATAAACTGCCTATACGTCAAAATACATCTTACTGTCACACAAGTAGATCAAATACTTAGAACTATGAGCCTATGCTAACATTCAATATCTTAACCCATAAACATTACGAACACAAAAGTTGCCCAGATAGTGAAGTGCACTATCTCTCCCTTAGAAGAAAACCTTTACCTTTATCTAATGGACTACAGTTAATAATTCACTTAGTAAAGGATGATTATGTTGTTTCTACTTCACCTTCGCCACTAGAAATAAATCTAAACCATTATGTACCATCATATCACCATCATATGTATCAAGATAATGAATTCTTAATTATGCCAGTCTATGCACATCTTCAGCTAACTGTTTTTTCTCATCTGCAGCATAGGCTACACTACCATAGACAATCTTCTAAGAGCATCTGCAACCACATTTACATTACTCGGTTGATAGAGCACATTCATATCATAGTCTTTAAATATTTCTAACTATCTCATCTGATAAAGACTTAACTTCTTGTGGATGAACATATATTAGAGATTTTATGGTCGGTGAAACATCAACATATGTGCAATATAAATAATGGCTCCAAAATTTCAAGGCAATGACTATTACTGCCAACTCCATGTCATAAGTAGGATAATTCTTCCCATGATCCTTGAGTTTATAGTAGGCAGAGGCTATCCCCTTCTATTTTTCAGCATAACAAATCCAATTGTAATTTTAGAGGCATCAAAATTCACCAAAAACCATCTAACACTTCTGGAAAAGCCAATACCGATGTTGAAGTTAACATGTCCTTAAATTCATGAAAATTTTTCTAACATATATTTGACTATTGGAAATACACTTTTTCAATGCCAATTTATTCAATGGTTGAGGTTATCAAAGAAAATCCCAGATAAGCCTAGAAAGCTACTAATCTTAGATAGAGTAATAGGCTTAGGCCAACATTTCATTACATCTATTTTTGGGGTTCATTAGGAATACCTTTGCTAAAGATCAGATGAACCATAAAGGAAATGAACTTCAACCAAAACTGATATTTTCTAAACCTAACAAACAACTGATGATCATTTAGTTATACAACACTATCCTCAAATTATTTGTGTGCTCCTCTTCACTTTGATAATAGATAAGTATGTCATAAATGAAGTTAATCCCAAACATGTCTAAATACTACTTAAAATCCCTATCCATAAAATCCATAAAAACTTCATAAACATTTATTAATCCATAACTTTTAAATAAAGTATCTTAGCTTGAGGTTAATTTTGAAAAGCGTTGAGCACCACGAAGCTGGTTAAATAGGTCATCAATTCTAAGGATAGGATAATTATTATTGATGGTGACCTTGTTCAATGGCATGTAATATATGTGTATTCTAAGAGTACTATTCTTCTTTTTCGTAAATAGAAATAGAGAACCCCATGGAGAAATACTTGGCCTAATAAAACCTTTATGTTTGAGATCTTTGAGATTATCATTAAACTCCATAAGATACCCTGGAGCCATTCAAAAAGATGAATGGATATAGGCTGGGTAACCGAGAGAAGGTTGTTTCCAAATTTGACCTCTCTATTGGAAGGAACTCTAGGTAGATCCTCTTTAAAAACTTTGATAAACTTATTAAGTATGGAAATTAACTGAAAACTTGGTTTTTTAGGTTTAACATCCTTAACCCAAAATGAAGGATAGATACATCATTTAGAGATTCATATTCTTGATTTTATATAACAAATAAACTATCCTCTCACAACCGCTGGGCTACCTTTCTATTTTAGGATTGACTTATTAGGAAACTAAAATTTCAGAATTTGGGTGCAACAATAAATTGAGGCATAATATGAATGGATCTGATCTAATTCAACTAAATCCACTAAAGTGACCCTATGAAGAACTATAATAGGGAAATTTCTGTGAAATCTTTTAGCAACAAATAACTCTCCAACTGGGTGGAAAATAAAAAAAGTTCAAAAAGATTAGTAGGACTAACATCAAAATTTATAGTTACAAATAGGGTTACAAAAGAAAGATTGGACACCACATCTAAAAACATATAATAATCTACTTGAAAGAATCAAATTATATTAAATACAATATTTATGAAGCTCTCTATCTCCTGGAGAGAGATATGGAAAATTGGTTCTAACACTGGCCATCACCAACATTAGATAATGCACCTGACTACTAAGTTAGGTGACCTGCATAGACTAATTAGGTCATGGACTGAACCTGAGGGTGAGCATCCCTATTGGACTACCTAGTGAATGGTCATTTCCTAAGTTTTTGACCTAGTTTACTATATCTTATACATCCTTTACTTATACATAATTTATTTCTAGGTAGACACTCACCGCATATGATTCTTTCCACACCTTCTGCATGCTAGGTAGGTATGTCCATAGGTAACACTATCCTATGATTTTATGATTAGTTCCCTTCCCACCCATATCCTACTTGGACTT
Source organism: Capsicum annuum (assembly GCF_002878395.1). Classification (NCBI taxonomy): domain Eukaryota; kingdom Viridiplantae; phylum Streptophyta; class Magnoliopsida; order Solanales; family Solanaceae; genus Capsicum; species Capsicum annuum. The sequence continues at coordinate 45,225,276 of NC_061117.1, forward strand.
GGTTACTAGGGCACTAGCTAAAGATGGTGCAGGGTATGATGAATGCTTCTTAAATTGTGAGTGATTTTCCCTACTTAAACTATGGTGACTATACTCAAGCTTCCTAATCCTAGAACTTTTTGCCTCCCTTTTCATCTCCTTAAACTTATTTTTCTCAATCTATTGGGTATGGGCCTCAGTTGGGAAATATCTATTTCGCTGTTATACACCACATGCTTCTAAACTATGAGATAAACTATTTTCCTACATATGAAATCTCCTATCCTATGATTCATACTTGATTACATAACTCACAATGAGTATCCTAGCAATAATATAGCTTATGATGCGTTAAGAATGCTCATATAAGTCACTTAAGGTAATACAAGCTCAGAGTTTTTGAATCCATCAAGTTTTAGTGTTCGATTTGTAAGGGTCATATTTGAATGAGTATAACTCGAAGTTAATGTAGTATTTCTGCATATTTCTACCCACAAAATTATAGAGAATCGAATTAGCTTTCCAACGATACCAATTTCATCAAAATCTAACACCCGAGCTAGGAGTTATGGCTTTGCAAAGTAGAGTACGCTGCCTAACCAATCGGACATGGCCAATGGAAAGCATATGCAATAGCATATGTGGTGCCTATGTAAATATAGGCGATAAAATATGTAGTGCCTATGTAAATATAGGTGATAGCATATGCGGTGCCTATGTAGATCTAGACGATAGCATAAGCGGCGCCTATGTAAATATAGGCGATAGCATATGCGGTGCCTATGTAGATATATGTGATATCATATGCGGTGCATATCTTATGGTTTCAAGTGACTTAAACACTCCGTTTTGAGTTATTTTGAGGGTAATTAAGTCTTTTAACACTCCTTATATGTCCCTAAACTTAACCCTATGAAATATATAGCTCCTAATTATATTACAACCCCACTAGCATCTTAAGTTCATCATCCAAGAGCACTAAAAGAGAAAAACAACTAGGGTTTCATAATTAAGCTTGAAGACTAATTTCAAGAAAATTTCTCCGTCAATTATCAAGAATCTTCCTTCTAAGGTATTCGTGAGTTGATTCATGGACTCCTTTCATCCATGAAGCTCAAGATTCTTATAAATTATGTATTATGATATTTATGTTATTGGTGGTTGATGTTCATGTGGTTGGAGTTTGATGATGCCTAAGATGGGATCTTTGTATGTTTTGTGAGAGGTTATAGTGGTATTTAATGTATAAATATATGAAATTAGTGGTTGAATATTTGTAATCTTGATGAATCCACCTATGCCTAAGATGTGCATGTAAGGTGTTTGTAAAAATACCTAAGGGAATAGAAATCATGCTTTTATGACATAATAAGTCCTAAATGACTATTCCATGTTCTAAGTTTATGTTCAAGTGATCCCCATGCTATTGTCTTGAATTGAAGATGTTGTATGAGATGCTAATGATATTGTTGTGATATGGAATGACAATGTTATTGAAGCCATACAAGTGTATACATGTTGTGTGCATTCCCGATCATGTGATAGTTTTTTTAGAATCATTCTTATTACGAAATCCTTACTTATGATATTGTGAATTGCGGACTCTACTCTTATGATCAAGTTAGTCATGTGTGTCAGTTTCCTTTCATCGAGTCCTGGGGGTACTTGTACCCGAAAACTATAACTGTGTGCCTAGAGCTAATGTTATGTTTTAAGACATCCTCAGTCAAGCTATGCTCCATAGATTTTAGTTAGTCACATGACTCAGAAAAACTCAGAAATCTCAGTAGTTCAGTTGTCCCAATAGTTTCAGTACTCTCATTCAGACCTCAGATCTCAAGTAGCTTTTCCGCCAGTCAATGAAACTCAGTGAATTCAGCTTAGTTCAGCTAAGAAAATATTATTAGCTCAGTTAATCAGTTTATAAATCAGCTCAGTTCAGTTAGTCAGTTCAGCACAATTAATCTTTTTAGAGTCTTTCAGTTGGGAGTTGGGACTATCACCAAACGAGTGCAGGGATGGCGGTTTTTCCCATTAAAAAGGCAGATCCATTAGCAGCAATCCCTATACTCCGAAATGGCGTAGCCAGCGCAGGACAAGAGTCACCCCACAGATTAAGGCTATACTTGACTATTATATTGCCTTAGGCTTGATTTCCTATTCAGGATCACCCATCAGAGAAGCTTGACCATAGTAGAGGCCTCTACCCATGGCACGGTATTGACACCCTTCCAATCAGGGCAAAGATTAGACCCCACCAGTATAGTATCAGGGCATGTCAGCAAGGTTACTACCTCCCACAGTCACAGTTATAGTTAAAGTTTCAGTATCAGTCTTCAGAGTAGAAATCAGGAATCAAGACTATCAGATACAGTCATCGATCTCAGTAAGGAACTCAGATAGTTCCATTGATTCCTGGACCATCCCGTCAGATAGGCTTGGTCCCATATTCAAATGCTTATTATTAGATCTAGAGGTCACCCGGCAGACAGGCTTGATCTCTATCTCAAATTCAATTAAGTATTCTCATTATCAGTTTCAGAGATCACTTGTTAGCTAGGACTGATCTCAGACTTAGATGTTCAGATACAATTTGGAACGCAGATAGTTTTTCCTAGAATTAGGACTGTTAGATACAGTCATCCATGTTGTCAGTCATTCAGTATCTCAGTATCACGAAACTCATGTTGTCAGAGTTCAAACTCAAGTAGTCAGTATCTTCATGAGTTCAGTAGCAGTTACGTATGTATGTATATATGTATTCTCACATTCATATTAGTTAGCATGTTCATGCATATAAACCCTATGCATTTAGCATACCCCCACGTATACTCACTACTTTAGTTGTACTGACACATTTGCGCTATAGTGTTTTATTTTTATGTTACACCATAGGTTCTGAGGTATAGATTCCAGATCAGCAGTAGAAGTTCAGTAAGCAGTGAGTCCTCATCTTTCGAGGACATGATCGTTATATTTATTATTCCAGTATTTCAGTTTATTTTCAGTTTAGGGAGTTAATTGGAGACATGTTCCTTCAACTCCTTATTCAGACAATTTAGAGGCTTTCAGATGATTATAGAGTTTTTAGATTTAGACTTTAGTATTTTCAGTTTTTTTTTGGTACCGTGATACCACCTTATTTTAGATATTTTATTATTCAAGATTGAACCTTACGCCCTATTTGTTCATGTTTCCGCATTTATATGTATATTATGCAGTTATAGGTATAGATATCAGTCATGGGTTAGCTTGTGGTCCTTCGGGGTCATGAGATCCGTGCAACATTTCGGTTCAGAAAAATCGGGGCATTACATTCTCAATCAGCATGGTACTCATACACTCCTTTGGTATTCAGTGTAATAACTGAAAAAGGGTCATGATGGCACTTATCCCGACTCAGCCTTCATATTCAAGCCAATCACCCAAAAATGATAAAGTAAAATTTATACCAATAATAACATTAACATAGGTGGGACCTCTATAATGAAGTGGGACCAATACAAGTATAGTAATAGTGAAAATCTGAAAGAAATAACATAAATCCCCTAAAATAGTATTAGAGTATCAGAAAATCTAATACATATTCAATTTGAAAATACATATCTATATCTAAAAACAAAAATAAAGACATAAATAAGGTACTATTAGTTCTGAGAAATAGGTCTCAACTCTAAAGCACGTCAGAACCTCAAAATATGCCCAATTTGAAGCACAAACTAAACCTCTACGAGTCTAACTCATACTAGAATCTAAACTGAAATGGTAAAGTTTGGGGAAGTATAGTAGTAATGTAATGACCGGAGACTACCCCTTGGTCGTAACACGATTCTTAGAACCACAAGTGATCTCAAGCTAACCCACATACTAGTATACTGCTTGAGCAACTAATTTAAAATATATATAAAAGCTAAATTACCTGAACGGAATCATAATCATGAGCAAAATCAAATGAATATGATATTGTAAATGTTTACAACACGATAAATCTAAAGAAGGAACTTTAATTACGTATAATGACTCTGACTGACTATTTATGAAGCCTTTCCTATACTCACTATAGATAGTTAGGACATGACCCCAAACTATCCCTAATCAATACATAAGAATAATGGAAATAAAATACACAAACTACAACTGACTTGAGTACCCAAAACAAGAGAACTCATTACCTGTTGGTAGAATGCTAAGAACTGTTTAACCCTGGTGTGTGGGATACATCTAGTACCTACATTATGAAGGAATGTAACCATAAATGCATATGTGTAGTTTGTAATTTTGAATGTACTGAGTATGTGAGACTTGCACTAAATCATGAAAAAAACTTAATGTATTCTTTAAAATTGAAGACAAGCTATCTACTAAAATATTCATTAAAATTATGATTGTACGTAAAAGTTTTAAGACATAGTGAAATTTCTAAATTATGAGCTAAAAACATTGTTGCAAACTGGAAAGCTGTAGAAACATGAATACTATATGTAAATCTCATGTTTAAGCTGAATAGGCTGTAAAACCGTACTGAGGGCCATGTATGGATGCTGAGCATAAATACATGAATATATAAAATGAATGCAAGACCAAGTAAAGAATGTGCTAAAATAATCAGTAATACTGAATAATGGATAAATTGAATGCTTGGTCAAGCAAACCAGAGGTGATACGATCTGAATACTAAACTGAAACTGTGGGAGCTTACTATAATCGACATGCCCCAATCTAAGCTAATCAGGGTCCAACTTATAACTCCAGTTTGAAGGGTGTCAATACCTTACCACGGTTACTAACACTGATGATGTGGATCCACAAGGCTGATGTCCCAAAAGAGGAGGGTATCATGCCTCTACTGCCGGGGGACCCCTCATAATCTATGGTGGAACTGTAGGTCTGGAACACAAGGACTGATACTAATGATTCATGTCTAACTAATGGGGGAGAGTCCATCCTCGTGTTCACTCAGTGGTAAATATTACTCCCAACTAAATAAAACAAAAACATATATTGGTACATGCACTGATAACTAATATTCTCAAGTCATGGAATTCTAAAAACAATAATAAATATATCATCTAAAGTATTTAAAACTATGTAAATTGATCATAATAAGGGAATTTCATGAATAAATCCCAAATACTCAACAACTGATAAATGCTCAACAAGAATATGATAATTAGAATATAATGATACAAACATGGTCAGAATAACTTGTAACTTGAAAATTCAAAACATGCATGACTATCTAGGTATCAGGTGTTCATAATCTTCCAGCATTTAAAATACAGTTAAACATGATAATTTCAAAATAATTACATGATAAGAAATTTCATGACTAACCTCAAGAATTCAACAATTTCATCAATATAATAAATTATCATCGTTTGGATATGGGAAAATATTTGAACTTTTGACGAAACACTAATTCATGATTTAATTCAACAATTACATGGATAAATTATGGAATTTATACTTTTCATGGTATCCTAGTTTATGAAATTCATAAAATTCATGAATATTAATAGTAATTTTTGGCATAAGGATGAAAGAAGATCCTCGTTGAATACCCACTTGCCTGATTGTAGAATCCTTGATTAAATTTCTTGGAATTGGTATTGAATTTGAAGAATCCTAGTTGCCTTGGAGAAGAGAGAAAATTGCCCCTTTTGATTTCTCAAGTGGAGTTACGATTAAGTCATTGGTTTGTGGATTTAGGCTTTTTATTCAGCCTTAATAGCATAAATGATGTAGTTTTGGGGTTGAAAGAGTGGAAAAGGACCAAAAAAAACCCTTAAGAACCATCTGGATAATGCCTTGAAGAAGTACCAACGAGTTTAGCCATGACTCATAGCGTCTGGACATGATTCATCGCTTGAATCATAGTTAGAAACTCAAAGTTCCTCCCCTACTGTAATGATAATGAGTTCTCCTAATGACTCGAAGGGTTTGACTACTAGTCTTCATCAGAGTCGTAGTTAATGGCAGATTTGACAGTGCTTCAGTAAATTGGCCATAACCTTTCACCCCAATATCAGATTATGGTAAAGCTGGTGTCATTGGAAATATAATTCAATTATCTATCTGTTGGTTGGTCTAGAGCTCATAAATTCTTAGTATACAAAAATCTATACTCATTTTAATATGACTATAATTATATTATTCACAAAAATTTAATCGCTTAAGGATGTTTTGACTTGTCCACAAGCTACGAGCTATTTGAGGATATAATATATGTCTAAATAACTTGTAAAACTATACAAACATGATTTTATTTTTCATGAACTTGAAACAAGGTTCTAATAATGGCTTGGATTTTTGAGGAGTTACATGTAATGTGACCTTTGTTGTGATCCTACTTCACATGCAAGTGTACATTGTCAATCAAGTAATATAAACAAGTGTGATTTGTAACCAAAAAAGATTTGTGTTTTGAAATAATGAACTAAATACAAAAATAACAATGGTACAAACTTTGGATGGTAAACAATATCAGGAGAGCTTCAATGGTGTAGGCATTTATTTCACATTCATTCATAACTATGGTTTCTAATTGGCGTTGGTATTTATTATGATTATTGATCTACAAGGTTTACATTATAACATGGTAATGGGCATCTTATAAGACATCCACGCAAATTAATCTCACAAATAAATCATTGAGAGAGGATTTGAGACTTTAACTTGGATGCATTAAGCTATCTTCCCATTTTATTTTCAAAGTGGGGAGTTTAGGTATATCACTATCCTAACCGCTAATTATACTTTAATAGTTAATATCTACCGATTAAAGGCGCTATACATACTCCTCACACTCTTCATTCTATCCCTCTAGTCCTATGGTGAATTCATTTTGGGAAATAGATTTATCCTAAAGTTCTTGACGCTTTTGAATAGTATAACTAGAATGTAAGAACAACCACAAACTTGATAAACATATCAATAAACTATAAACAGTAATTACACAATCATATTAGTATCCTTAGAACTAGAATGAGTACATTTATCCATTCAGAGTATTAGAAAGAATCACCATAGATGAGTTCATAGAGTAAATCTATTTTAAAGTAAATTTTCTAAAGTTTGAGAACAAAGAACCCTAGTTTGAGCCACTTGATGCCTTGTCTTCTCTCCAATTCATGAATTGCTCCAAATATGTCATGAAATTATGTATAAATTATTACTTTAAAGTGTTTTAGGTCTTCCATAGGTATCCCAAAACTAAACATATGCATTGACAACATTACCCCTCACTTAAGAGGCATAAAAAATCATTTTTTGTTGTTTTTCACCCTTAGGCATGGCACACCCTTATCACGGAAGGGGTCACTCATTTAATGTGAACTTTAATGGAATTTGATTTTTAATTTATATATTATGGTATGGAACACCCTTAACTTGGAGGTTTGAGGGCGTGGCACACTCTTGTGCTCAAAAAGTCATGCTTTTTCACTAGCTAACTCTTTCTATTTGCTTTTGAGTTTTGCACTTTGTGGATGTCTTTCTAACTTCTTTGGCCTCGTTAAGCTTCAAAGAACTGCTCCTAAAATCTCACATGGTCTCATATGAAATTAAACAACACTAATTGGTGAACACAACACAATAGAATCCATAGAGAAATACTAGAACAACACATAGCTCAAGCTAGTAAGAATAGTTTTCTCGACTAAACTCTATGCGACAATTTAATTACAAAATTGTTTTGAACATACCTTTAACATTATAAGAATGTGATTTAGAACTTGTTACTCAATTATACCATAAACAACTCACTAAAACTCAAAAGTAATCCTCAAAACTAGGCTAAATACTTATAGATAACGACACTTAGGAGAACAAATATACCTAAGATCACCGCCCTACTTAAATCCTTGTTTATCCTCGAACAACTCCTTATATTAAGAACCATCTAGGGAAGAGTCCAACATTATTACTATAAGTAAGATTGTCAACCTAACACTACAATGACTACATGAATAGTAAGTTCTACATTAAGTATGTTGTTTTACAATCGAAACTGATGAACACTACTTCAAGACATCCTAACCTTAAGAATTGACTCAACCAAGTTGGAAAACTCATGTAAATTATTTAATAAAAGAGTTCATTCACGACAATTAACTAACATGAAACATGCACCCTCAACATAAGAGAGTTACCCATATTCACTCACAAATGTGCAATTCATCATAAGAATTGGTGTACGGATTAAATTTCACTCACTCTCACAAAGAATTCACATGTAACATAAGATGAACCATAGACATTCCCTTAGCATAGTACTTTACTAATATCAAAATATCGATGTTCAATATCAAGTAATACTTGATGGGTTGTATTGTAGGCTAATGAATATGTAGAACTTATTTTGGCTAGTAATAGTGATTATCTTCCCTAAGCACTATAATACATAGCCAAAATGAGTAAAAATAAAACTAAGTCTAAAGATAAGAGACCAAGAATGAATGTCTTCCAAAATAAAAAAGCTCACCATTCCATAGTCAATGCATAAACTATTTTGACCACCTAATCACTACGCGGGAAGATAAGATGATGCTCAGGTCCTTATGTCGCATGGTGACATAGTGTCTGGAGATGGTTAGCAGTTGGAATTTTAGTATGTAACTCAACGATAAGGATAAAAGTAACATCATTATTCAACAAGAAGAAAATATATCATATTCGATAATATTCATACACTTATCCTTCATATAGGTATATCACATGCTAATAAATAACTCAAAGATTAACAATATTCTTGAACTTTCATTTGTTAGACGTGAAGCGGGGGACTTCAACCCTCCACACTTATAGATTCAAGAATTTTTCATTAGGTATAGGACTTTAACCATAATTACATACCATTAGACAAAGGGCTTTAACCATGCTCACATATTCATTATTTAAGGACTTTAACCATATACACAATCATTCAAATAATGGACTCTAACCACATACATATTCATCAAGGCAAGGGATTCCAACCTCATGACTATTTGTTAGAAAAAGGAAAAAGGACTCTAACCACATGCTAAGGGACTCTAACCATAATCCATTTCATTCGGCGAGGTGCATTAACCTTAAGAGATCAATTTAAGCAAAAGACTTTAACCTCGAGCAATTTTATTAGGCAAGGGACACTAACTTCAAGCCATTACATAGGCCAAAGGACTTCAACCTCGAGCCACTTGATAAGGCAGGGTACTACAACCTTGAGCCATCAGAACTAGCATTAGTTGGCATTGGGACTTTAACCCTTTACCTATGCATTCACATTCGTTCGATACAAAACTTAAGAACTTTAACCATTTAACTAGTTTAACACAATACATGACCCCATGGTCCTTATGGGAGCCTTCGTTTCTCAACCTTTTCAATAGGCCATTTCATTCATTCAATCCATCATATAATTAAAGTTATGGTCATCAAGTCCTATACAAACTTTTCATATTTCATTAACCATCTTATAGCACATTCTTACCATACTTGGTTTAATACACAATTCAAATACAGTATCATATTTAGGGACTTCAACCCCTTATTAGTTAATTAACCCAATATGGTCATCAATTATACAATACTGTAACACCCTGAGTCTGTACCCCAAACAGCTACATGGTGCTTACGACCCCGAAGGACCACAAGCTAACCCAAGACTGGTATCTGTTATGATCACTGAAACATGATACTATAATAAATGCAGAATAATAGGTTGAAATGCCATAAGGTTCAAAATATCTAAAATACCTTAATTATATCATCTGAAATAACAATCTATAAAATTTAACACTGTCTGAAAACTAGTCCGAAAATCCTCTAACTAAAACTGTCTGAAAGGGGAGTTGATGGGAGAATCCCCTAACTAACTCCTTCAACTAAAATACTGAGTCTACTGAAATAATAAAATAAAAAATATCGTCAGATGATGAGGAATAACTACTAATCTACTACTACTGGCTGAATCTGAGTCTATCTATGCTCGGTTAGGAACCTGAGCATCCGAACAAATAATATGAGACATCATAATGCAAAGAAAGAGTACGTGTCAGTACATGGAATGTACTGGTATGCTAGATGAGGTAAGGATAAATGAAAGGGTTCATATGCATGAATAATAACTGACAAAATGATATAAAGTAACTGAACATGAGAGTACATGATAACAGATACTGCTGTAAATACTGACTATGCACTAATGTGCATATATATAAACATTGTGACTAAGCTTGTCTGAAGCTAAGTCTTGAATTCTGAAATTGACTAAATGATATTTGAAGTTACTATTAATTGATTTACTGATATTAGTTGACTGTATCTAACAGTCCTAATTTTGTATAACTTAACTGAATTCTATTTTGAAGACTGAGACTGAGACTATGGGAGGTAATCATTTAACAAACATGCCCTAAAAATGATAACTGAGTAGGGGTCTAACCTGTGACCCCAGTTGGAAGGGTGTCAGTACCGTGCCATAGGTAAAGACACTAAAGATTACCCTCATCTAATAGGTACTCTAATGAGAATGGTGGAACCCTTATCTATAAGGTTAAACAACCTCATCAACTCTCCACTAGAAGCTACATAGTTTTGGAATGAAAGGATTACTTCTAGAGATCATACCCTCTACTGGCAGGTGAGTACCTGTCCTTGGATTCACTCGGTGTCAAATTCTACTCCCAATAGAAAGATACTGAATTGAGTATAGTGAACTCGACTGCAATGATACTGAGCTTACTGAGATTTCCTAAGTTCGATAACTAACTAAGTTCTACTTAGTTCTGTAACTGACTGAGAGTACTGCTAATTGTGACATGATTGATATTCTGTAACTGACACTAGCTCTAGGCGTACAGTTAAATTTTCGGGTATTAAATACCCCCAAGACTAGATAGCATGAAAAATAAAGCATAATATACTTTTGGAAGTCATAACAGTGTATACTTGTCCATAGTTCACTCATAGAGGCATTTAATCAAACACTTGTAATGCATCTACTTATACATGAATGGGGAATATATGCAATCATGTTATAATGGCACTATTTCAGTCACATAGGCATTTTATCAAATACATGGGGAGCATGCTTAGGTTATACAATAATTAAAACCTATAGTTATCATGGCTACATCAATCAACTTGTAAATTAAAGGGTTTATCATGAAGATCATATAATTCAACACAAACAATGATTAATTTCATAAAAGTATGTAATCTAATCATGGACTAAAACCCAACAATAACATCAATATGAATTCAATTCAATTCAAGCATGGAAGTTCATAATTTAAAAATCTTGTATTTTGAAAATGGATTCACGGAATCTATAAATAAAATGAACCCATAGATGAACACCTAACATACCTTAATTTGTGAGATTCTTGAAGTTCTTGGTGAGTCCTTTGAGATTGCGCTTATTTTCTTGAAGCTACGATTTGAATTTTTAAGAGAGAATGCTTTTAATTTAGGAATAAATCAAGTGAGTAATGACTTAAAACATTTTAAGGGATTAAATCCAGGATCTGGAAATTCTAAAATCATAGGAAAAGACTAATTTAACGCTAGACAAATGATTTAATTTCCATTAAAATTTTCTGAAATAGGCATCTGTAGGTATGCAGCGCTATCGCCCCTTGTCTCTAGAAATTTCCAACTGGGAATATACATGGTGAAGCGATGTGGTGGTATTGCATTGCCACTTTGGTTGGGACCTGGAAGTTCACCAAGATGTGGTGAAACTGCGTTGGCATACTGGAAATAGACATTTGTGAAAATAAGTTGTATTGCGACACGCCAGTATTACGGTACCTTACTAGAAAATAGCAATTGACACTTTGACATACTCTGCGATGTGCTACTAGCCTGTATGATGGTGTTTAACGACTAAAACTTAAAATAGCCATAATTTCTTGCCCAATTATCGAATTTAGGTAAATTTTAAATCATTGAAAAGCTAATTCAATTTCCTACGCAATGGCAGTCTTTAAACTTAAAAATACTGAGCATTTCAAAAATTTCATATTGGATAACTCATGAACTGAGATTTAAGCTAAGAATGAGAAATAATGGGTATTACAATATCTCTTCCTCAGAAACGTTCGTCCTCGAATAAGACTGATTAAGCTGAGATATTGATAGACTGAGTTTACACACTAAACATACATATCTGATGTATGAATACATGACTGAACTACTGACAAACTGAGCTCTTACACTAAACATGCACTGTAAGACCCTATAAAATTCTAAGCTCAACTCAGTCTTTTAAGCTCGCTAAGGGGTCCCAGACTTAGAAAATTCTAGCAAAGTATTCAGACTTTGTATTATTTTGTCGTTCATAAGTTGGAAACTCAGTTTCATGACTTTATAAACTTAAAGTATCTATCTTTAGATTGATTCATGATCAGGAATGCCAGTAGGTGTCCCCAAACAAGTTTCAAAATTTTCAAACCTCATTTAGACCATGTTTAAGTGACCAAAATAGTAAGTCAATGTGATCTCAATGCATCGCATCAATAGATAATTTTTACCTCAGCTCAGTGCAAATTTCACTAAACCAACATAGACTTGATGTGGCACGTTGGCCTTTGCATCGATGCCATCAACGCAACACGTCGATCTGCATGTTGATAGTTTAGTTTTAAACTAATAAAAATCCACTTCCTTAGGGGTATTTGGGTCTTTTCCCACGTCCTTCAGTCAACAAAAACATGAAATTTAGCCTTCTATTTGCAATATATACTCATTATTTCACAAATTGCTCAAGAAGAAAAATCCTAGGTGATTGAATTTTAAATTAAAGGCTAAAGATTCCACCGTTAATCTTCAAGAATTTAGCAACCAAGGTATGTCAGCTGTTCATCTAAGGGTTCCTTCCACACTTGGAGTCCAAGAAGCTCTTTTAAACTTTAAGTAGCTTGATTCCAAGCTTTTCATTATTTGTATTCAAGTGTATTCATGATAATAATGTCGATTGGATTTCTATTCCATGATTAAATAAAATATTTATGTAAAAACAACTATCATGTATGTAGGTGAATTCTTAGTAAAGCTTTGAAATTGTAATGCTCATGTTTTTATTAGTACTATGTGCATATACAATGCCTTCCAAGTGTTTGATGAGTTGTTCATGAGAATTAAATAATGAAATTATATCATGATAGCATGTATTCAAGTTCATGTCATGCAAGTGTTTGCTAGAATGTCCGAATGAGTGAATAATGATCAAGGAATTATTTATCATGTTTCAAGATTGTGCCATGTCTTATAGTTTATGCTATCGAGTCTTAGAGGTATTTCATACTCGAAAATTTAGTTGTTCACCTAGAGCCATGGTTAGTCTCAGGATAGTATGAGTCATGTCACGATCAGTAGTACTCTCAGTCTATTATAGAAATCATGAAAAACTCTGTAGACTCAGTATATGTTCAGTATTCAGTTAAGGCCTCAGTAAATTCAGCCAGTTACAGAATTCACTAGTATTCCATCTATCAATTAAACTCAGTGAACTCAGTCCAGTTCAGTTAGACAGTATAATCAGTAACACTTCAGTCAAGCCTAGTATGAACTAGAAATTAGTTTAGTGTCCATTCAGTTGGGAGTAGGATTCAACACCTCGTTAACCTAGGTTTATGGGCATTCCAGCTAGCAGACGGTTTGACCCTTAGTAGCAATCCCTGTATTATAGAACAACGTAGCCAGTGTAGGTTGAGATATTATCCTGCCAGGTATTATGCAAGTTGATAAATCTCATTTGAGTCTTCCTGCTAGCTAGGGTTGACGAAAGATCTTCCTGTCAGAGAGGGTTAACTCACATCCTGTCTTTATCCATGGCACGATATTGAAACCCTTCCAACTGTGTTACAGGTTGGACCCCAAACTATTTAGAAAGAGGCATGTCAGTTAGATTATTACCTCCCATAGTCTGAGCTTCACATTCAGTGTTAGTACAAAACTTCATTCAATTCTACATATTCGGGACTATCAGACATAGTCACTCCATTCAGTATGTAACTCAGTATAGTTCCAAAGAATCAAGACTATTAGATATAGTTAATTAGTTATTAGTAATTCAGTATTAGTATATTCAGATATCAGTTAATCAGTATTAAGACTCAGTATACAGTGTTATCACGATCTCCATTACAATTTATGTATTCATGTATGTACTTTCATCCAATTATACTCATGTTATTCAGTCAATATTGTTCATACATATGAACACATGCATTTTAGCCTACCTCACTTAGCATATCAGTACATTCAAAGTACTGACTCATACTTTTCTCTTGCTCTATGATGTATTATATCATAGGTTCAGACGCGTGGTCTCCCGATCATTCCTAGCAGTTATAGATTTTCAGCAGTCAAAGTTAGTGGTAAGTCTTCATAGTTCAAGGACATGATTATTATTTTAGCATTTTAGTTTTATTTTAGTAGCCAAAGTTAGTGGGGGGCTTATCCCATCAACTCCACCTTTTAGATAGTTTAGAGGCTTTTCAGACTGGAGCATTTTTAGACAGAGTTTTTATTTTTTGTATTGTTATACCGTATTTAGTTTTGTTTCAATGTTGAACCTTATGGCATGTTTTCTACCTAATTTCTGAATATTACAGTATTATTATTCAGTTAATGCAGTAGGTACTAGTCATGGGTTAGCTTGTGCTCCTTTGGGATTATAAGCACTGTGTAGCATTCGGGGTACAGACTTGGGGCATTAGAAACTTGATATTAGAGCCTGGGGTTCAATAGAGTGCTAGGAAGTTTGAAAGTCACATCTAGTAGAGTCTTTTGCATGGGTGTGTAGCATAACATAATTAAGGTCAGGAGGCTGGGAGGTGTTTTAGGAAAATTTTCCCTTCTTTCAGTACTCATATAATGCGAGTGAGCATGAGCTCCAGTTAAACTCTCTATCTAATCCAAGTTTCTCTTCCATTTATAGAACATGCCTTTGAATAGTACTAAGGGAAGAGAAATAGGAGACCAGCCAGAAATCCAGCCCATCCAGGCAGATCCTCTAGATGAACATGTCTCCCACGCTGAGTTCATAGCAGCTTTCACCACCCTAGATCATTTTGTGGCAGCCATGAATGAACGTCTAGCTACTGTTCTGGCCAACCTAATGGCCAATACTGCTGCAGCTAGTATTTGAGATTTCACCTAAATGAACCCTTCATCTTTTACTGGGTCTGAATTAGATCAAGACCATCAGGAGTTTCTTAGTGAGGTGCAAAAAGTTACAGATATTATGGGGGTGACAGCTAGTGAGAGTGCAGATTTAGCCATATATCAGTTTAGGACTTGGCACACTTATGGTTTAAATAGTCAAAAGCAGAAAGGGTTGTTGATACAGGGTCCATTGAGTGGGAGAAGTTTGTTGTTGCTTTTCTGGATAGGTTCTTACCGCTAGAGTTGAGGGAAGTGAAGGTTTTGATGTTTATAAATCTTAAGAAGTGCAATATGATGGTGCAAGAGTATTATCTTAGTTTACCCAATTAGCTAGATACACTCCTCATGTGGTAGCAAATAGTAGATCTAAGATGAGTAAGTTTATATCTGGCGTGTCTAATAGTATGGTCAAGGAGTGTATGACCTCAATATTGATTAAGAAGATGGACATATCCAGGCTCATGGTCTATGCTCAGTAGATAGAGAAGGATAAGAATAAAGAGAAGGAGAGGGAGAATAAGAGAACGAGAATAGGTAGTTTCAACTTCGGTCAGCTTAAGTCAGAGGGTGGGAATCATTCTCAGTTCCACAGCTCCGTCCTCAGCTAGTGCTCCTGTGCCAAAATTTAGAGATAGCAATAGAGATAGGGTGTCAGGCTCTAAAACCCAGGGTAGTGTTAGCAGTGCCCTAACTAATACCATTTATCAGAAGTATTGCAAAAACTACCAGGGTATCTGCAGAGTAGGCAGTGATGTGTGTTTCACATGTGGTAAGCCAGGCCACAAGGCCAGTATCCTAAGGTTGGTTCTCAGAGTCAGTATAACTGTCCCCCAGCTTAGTTCGGTCACCTGAATTTGTAGGGAGCCGCATCGTGTGCCACCAGTGGGCAGTGCCCAATCAGACTTTATGCTTTTTAGTCCCGATAGGATCAAGAAAGTTCTCCTGATGTGGTCAATGATGCATTAAAAGTTTATCATTTGCATGTTTATACTTTGCTAAACCCAAGAGCTTCTTTGTCCTTTGTTATTCCTTAATTAGCTATTGATTTTGGAGTCAGTCCCAAAATTCTAGCAGAACTTTTCTCAGTCTCTACCCCAGTGGGTAAATCTATCATAGCCCGATGGGTATACACGAACTATTTGGTTATGGTATCTCAGAAAGTCACTTCAGCAGACTTAGTCAAATTAGATATGACCAATTTTGATGTCATTCTTGGCATAGATAGGCTTTATTCCTTCTATGCCTTAGTCGACTGCAGAAACAAAATTGTCCAGTTTCAGTTTCCAAATGAACCCATCCTTGAGTAAAGGGGAAGTATTTCAGCACTTAAGGGTCAACTTGTTTTATACCTTCGGGCGAGAAAAATGATATCTAAGGGATGTGTCTACCATCTTGTTCAAGTCCAGGACCGTTATAATGCCTCGAGTCTATAACCCGGATGCTATAGGGTGCTCACAATCCCGAAGGACCACAAGCTAACACATAACTGGTACCTACTGCAATAACTATGTAATAAATACTGTAATTATTGTGGAAATAGGAGGAAACATATGCCATAAGGTTCAAATCTACAATTAATTCTGAATGTGGTATCAAAATAACAAAATAGAACATAAGACTGAAAAACTAAATAACTGTCTAAAAATACTCTAATTTGGAAAACTTGTAACAGTCTAAACTGTGGAATTAATGGGAAAAAGCCCCAACTAACTCCATCTACTAAAATAAAACTGAAGTACTATAAATAATAAGCATGTACTCAAACTATGAGGTCTCACCACTACTCTAAAAGCTGAGAATCTGAACTGCAAAGGGTGCTCTAGAGCCCGTGCATCTGAACCTATGATATAAGACATCATAGTGCAAAGAAAAGCATGTGTCTGTACTTTGAATGTACTGGTATGCTCAGTGAGGTAGGCTAAAATGCATGGGTTTATATGCATACATAATAATAACTGAATAACATGAGTATGACTTAGTAAGAGTACATGCATGAATACATAGACTTTAATTGAGATCGTGCTAATACTGAGTACTGAATCTGAATACTGATAACTGATATCTAAGGTTACAAATATTATATTATTGATTATCAGAATGACTATATCTGACAATTTTGAATATTATGGAACCATACAGAGTTTCGTACTGAGCTGAGTGACTATGTCTGATAGTCCTGAATCTGTAGAACTGAACTGAGTTCTATTCTGAGACTGAGATTGGAACTGAGACGGTGAGAGGTAATCAACTAACTGACATACTCCTCTCTAAACTGATTGGGGTCCAACCTATAACCGAGTTAGAAGGGTATCAATACCATGCCATGGGTAAGGATAAGTTGTTAGTTAACCCTCTCTAACAGGAAGCTTTTTTGTCAACCCTTGCTGGAAGGATAACTCAAATAAGATATATTAACCCTCAATATATCTGGAAGGAAGATATCTCAACCTAAACTGGCTATGTACTTCTGTAACACAGGGATTGCTAATAAGGGCCAAACCCTCTGCTGGCAGAAGAGCCCCCATACTTGGGTTAACTCGGTGTTGAATCCTACTCCAAAATGAATAAACACTGAACTGATTTCTAGTCTGTACTAGGCTAACTAAGTTGTTACTGATATTGCTGTATAACTTAACTGAACTGGGTACACAGAGTCCCGTGAACTATCGAAAACTACTGAATTTTGTTAATTGACTTAGTTTGCTGAGGTCTGGACTGAGTACTAAACTAGACTGGAAGAATACTGAGTCTATTGAGTTTTTCTTGAGTACTGTAACTGACTGAGAGTACTACTTATAGTAACATAACTGTTACTGTACTATAACTTACCATTGGTCTAAATAATTAGCTAATTGTCGGGTACAAGTACCCCCAGGACTCTATAGCATAAAACAAAAGACATGGCATAAACATGAAACAGGAAAACTAAACATTTGATCATTCTTTATTCATTGGGGCATTCTAGCAAACACTTGTATGTCATGATCTTATACATATGCTAACATGATATAACTTCACTATTCAACTCACATGCTTAATTCATCAATCACTAGAAATATGCACATAATACTAATTAAAATGTGAGCATACGATTCCAAATACCAAATTTATAATTTGAAAGCCTTAGCATGATCACACATGATAAAACATATAGATCAATTAACCCCACATGAAACTTATCATAAAACATGGATTTGAAAACCAATTAGTCATTTGAAACAATGAATATTATCAAACCCAACATGCAAATCATGAAATCAATCATACCTAAAGTTTAAAAGATTTCTTGGACTCCAAGGGTGGAAGGGACCCTTGGATGAACACTTCACATACCTTAGTTAAGGAGTTTCTAAAAATTAAGGGTGGAGATCTTGAGTTCATGATTTGAAATTGAATCTTCTAGGGTTTTATTCTTGAGCAATTTTAAGAAAAAACAAGTTTAATTACTCTCTAAGGTGATAAATTTCGTGTTTAGGGGGATGAAGGTAGAGGAAAAAGACCTAAATACCCCTAAGGATATGGTTTTTTAATGACTAAAAAATTGTACCATCTAAGCGTAGACTATGCACCGAATCATTGGCATCGACTCGATAGCCAATGCATCGCGTTGAGTCTGTATCGAATCAGTAGAAATTCATGAATACGATAGTCAATACGGCACGCCAAGATCACGTTCATCCATTATTTTAGGATTCCAACAAAGCTTCAAACGAAGTCCAAAAAATCCAAAACTTGTCTAGAAATACCTATGGATATTCCTGATCATGAATCTACCTAAATATCCACCTATAATGGACGTAAAGGCCATGAATTAAGATTTCCAACTTTCAAAGGAAAGAATGACACTAAGTCTGAATACCTAGCTTGAATATTCTAAGTCTGGGACACCATAAAAAGCGTAGAGGACTGAATTAAGCTAAGTATTTTGTGGGGTCTTACATTATATCCCCCTTAGGAACATTTGTCCTCGAATAAGACTGTGGAGACTGAGAATACTGAGAGACTAAACTTAGAGACTAAGCATACAAAATTGAAACATGGTTTCATGACTGAGATCACTGATACACTAAATTATCATGCTCAACATGCATATCTGATGCATGAGCACATAGCTAAACATGATTCATGAATGCATGATTGGAATTACTGATAACACTACAAGAAAAAGGTCTATTTAAGACAAATATTTAGGGACGAACTAATAATTTGGTCTCTAAAAGAATACTTATTAGGACGAGATTAAATTTTGGTCCTTAATATTATACTTTATTGCAAAGGCACAAAATTCGGTCTCTAATATTTTTTAAAACTTGTCTCTTATTCTTTGAGCGGGAAAAACTAATGCCAAAATAAAATATTAAAATTTTAATTATTTCACTAAACTACTTAATAGGCGCCAATTTCTTTTTTACTTTGCTTTTAATTAATTAACATTCTGAAAATTGTTCAATCTTCTCTGATCTATAGCAGTCATACACGACCAACATCGATCGTTGATTACGCCGATTGACCAACCAATTGCAAAGGTAAACCTGAATTGTCTTCTTGTTTCTTACTTTTGGTTAACACCCTTTTCAAAATACTCAAGTTTTCACAGTGGGGTTGCACTATAAATCTCTTCTTGATTGTGTTTAATGGTGGAATTATAGTAATATTACGTTATGGGGTTCTTACTTTTCTTATTTTGCCTTATCTTTATCTGTTTTTTGTTATGTTAACCATTTAGATAATGAGTTTAACCTTGGATTTTGTTATGATTTTGATGGTTGGGTGGTGATCATTGGGGTTCTTTTGGATATGGGCATTTTTTATTTTCTTGATTTTTGTTATTGTTTGATGGGATTGGTCAACCAAACAAATAGGAAGAGATGTAAATATATAGGGTTGGTAAAATTTGAGGGAAATTTGTTGCAGATTTCATTAAGACAACAGCTTGTTTGATAAATTGCCCTAGAGAGAAAGAGAGGAGAAAATTAAATTGTAAGTGAACTTAATTACATATTTATATTTCTATTTTTAATTTGGATTGACAACTTTTTCCAACTTATCTCTATTTTATATCATGCAATGTACGTGAAATTTTAATTATTCTCAATATCTTAAATGTTAATAAACTTTCATAGATCAATATCTAGTATGTACTCATTAGAATGTCTAGCAAACAACTTTTATGCTGAATAATGAACTGCAATAGAGCTAATTAAAATGTGGTTCACATATAATTTAAGACGTAATGAGTCAAGCGATAAGCTTTTTCTAGGACATAAATGATTGAGATGTTAGTTTGCGTCTCTTGTCTGATATCTGAATTTGTCTATTCTCAGCGTGTCTAATTACTATAATTCAATTGTATTAGGTTAATAGTAATGTTTTTCTTTAACTTGGTTGAACATGCAATTAGAATTTGACTGACATATTGTTTAAGATGTTGTGAGTCAAGCGATATGTTTCCCATAGGACAACAATTCTCCATGGAATTAGCGTGCTAAATGCTCGAGGCATTAGTTTCGTATATCTAAATTGGTCTCTTTCTAGGATGTCTAGTTACTAATTACTAATATTATTAAATTTTATTTCTAGGTTAACAGTAAGTCGCAAGGACCTTTTCGACGTGGCGTTGATATGATCCCTGTTTAGCTATTGTATTGCTATATCAAGGTATGTCTTGTTTAGCTTTTTGTATTGCTAGTTAATTGAGTGATATGTAGTAGAAGCGATACTGCATTTATTGTAGTTACTTTAATTAGTTGGAAGTTGGAAGAACTTATCATTCTTTATTTGTATGTATTGGTTCATGAGTCCATTATTTATATGAAATGCATCAACTGACCTACTCGAATAGATTTTCAGAAATCATGCTATGGAGGATTTAACTTTTAAGACATGGTGATTTGGATAGAAATACTAATTATCTCATAACTATGTTATGATGATAGCATAAAAGAACCAGTTTCCAAATGAAAGGTAAGTGAATCCCTACTAGGATTATAGATGGATGTTATGACTTTCCTGTGGCAAATGATATAGGTGGATAATGTTAAGCATTTTGTTTGCATAAATAATAATTTCTAGTCTATTCTAGATATGTCAATATTAACCCTTGCCTGCTCCTAACTATTACATGCCTTATTTCTATCTCATTTTTTTGGCAAATCTTTCTGCCAACTGTACTAGGAGTATGGAAAATACAATTAGTGATTATCTGTAGAAAAATTTGTGTATGAAGCATATGTAGGAAAGGTACTAATAATATAATTCTGCTGTGAATTCATGCCATGTTGTTGTAGCTCTTGGCATCTTCTAAGCTTTGCAATTTACTTAATTGAGTAAATTGTTCAGGTGAGACAGTTTCTGAGCTAATGCTTAAACTACTACATGTTGCTGTAGCTCTTGGCATCTTCTAAGGTTTGCAGTTTCTCATACTGTGCACTCTTGTCCTTGTTGATACCATTTGTATTCTTTTCCTATCGTATAAAGGTTATAGTTTTATTTGTGAGAACAACCTGCTAATCTATACGGCCACTGTTTAAAGCCTAATCTATACATAAAACTTAACAGCCACCATTAAGTAAACAACCTTATATTAGTAAACAAAATTATAACCTTATAACCTTAACGACCACTGTTTAACCTTATAAACTTATATTATAAACAACCTTATAACCTTATAACCTTAATGGCCACTATTTAACCTTATAACCTTATAACCTTAATGGCCACCGTTTAACCTTATAACCACCGTTAAGTAAATATCTTATAACCTTATAACCATAACGACCATCTACTGCTACATTAGTAAACAACTTTATAACCTTAACGACCACCATTTAAAGCTACAAGAAAACTGTTTCTATATTTGTTGCTGCAGTTAAGTAGTGTTGATTCTTTTTTAAGGTTGTTCTGGTTATGTTTATTTTCTAGATGGAACATGGGGAACCATAAAAGGCAGCTGTACTACCGTTCGATATTTTGCAGATATGTGTTATCATTCTAATCCAATGTATTTGAAGGAACTTCATGATTTTCCTGCTTCTTTTGATCTTCAACCTTTTTGGTTTGTTTCTAATTTTCCCTTTTTGTGTTGAACTTTCCCATAAAAAAGAAAAGAAATAGGTGACAATCATATAATAAATCTTTTCATTTTTATACGCATGATCATGTTTTTTTTCTAATAGGGCTATATTAGTTAGAACTATTTGTATTCAGGAGAGGTCCTTACCAAGAAGTTGAAAGCTGATGCTGCGGTAGCCACAGAAGGGAGGAGTTGTATGTTTACTACTTGGCAGGAGAAATGGGATGCTGCTAAGATTCAAAGTGTTTTCAGAGGTTATTTGGTAAGTCATTAATTTTATTCAATGAGGTACAAGGTTAATGTTGAAAATTTGAATTTTTTTTTTTAAATTTTGATGGTTGTTTAAAATGTCAGCATAGTACCTTCCAAACATTCTAATCGAGCAATACTATTTCCTTCAATTTTCATGTTGGTCTATGAATTATTGTCTTTACCTATATACTATATTTATACGTGCCTAATTAATGCTGACCAATAAATTTGAAATTGTATTTGTATTTGAATTTGGTCTTTGGTGTGATGTTGAAGTTCCCTTTCACTTTTCACTTTTAAATCTAACTAGTTGTAGTTTGTTCCTTAATTCACCGAACTTCTGTTTTACCCAACAAAAGTACTATAGTTCTTTCTTCGCTTTTGTTTTATGTTATGATTGTTTTATTGTCCAAAAATTTTTTGATATTGGTTCTTATGCAAGATTTGATTTAGGCTTTTATTTTTTGCAGGTGAGAAAAACATTTAGAGCACTTAAAGGACTCGTGAAATTGCAGGCTTTGGTAAGGGGTTTCCTTGACTGATAAAAAGCTACTGCAACTCTTCACGGCATGCATGTACTTAACAGAGCGCAGGCTGCTATTCGATCTCAAAGAGCTCGTTGTTCAATGACCAATGACACTAGAGACCAACTCGAGATATGAGCTAGGAGGTCCATTGTAAGAAAGTAGTCCTATTGAATTGATTATTCTAGTTTGTCATACTTGCTGAGAATTGAGGAGTACTTAATTTTTTATCATGCTCTGTTTTTTGGTTTCGGTAGGAAAGATTTGATGAGTACAAAAATGAATTCCACAGCAAGAGGCTTCCAACTTCCAATGCTCGTGCTAGGCCTAATATCATCTAGATCAATAAGGGAGGCAATACAAGAAGTGAAAATGGTGCAGGTGTGTTTATCTTTCTGTGTTGTTTTGCATGCTTTTTTTTAGTGAAACATGCACCAAAAGAACACTTTTTGCATAATTTACAAAATGCTGACAAACATGTGAAATGATCTACTCGAGTAACATCTTTTATTATGTATATGAAGACATAATTGATAAATGAAAAAGTGCCTTGTCTAACAACTTAAGCTTTTATATAAGTGGTCACACAATTCAACAGAGCTTTCATAAATAGAATCATAGTTTTCTTGTCTTCAAAACCATGAAATTGGGTAATTAACATGTCACAAAAACTAATAGGTGCGGCAAAAAATGATGAAAGCATATGAAATAAGGGACAAGGAATTATTAGACGTGAAAGTGATAACCTCCAGCGATCTGGATGATTGGTTGACGGAAAAGCAAGGACTTGATGTTGAAGTCGTCAATGCGGGTTTACCGTGTCATACATTTCTACAGATAATCTTTTATTCCATAAAAGTTGGACCAAATGGAATTTTCCTTCTTGAGGATCTTGAGATCACTCACCTTAATAGATCTCAGGACAGGCTATTGGACTGGTTTTTCAACCATTCTTGGTATTCAAGGAGCAAATTAGAGTCCTAAATCTAGAAGAAGGTGAAATGAGGTTCCTATAGAAAGTAGTCCTTTTCAGAAGCAACTTTGATCGCTTTAAGGCCTGGGAAAATAGAAGCGTGGTGCCTCAGGATTATCTAAGGACTGCTCAGATTGGATTGCGTAAACAATGCCATAACTTGTATCTAAGGATTATTTGATCACTTTAAGGACTGCTTAAACTGGATTGCATAAATAATGCCATAACTTGTATGTCATGGCTACATGGAAATTGAGATGTAAATACATTATTAGTTTTAATATATACATAAGTTATCTTTATATTTGTTATGTCCATCTTGTTCTATGTAATGTATATTTTATATACTCTATATCTTTTATGAAATTGGACAGAGGTTTAGTTATTTATTCAGGAACCATAAATTATGGTTCATAAAAATAAAGTTAGGGACTAAATATTTTTAGGACCAGTAGAACTGGTTGCTAAAAATTTTTAGGGACGAAAATAGTATGCAATAAATCTTGAATTAGGGACCAAAAAGTTGGCTGTCAAAGCACATTTAGGGACCAGATTTTAGCCGTCGCTAACTACTTCTAGGGACCAGAAAAAATATGTCGTCGCTATTGCCTTTTAGCGAAGAATCCTATAAGGACGAGTGGCGACCAGATTTTTCTGGTCGCTATTGACATTTAAGAACCGGAATTGGACTTTTAGGGACTAGATTTTCCTTCAATAATAACCATTTTTCTTGCAGTGTAAGCTAGGTTTCTCATACTGGACATGCATATCTGATGCATGAATGCATGACTGAACATACAATGGTAACTGACACCAAGTTTGTAACCAAAATCTGAACATGAAACTAAATAAGCTTAAGAAAAGATATTACTGTGGACTAGGTCTAAGTCTGCGGAGAATAGGTGAGGATACTTGGTCCGCAAGTCTGCTTCTGCTTCCCAAGTAGCTCCCTCAATGGACTAATTCTGCCAAAGAACTTTTACAAGAGGGACTTTTTTATTCCTTAGTCTACGAATCTGGTAGTCAAGGATTTCGACTGGAATCTCTTCATTAGAGAGGTTGATCTGAATATCAATGTCCTCTACAGAGACTACGACTACTGGGTTACCTATTCATTTCTTTAGCAAGGAGAAATAGAACACTGGATGCACTAAAGATAGATCTGAAGGCAACTCAAGTTCGTAAGCTACCTTTCCGAAATGGCTGAGAATTCGGTAAGGACCGACATATATAGGACTGATTTTCCCTTTCTTTCCAAATCTCTTCACCCTTTTCATAGAAGAGATTTTCAAGTAGACATAGTCACTAATCTTGAACTTAAGATCCTTTCTACACACGTCTGCATATGATTTCTGTCAGCTCTGAGCTATTGAAAGTCTTTCCCTGATCAACTGGACTTTCTCTAAGGTATCAAATACTACATCAGGCCCTACCACTGCGGCCTCACCCACTTCAAACAACCAATGGGAGATCTACACCTCCTCCCATAAAGCTCCTCAAACGAAGCCATCTAAATACTGGAATAATAGCTATTGTTATATGCAAACTCAATGAAATCTATCGTGCATGCTCGTAGCATATCTTCTCAGGTCTTAATGGTCGTTTTTTCTTAACCACCTATATGGGGATAGAAGGTTGTACTGAGATAAACTAGGGTACCAAGACCCTTTTGGAATGCCTTCCAAAAATAAGAGGTAAAATGGGTACCTCTATTTGGGATAATAGATAACGGAACACCATAGAATAAAATGAACTCCCTGAATTAGAGTTAGGTGCAATCCTCGGTTGAATAAGAGGTATGGACTAGTAAGAAATAAGATGATTTGATCATCCTGTCTACAATGACCAAAACTGAATCATGCTAATGACGAATATGAGGCAAACCCATCATAAAGTCTATTTTCACTTCTTCATATTTCCAAGTGGAAATACTAAACCCCTGCATGGACCCACTGGGCTTCTAATGCTCAATCTTAACCTGCTGGTATATTTAGAACTTAGCCATAAACTCTATAATATTTCTCTTCATCCCACTCTACCAATAGATCTCCCACAAATCACGGTACATCTTAGTAGCCCCTGGATGAATAGAGTAGAGTGCGCCATGCGCTTTTGCAAGAATTTTCTATCTCAAATCATCTAAACCTAGCACATATAGCCAACCCTAGCAATGTAAAACACCATCTCCTCCTTGGGAGAAAACCTGAACTTTCTGATCTCTGACTGATTCTTTCAACTTAACTAGACTAGGATCTTTATCCTGCTTTTCCTTCACTTCAAAAACTAGGGATGATTCTAAACTACTCTACACCCATACACTACCTTCTGCTGAATTGACCAAGCAAATACCTTGTCGGGCTAACTGATGGACTTCCTGAGATAACTTCTTCTTATTATCCTCCACATGAGCAGCGCTACCAATAGACATTCTACTAAGGGCATCGACTACTACATTAGCCTTGATCGGATAATACAGAACACTCATGTCATAGTCTTTTAATAACTTCAACCACCTTCTCTGATAGAGGTTTAGGTCTATCTGAGAGAACACATACTGCAGGCTCTTATGATCAGTGAACACATCAATATGCACACCATACAAATAGTGCCTCCAAATCTTTCAGGCAAACACTACTGCTGCTAACTCAAGTTCATGAGTAGGATAGTTCTTCTTATAGGGCTTAAGATGTATAGAGGCATAGGCTATGACCATACCTCTCTATATTAAAAAACAACCCAATCTCACTCTGGAAGCATCACAATACACAGTAAAGCCATTAGAACCATCTAATAGGGTCAAAACTGGAGTTGTGGTAAGTTGAATCTTCAACTCCTAAAAACTCTTCTCACAAGAATCTGACAACTGGAACTTGACTTTTTTTAGAGTCAATCTAGACATAGGGGATACAATAGATGAAAATCCCTCAATAAACTATTGGTAATAGCTAGCCAAATAAAAAAAACTCCTAATAGCTAATGGAGAGATAGGTCGGGGCTAGTTTCTCACTACCTCAGTCTTTTAGGGATCAACTCTAATGCCATCACCGAAAATAATATGGCCAAGGAATACTACTGACCTTAGCAAAAATTTGCACTTACTGAATTTGGCGAATGGCTGATGGTTTTTGAGAGTCTGCAATACTTTCTGAGATGGTCTGCATGATCATGTTCACTATGGGAGTAAAAAAGAATGTCATCTATGAAGACTATGACAAAAATATCCAAGTACTACTTGAACACACCGTGTTCTGAAAGCTATTTTTGGGATGTCACATTCCCTGACTCTGAGCTGATGATAGCCTGATCTGAGGTATATCTTAGAGAAATAGTTGGCACTGTGAAGTTGGTCAAACAAGTCATCGATTTTGGGAAGTGGATACTTGTTCTTGATCATAACTTCTTTTAACTGATGGTAATCTGTTCACATTCTGAGGGAACTATTTTTCTTATGCATGAATAAAATTGGTGCACCCCACGGGGACATATTGGATCTGATAAACCCCTTATCTAGGAGATCTTTGAACTATTCCATTAGATCTCTAAGTTCTATAGGTGTTATTCTATATGGCGGAATAGATATGGACTGAGTATCTGGAAAAAGATCGATTCCAAAATCCTTTTTGGGAGGAACTCTAGGAAAATCATTGGGAAACACATCTGGGAATTCACATGCTACTGACGCTGACTCGAGAGTAGGGGTTTCTGAACTAGAGACCTAGACTCAAATGAGATGGTATACACCCTCCTTTGATATTATTTTTCTAGCTCAAAGGAAAGAAACAAGTTGACCCCTAAGTGTTTAAGTACTACCCCTCCACTCTAGGATGGGTTCATTCAGAAACTAAAACTGGACAATTCTATTTCTATAGACGACTTAAGCATAGTAGGAATGAAGCCAATCTATGTCAAGAATGATATAAAAATTAGTCATCTCTAATTTGACTAAGTCTGCTAAAGTTACTTTCTGAGATACATTAACCGGACAGTTCTTATATACCCATCGGGCCATAATGGATTTACCTATTAGGGTGGAAACTGAGAAAGGATCTGCTAGAATTTTTGGACTGACTCCAAAATCAACTTCTATATAAGGAGTAACAAAGGACAAGGAAGCTCTTGGATCTAGTAAAGCATAAACATGCAAATGATAAACTTGTAATGTACCAGTGACCACATCAGGAGAACTTTCCTAATCCTGTAGGGACTTAAAAGCATAGAGTCTGTTTGGGTCTACCCACTAGTGGCACTGGATGAGGCACCTTGCTGATTTAGGCGATCAGACTGAGCTGGGGGACAGGTATGCTGACTCTGCAAACCCACCTGAGGACACTATCTAACTCTGTGTCCTGGCATGCTACATCCAAAACACATATCACTGCCAGCTCTACAGATACTCTGGTGGTTTTTACCGTACTTCTAGAAAACGGGATTGGTTTGGGCACTACTAATACTACCCTGAGGCTTAGGGCCTAGTTCCCTATCTCTGTTGCCGTCTTTGAATTTCAGCACTAAAGCACTGGCTGAAGACAGAGCTAGAACATAGGATTTTAGGTGGAACTGAGAACAATTCCCACCCTCTGACTTAGGCTGAGCAAAACTAAAACTACCTATTCTCACTCTCTTTCTCTCCCTTTCCTTCTCTTTATTTTTGGCCTTCTCTATTTTCAAAGCATGGACCATAAGCTTGTATATGTATATCTCCTTTATCAACATTGCGGTCATGCACTCTTTTACCACATTGCTAGACATCCCTAATACAAACTTACTTATCTTAGATCTGCTATCTGCCACAATATTTGGGGCATATCTAGAAAACTGAGTAAACATAAGGTAATACACCTACACTATCTTATTGCCCTACTACAGGTTTATAAACTCCAAAAATTTCGCTTCCCTCAACTTTAGTGAGAAGAACCTATCTAGAAAAGTGAATGCAAACTCCTCCCATTCTATGGGACCTATATCTACGGCCCTCTCTGCTTTCCATTATTTGAACCACGAGTGAGCCACATCATGTAACTGATATGCAGCCAACTTATCACTCTTAACAGCAATCACCCCTAAAATATCGGTAACCTTCTACACCTGATTAAGAAATTCCTAAGGGTCCTCATCTGACTTTGACTGAGTAATTAATTGCGAGTTTATTCGGGTGAAGTCCTGAATCCTGGCAGTAGTAGTGTTGGCCACTGGGTTAGCTAAAGAATGAGCTAGGGTGGTAAAGGTTTCTTAAAACTCCACGTTGGAGACATGCTCGCCCAAAGGATATGGATGGACGGGCTGAGGGGCTGATTAGTCTCCCATTCCTCTTGCCTGAGTCCTCTTTGAAGGCATATTCTATAAATGAAAGAAAATCTAGGATTAGAAAGTGAGTGTAACTAGATATCATGCTCACTCGCATGACATGAAAACTGAAAGAAAGGAAACTTTTCATAAAACATCTAATAGCCTCTTATCCATAAGTGTGGCGTGCAACAAACCCATGCACAAGACTCTACTAGATGTAGCTTTCAGACTTTCTAGGACACTGTTGAACCTTAGGATCTAATACTAAGTTTGCAATGCCCTGAGTCTATAACCCAGACGCTAAACGGTGCTCACAATCTCGAACGACCACAAGCTAACCCATGATTGTTACCTACTACAATAACTGTGTAATAAATACTATAATGAGTGTGGAAATAGGAGAAAACACATGCCATAAGGTTCAAATCTACAATTAATTTTGAATGTGGTATAAAAATACCAAAACTGAATATAAGTACTGAAAAACTGAATAACTGCCTGAAAATACTCTAGTCTGAAAAGGCTCTAACTGTCTGAACTGTAGGGGTTATGGGACAAGCCCCCAATAACTCCATCTACTTAAATAAAATTGAAGTAATATAAATTATAAGCATGTACTCAAATAATGAGGACCCATCACTACTCTGAAAGTTAAGAATCTGAACTGCTAAGGGTGCTCTAGAGCCCGTGCGTCAGAACCTATGATATAAGACATCATAACTAAAAAAAAAAAGCATGCGTCTATACTTTGAATGTACTGGTATGCTCAGTGAGGTAGGCTAAAATGTATGGTTTCATATGCATTCACAATAATAACTGAATAACATGAGTATGACTGGGTAAGAGTACATGCATGAATACATTGACTGTAACTGAGATCATGTTAATATTGAGTACTGAATTTGAACACTGATAACCAATATCTGTGTTTATTAATACTGTATTATTGATTATCTGAATGACTATATCTGACAGTGCTGAAACTATAGAACCATAGTGAGTGACTATGTCTAATAGTCCTAATCTGTAAAACTGAACTGAGTTCTATTCTGAGACTAAGACTGGAACTGAGACTGTAGGGATTGATACTAATGGTCAAAACCTCTGCTGGAAGGAATGACCTCATCCCTAGGTTAACTTGGTGCTTAATCCTACTCCTAACTGAATAGACACTGAACTGATTTCTAGTCTGTTCTAGGCTGGACTGAGTTAGTACTGATATTTCAATTTAACTAAATTAAACTGGGTACACTGAGTTTCGTGAACTGTTAAAAACTACTGAATTCTATTAAATGGTTGAGTTTGCTAAGGTCTAGACTTAATACTGAACTAGAATGGAAGAATACTGAGCCTATTGAATTTTTCCTGAGTTCTATAAAGGAATGAGAGTACAACTGAACGTGACATAACTATTATTGTACTATGACAAACCATGGCTCTAAATAATCAGCTAAATGGTCGGGTACAAGTACCCCCAGGACTCAATAACACAAAATAAGAGACATGGCATAAACTTGAAACACATAAACTAAGCCTTTCATCAATCTATATTCACTGGGTCATTTTAGCAAACACTTGCGTGTCATGAACTTAAACACATGCTAACATGATATAACTTCACTATTCAACTCATATGCATAATTCATCAATCACTTGAAATATGCATGTAATACTAATTAAAATATGAGCATACGATTCCAAATACCAAATTCACAATTTAAAAACTATAGAATGATTTAACATGATAACACATATAGATCAATTAAACCAATGTAAAACTTATCATAAAACATGGATTTGAAACCCATTTAGTCATTCCAAATAATGAATATAATCAAACCCAATATGGAAATCATGAAATCAACAATACCTGAAGTTTAAAAGATTTTTTGGATGCCAAGGATGGAAGGGGCCCTTGGATGAACACTTCACACACCTTAGTTAAGGAATTTCATAAAATTGATGGTCAAAATCTTGAGTTCTTGATTTGAAATAAAATCTTCTAGGGTTTTGTCCTTGAGCAATTTTGAGAAAAGATAAGTTTAATTGCTCTCTAAGGTGATAAATTTTGTATTTTGGGGGCTGAAGGTTGAGGTAAAAATACCCAAATACCCCCAAGGATGTGGTATTTTAATGACTAAAAAATTATACCATCGACACGCAGACCAATGTGCTGCGTCATTGGCATTGACTCGATAGCCAACGTGTCACGTTGAGTCCATATCGACTCACTGGAAATTCATATTGGGAGCTGGGGAAACATTTATCACCATGATAGTCGACGCGGCGTGCATAGATCGCATTGATCCACTATTTTAGGATTCCAAAGGATCTTCAAACCAAGTCCAAATAATCTAAAACTTGTTCGCAAACACCTACGGACATTCCTGATCATGAATCAACCTAGATATCCACTTATAATGGACATAAAGGCCATGAAATAAAATTGCCATCTTTAGAAGGATAGAATGAGACTAAGTCAGAATACTTACCTAGAATATTCTATGTCTGGGACCTTTTAACAAGCTTAGAGGACTAAATTAAGCTAAGGATTTTATAGGGTCTTACATTATCTCCCCCTTGGAAACATTTATCCTCGAATGAGACTGCAGAGACTAAGAATACTGAAAGAATAAACTTAGACACTGGGCATGCACAACTGAAACATGGTTTTATGACTGAGATCACAGATACACTGAATTATCGTGCTGGACATACATATCTGATGCATGAGCACATAGCTGAACATGATTCATGAATACATGACTAGAATTACTATTAAGCTAGGTTTATCATACTGTACATGCATATTTGATGAATGAATACATGACTGAACATGCAATGGTAACTGATACAAATTTTTTAAGTGAAATCTGAACATGAAACTGAATAAACTTAAGAAAAGCTATTACCTTGAACTGGGTCTGAGTCTTTGGAGAAGAGGTGAGGATACTTTGTTTGTATGTCTACTTCAGTTTCCCAAGTAGCTCCCTCAATGGACTAATTCTGCCAAAGAACTTTGACTAGAGGGACTTCTTTGTTCCTCGATCAACGAATTTGGTAGTCAAGGATTTTAACTGGAATCTCTTCATAAGAGAGGTTATTCTGATTATCTATGTTCTCTATAGGGACTGCGACTGCTGTGTCACCTATCCATTTCTTTATCAAGGATATGTGGAACACTAGATGTACTGAAGATAGATTTGAAGGCAACTCAAGGTGATAAGCTACCTTTCCAAAATGGTTGAGAATTTGGTTAGGACCGACATATAGGAAACTGAGTTTCCCCTTCTTTCCAAATCTCTTCACCCTTTTCATAGGAGATATTTTCAAGTACATATAGTCACCAATCTCGAAGTTGAGTTCCTTTCTACGCATATCTGCATACGATTTCTACTGGCGCTGAGCTGTCTTAAGTGTTTCCCTGGTCAACTGGACTTTTTCTAAGGTATCAAATACCAAGTCAGGACCTACCATTGCAGCCTCACCCACTTCAAACCAATCAATGGGAGATATACATGTCATCTCATAAAGTACCTCAAACAGAGCCATCTGAATACTGGAATGATAATTGTTGTTATATGCGAACTCAATCAAAGGCAATGGCCATCCCAACTACCTTTGAAATCTATCAAGGATGAATGTTCCCAAGGAGGATATATTGTGAGACCCCAAAAAAACTTAAGCTCAACTCAGTCATTTAAGCTCGCTAAAGGGTCCCAGACTTAGAAATTCTAGCTAAGTATTCAAACTTAGTATTATTTTGGCCTTCGTAAGTTGACAACTCTATTTCACAACTCTTATAATCTTAAAGTATCGATCTTTAGATGGATTCATGATCAGGAATGTCAGTAGGTGTCCCAGGACAAGTTTTGAATTTTTCAAACCTTGTTTAGAGCATGTTCAAGTGACCAAAATATTGAGTCAATGCAATCTCGATGCGCTGCATCTTCCATTGAATCAACGGATAATTTTTACCTCAGCTCAGTACAAATTCCAATGAATCGACACAAACTCAATGCAGCCTGTTGGCCATTGCATCGTTGCTAATGATGCGGCACGTCGATCTGCACATTGACAATTCAGTTTTCAGTCATTAGAAAGTCGCGTCCTTAGGGTTATTTAGGTCTTTTTCCATGTCCTTCATCCCCTAAAACACGAAATATAGCCTTCTATTTGCAATATATACTCATTATTTCACAAATTTCTCAAGAAAAAAAATCCTAGGTGATTATATTTCAAATTCAAGGCTCACGATTCCATCGTTAATCTTCAAGAATTTTGCAACCAAGGTATGTCAGGTGTTCATCCAATGGTTCCTT
This sequence comes from Capsicum annuum, assembly GCF_002878395.1. NCBI lineage: Eukaryota > Viridiplantae > Streptophyta > Magnoliopsida > Solanales > Solanaceae > Capsicum > Capsicum annuum. The sequence goes on from NC_061117.1 coordinate 45,258,840, forward strand.
ACACCCTTGGAGTCCAAGAAGCTCTTTTAAACTTTAATTATCTTGATTTCATGCTTTCCAAGGGTTGGATTCTAGTGTATTCATGATTATAATGTTTATTGGAATTATATTTTATGATTAAGTTCTAGATTTATGTAAAAACAATTATCATGTATGTAGTATCATGTGATTTCATGTTAAAGCCTTAAATTTGTGATGCACATGTGTAGATTAGTACTATGTGTATATACATTGCCTTCCAAGTGTTTGATGAGTTGTTCATGAGAATTAAATAATGAAATTATATCTTGATAGCATGTATTCAAGTTCATGTCATGCAAGTGTTTGCTAGAATGTCCTAATGAATGAATAATGATCAAGTAGTTATTTATCATGTTTCAAGATTGTGTCATGCCTTCTAATTTATGTTATCGAGTCCTAGGGGTATTTAATACCTAAAAAATTAGCTGATTACCTAGAGCCATGGTCAGTCTCAGGATAATATCAGTCATGTCATGATAAGTAGTACTCTCAGTCAGATATTGAACTCAGAAAAAACTTAGTAAACTCAGTATCAGTCCAGTCAGGTTCAGTATTTAGTTCAAGCCTCAGTATATTCAGACAGTTAATAGAATTCAAACGTATTCCATCAGTCAATGGAAATCAGTGAACTCAGTCCAGTTCAGTTAGATAGTATAATTAGTAATAGTTCAATCAAGCTTAGTATGAACTAGAAATCAGTTCAGTGTCCATTCAGTTGGGAATAGGATTTAGCTCCGAGTTAACCCAGGGATATGGGAATTCCTGCTAGCAGAGGGTTTGAACCTTAGTAGAAATCCCTGTGTTACAGGACTATGTTGTCAGCGTAGGTTGAGATATCTTCCTGCTAGGTATTATGAGGGTTTATACATCTCATTTGAGTTTTCTTGCCAGTGAGGGTTGACGAAAGAGCTTCCTATCAAAGAGGGTTAACTTACAGCTTGTCTTTACCCGGGGCACGGTATTGACACCCTTCCAATTTGGTTACAGGTTAAACCCTAATCTATTTAGAAAAAGGCATATAACTTAGATGATTACCTCCCACAATCTCAGTTTTAGATTAAGTTTCAGTACAGAACATAGTTCAGTTCTACAGATTCATGACTGTCAGACGTAGTTACTCCATTAAGTACAAAACTCAATATAGTTCTACAAAATCAAGACTATCAGAAACAGTCATTTAGTGTTTGGTAATTCAATATTAGTATACTTAGGTATTATTTAATCAGTATTCAGACTCAGTACACAGTGTTATCACGATCTTTATTATAGTTTACATATTCATGCATATACTCTCATCCAGTTATACTCATGTCATTCAGTCAGTATTGTTCATGTATATGAACCCATGCAATTCAGCCTACCTCACTTAGTATACTAGTACATTTAAAGTACTGACACATAATTTTCTCTTGTGCTATAATGTCTTATATCATAGGTTCAGATGCATGGGGGAGATTTTCACAAACACAAAATCACCAATCTCAAACTCGAGATCCTTTTTCCTCTCATCTGCATACAATTTCTATCAGCTTTAGATAGCCCTAAGTCTTTCTTTAATTAACTGAACCTTATCTAAGGCATAGAACACTAGGTCGGGACCTACTACTATAGCCTCACCTACCTCAAACCAACCAATAGGAGATCTGTATCTCCTACCATAGAAAGATTCAAATAGAGCCATCTGAATACTAGAATAATAGTTGTTATTGTATGTGAAATCTATCGAAGATAAGTGGTCATCCCAACTACCCTTAAAATTGACAATGTATGATCTTAACATATCTTCTAGGGCCTGAATGGTCTTTTCTACTTGACCATCTATCTAAGGGTGAAAGGCTGTACTGAGATAAACTTGGGTACCAAGACCCTTTTGGAATGGTTTCTAGAAATAAGAGGTAAACTGGGTAGCTCTATCTGAGATAATGGATACTGGAACTCCTTGTAACCTTAACAACTCCCTGATATAGGGTTGGTATAGTCCTCGAGTGAATAGAAAGTATGAAATGGCATGAAATGAGCTAATTTGGCCATCCTATCTATAATAACCGATATAGAATCATGCTAATGAAGAGTATAAGGCAAACCCATAACAAAGTCCATAACTTCTTCCTATTTCCATGTGGGAATACTGAACCCCTGCATGGGCCCACTAGGCTTCTGGTGCTTAATATTAACTTGCTGACATGTAGAGCATTTAGCTATAAATTCTTTAATATACCTCTTCATCCTACACCACCAATAGATCTCCCACAGATTACGATGTATCTTAGTAGCCCATAGATGTATAGAGTAACATGCACCATGTGCTTCTGTAAGAATTTACTGCCTCAAGTCATCTACCAGGCACACATAAATAACCTACAACACACTGTCTCTCCCTTATAAGAAAACCTTTAATTTATGATCTCTGACTGACTATTTTAGCTTAACAAGACTGGGATCTCTATCCTACTTTTTCTTTACCTCAGAAACTAGAAAGGATTCAGAACTGTAATGACCCTTGCAATGCAAAACGCTGTCTCCCCCTTATGAGAAAACCTTTAATTTGTGATCTCTGACTGACTATTTTATCTTAACAAGACTGGGATGTCTATCCTACTTCTTCTTCACCTCAGAAACTAGAAAGGATTCAGAACTGTTCTACACCCATACACTACCTTCTACTGAATTGATTAAGCAGACACCTAGTCAGGCAAGCTGATGAACTTCCTGAACTAACTTTTTCTTACTGCCCTATAATACCCCATATATTTCTAAGCTAGAAAATAAACCATTGTTCCTGTGCATGAAACCTTCTATCTTATGATTCATATTTGAGTACATGAATTAGGATGAGTATCCTAGTGATAATATAGCTTATGATGTGTTAATCATGTTCATAAGAGTCACTTAGAGTAAGCCAAGCTAAGAACTTTTGAATCCACCAAGTTTTCATGTGTGATTTCAAATAGGTCATCTTTGAATGAGTATAAATTGGTTTATAGGTGGTATTTTGCAAGATTTATTCCCTCTAAATTGTAGAGAATTGAATAATCTTTTCGTGGATTCCAAATTCACCTAAAATAGACACCCGATAAAGAAATTATGGCAATTTAAAGTTTTAACAGCGTCATTTTAGTCAGTGGCATGTCTCGCCATAAGCCAAAATGACGTTTGTCAATTTTCAGTGTCTCTCCGCAATTCCACTGCATCATGTTAAGTTTATAGGTCACAAACAAGTGTCAACACAATATCTCCGCATCGCGCCAGGGGCCCAAATTGGGTAATTTTCATAGAAATTAAATGACGCATCTAGAGGGGTATTTGGGTCATCTTTCCACCCCTATATATTCCATAAACATGGAATTTATCCCCAATCCGACCACATTATACTCTCTTTTCTCAAAATTCTCTCAAGAACCTCATAGGGTTTTCATAGTAACTTCTAGATTCAAAGGATTTCACCATAAATTTTCACGGATCTTCCATCTAAGGTATGTATAGTGTTCATCTATGGATCCATTTCATTCATAAAGCTCAAGGACCATGTTTTAAATATTATTTTGTGATTGTCTTGTTGTGATATGACTATGTACATGTTGATAATTTGTTGTTGAAATTTCAAGATGATATCTAAAGGTGTTTTCATGAAGTATATGTGTTTGTTAGTTGAAACCCATGAATTTTGGTGGTTTAATATGGTGAGATTCATGAACACACCTAGGAAAAAGGAATGCATGCAAAGTATTTGTAAAATTCCTAGGATGATAGGATTCATGTCCCATGATATAATAGTGCTTAAATGACAAGTCCATGCTCTATGCTTTATGATTCCACATGAATTCCACGTTATTGATATGTGTTGTTATTGTGACATGGATTGAGCATGGTATTGAAGCTATGCAAGTATATACATATTGTATGCATTTCCTTTTCACGTATAAGATGTTTAGAACTATGCTCAGTGTGAAATCCCCTACTTATGATATTATAAATCGTGGACTCTACTCTTATGATCAAGTCATTCATGTGTGTCAGTTTTCTTCCATCGAGTCCTGGGGGTACTTGTACCCAAAAAATATAGTTATGTCCCTAGAGCTATGTCATGTTGTCAGGATACTCTCAGCAAATCCATGATCCATAGAACTCAGTCAGTCATGTTACTCAGGAAATCTTAGAAATCTCATGATCTCCGTAAATTTTTAGATAGTAGTACTATTCCATCCGTCAACGGAATTCAGTTACTCAGTCCATGCACCATTAGTTAAATCATGTTCAGTCTCGTTAGATGGAGTAGATGTCAGCACCGACTGAACCCAAGGATAGGAACTCACCTACCAGTTTAGGGTGTGATTCTTAGCAGTTATTCTTGTGTTCCAGAACTACGTAGCTAGCATAGGTTGATACATCTTAACCTATCAGATTAGGGTTGATGAAGTAGATTAACCTGTCAATTTAGGGCTCCCACCATTCTCATTTGAGTACTATCCAGCTAAGGGTCACTTATATTTATTCTTACCGGTGGCGCGATATTGACACCCTTCCAATCAGGGCACAAATTAGACCCAAGCTCAGCTATTATAGCACATTTAGGGCATGTCAGTTAAACAACTATCTCCGACAGTTTTAGTATCAATCTCAGTAATAGAAATTAGATAGTTCATCAAGATATCAGGATTATCAAATACCGTCAATTCAGTTATAGTATGAAACTCAAGTAGTTCCTTTAGATTTAGGACTACCAAACATAGTCATCCATGTATTTAGAATTCCAGTATCAGTCATGTTGGATATCAGTAAACCATGTATTTGCGTATAGATCCAGATATCACGTATTCATGATCTCAGTTACTAGGTATGTATGTTTGCACTCTCACATTCATATTAGTCAGTCAGTTAGCATTGCTCGTACATGTAAACCCTTTTACATTTATCCTACCCCACTCGTATACTCAGTACTTTCAGTTGTAATGATGTATTTTTTCTATGGTGCTTTATTTTATGTTACACCATAGGTTTAGAGTCATGAGTTCCAAATCAGCAGTAGCAGTAGCATTCTAGCACGCAGAGTGGCAGTGAGGCCTCATCCATTCGAGGATGATATTATTTTATTTCATTTATTATTTTAATTCAATTTTGTTAGATGGAGTTAGTTGGAGACATGTTCCTTCAACTCCTTATTTTAGATAGTATTTAGAGGCTTTCAGATTTAGTTCAGATTTGATTCAGACTTTAGTTATTTTGGGTAGTTGTCACCGATATGGATGTTATGTTTTGTTAGACACTTTATTCAGTTAAACCTTATGGCCTATTATTCATATTTTCTTTATTTTACATGTATATTATGCAGTGTATAGGTACAGATATCAGTCATGGGTTAGCTTGTGGTCATTTGGGGTCATAAGCAGCGTGTAGCATTTCGGTTCAGAAAATCGGGGTGTACATGCCCTTAACATGAGCAACACTATGTAACACCCTACATTTTGGGCTATAATATAGACCATGACTCTGATACGTTGATAATCCCAAAACCATAAATCCTTTGTCAATATGGAATATTAATTATTTGTGTAGTATGTGAATCCATTCAAGCTTGAATTTATACCATAGAGGTCCTTTGACTCAAGGACGAGTTGAAAACTACTTCAATCGATTAATTTTAAGTGGACATTATAATTTGTGTCAACTTCTATCGACCATGACTCTTTGTATATGTCGAATTAAAGAGCTTACTATGTGTAAAATGATAGGTTTTTGAGTTAGCTTTCCAATGATACCAATTTTACTAAAATCCGGCATCCGAGCAAGAATTTATGGCTTTTCAAAGTAGTATACGTCACCTAACCAATTGCTTATGGCCACTGGAAAGCATATGCGGTGCCTATGTAAATATAGGCGATAGCACAGGTGGCGCCTATGTAAACATAGGCGATAGCATAGGCAGCGCCTATGTAATGGTTTCAAGTAACTTAAACACTCCGTTTTGACGGCAAAATGGTCCTTTTCCCACCCTTATTTAGCCATAAACACAAATTCAGTCCCCAATTCTCCAAAATACATCCACATTCATCTAAAAAAAATTCTCAAGAACACTCCCAAGGGTTTCAAATTAAAAACCCAAATAAATCAAGATTCAACCGTAGGTTTTCAAAATTGATTAGAGATTCGGAATCCCCAATCAACAGGCTTCAAGAAGCACCCATTATTTTCTAAAATAGAGGTACGCAGGATTTTCCTAAATTCTCATGGGCATAGAAAAATCATGTTTTAGAATGGGGTTTTTGAATCTATATATATATATATATATATATATATATTCATGAATTAAATGTTTTAACAATATTGTTTTGGTCTTTTGACATTCCCCAAAGTGATTTGAGAATATGAATGTATGAAACCATGTATTTATGAAGGAATTCTTGTTGAGAGCATGATTTTTGGTGAATTCCCACTTATTATGATTTTTTCAAATTTCTCATAGCATATGAATTGTTTTGCAATGCATCCTTGAAAAGCACTATATGAAATGATTGAACTCTTGTTATGATTTAAAGGTGGTTTTAAATTACTAAAGAGAGAATCTAGCATGAATGTTTCATGTTCATAATGCATGTAATAAAAGAGTGCATGGATTTGCTGAAGGCACTAGACCACCATATGTTGATGAAGTTTTTGCATGATTTTGACTTGAGTTACAAAACACAAAATCTTCTCTATCAGTTGCATGTTTTTGGTGGTCTAAATTATGCTTTAAATGAAAGATTTAGCTTAATGTATTATGGCTCATAAATTATGAATTTCAAGTCTTGGTATGACGATACCAATTCCTACCAATGCCACATCAGACTCAGACTAATAAACATTTTAAACTATCATGATTTTAGATATTTAGAATGTTGCATGTACATAAAAGGTTAAAAATGGGCATACAGAGATGTTAGGTGGTTCCCTAAAGTGGGGCTGAGTTCAAGCAACTCATTGCCTAAAATCGTGGTTTTCCAACCTGGGTATATTATTATACGCTGACTTAAGTATCATATGGCGTATCAGATTCTGGAACTCCAACCCTTATGGCATACTCAGGTTGGAGGCTTCCCCACCAAGTCAATGGCGGATTCCATATCGCCCGTGGAATATTAGACTTGTAGGGGATACCACCTTTTTCAGAAGTAATACCCAGATCAGAGTTTGAGATTTACAGATAGGTTACATATTTTCAGAAGATGCCCATGTGTTTGCAAAAACTATTTTATGCATAATGTTTGATGAAAATTTTCTCTCATGTATTATATATATATATATATATATATGTTCAATTACTCTATTTTGGATTGCTTTGCATACCAGTACAATTGTGCTAACCCTCCTTCCTCCCAGGTACTGAGGCACAGTCTAGGGGTCCAGATCTTTAGTAGAGTCTACTGACAGGGTTTTCTCAAAGTTTAGTTGGTGAGCCTTCTTTGCTTTGGAAGGACTAGTCATTTAGGTATTTATTTCAGTATGGTTTTTGGTTTGTTGGGGGCCTTATCCCAGTTATTCAGATAGTATGTCAGTAGAGATTTTGCAAACTATTACAGATGTTTATTAAATATTGTTGGGCATGTTTTCAGGCCTTTACCTATTTTAAATTATTGACCATTTTTCCATATTATTGTGACTAATCCTTATTACTTTGATCATATGAATTATGTGTATGATTACCAGATAGACAGAGGGCATTTCGGGCCTTTGGGTTTGGGAATGCTTATCACAGATAGGGCACCGGTTTGGGTCGTGATAAACTTGGTATCAAACTATGTTTCATGGTCCTAGGGTGTTTGTGAAATTGCGTCGGATAGAGTCTTTGTTATGGGTGTGTAGCATGTCACACTTATAAGTAGGAGGCTACAAGGCATTTTGAAATATCTCTCTTTCTTCATGTTCTAGTTTGTGCTATAGAGTCAAGGCATTTTGAAATATCTCTCTTTCTTCATATTCTAGTTTGTGCTATAGAGTCAAAATATTCCTCCTTCATACTTCAATTCGTGTTATGGTGTCAACCATACGAAAAGAAAAGTTATCCTAATTTTATCCTCACTTTGGTATTTCCATATACTCTTCGATTATCTAGTAGAAATTTCAGAAGTCCCACAAAGGATGAGAGAGGAGTCCCCTAGTGTAAAATTGTGTCCTCATTCTTATCAGGCATTAAGTTAAGACAAGAGTAAGATGTGTATTCTTGAGTCATTGCATATTGTGTATCAAGCTTCTATCTCTTGTAATCTTGATATCATTGTATTGTTGAAACAAAAGTCTAGTGAAGCCGTGTGAGGCCTATTTTGATTCACTAGCAACTTGTTGTTCATCTTGTTGTTCTTGTGTTTGTTGGAACTGTATTTCCACCCGAGTAGTAGTTAAGTTAGAGTGTTGGTGTCATGACCTATTGGTAGTGAAATTAGACCAAGAAGTTTGTGATATGAAGTCATAAGGTTAGAGGACAGAGTGAGGGTGACTTTTGTAATTAAATATATATAGTTGAATAACCGTTGATTGAGAATAATTTACCCTTTCGTGGTGGTAGACTAATGTGGGGTACCATTTATGAATTGTATGGTAGTCCTTGGAGGAAGTGTTGACTCAGAATGTTATTTGTTTTCTTCCTTTCAAAATAGAGAAAGAGCCCAAAGTGGATACTTAAGGTGGTTATAGAAACCCCTTATAGACTATGAATGAAAATGGCTAGATTAGCCAGTAGGTTGTAAGTATAGACTCATTATCATATGGGGTATCTGAAGGTAGTCTAAATGCCCATTGGGGTAAGTAAGTGTGATGTGAGAAAGTCATATAAGTAGATAAGATTGTATGGTTATAATATAAGCTTAAGGTTGATCATGTCTATTATGTGACTTAACCCCTTAACCTTCTTCTCATTGGTAGTTGTAAACTAATACTACTTGAGAAAGTATGTAGTATATTTTTGAAGTATTTGGGTAGAATATCCCAATTTGAAGGACTAGTATATTTATATTTTATTGCACTCTTTATTGGTGGTAAATGATTGATGCTAGACTATAGGCTTGAATTTAAATGGTGTGGTGGTGAATACTGGCAAGAGATTGATGATACAGGTTTCGTGGGATTAGATTTGTAAGCTTGATGTGTTGTAATAGTACGTGCTAATGGATTATGACAAGGAAAACTATAAGGTCATGATCTATTATTTTGGTTATGAATTTCTCGTGTACTAGTGTTTCTTGATGTTTATTTCATAGTTTCTAAGTGAGCATTGTATGTAAGGTTGGTTGTAAATCATGTTTAGCACTAGAAATTAAGTTTGAAACAATTGACGGGCATGGAGGTGGATGTGATGATTTCTTGGTTAATGATACTAGTTATACGGAAGTGATCTATAGGCTTGAACAGTGTATGCAGGTGCCTAAGTTTATTTGATTCGTAATGAAGTATGACATTGTATATGTGATGTAGAAGTATGCCCAAGGTGGTATGAAGCTGTAGTATTTTTCTAAGGCTATTACATGTTGTGTGTGGCTACTAGTCCCATTGAGTTGCTAGGTGGAAAAAGACTAGCTAGATGGTATATGGTGTTCTAAATAGCCAAGTTAAGGACCTTTGATTGATAGCGTTGAGCCTTTTGATATGAACTTGATTCTCATGGTAGAGGAAAATAAGTTTGAAGTTGCTATCTTGGTAGACTATGATAGAAATAGAGTGGCTAATTGAAGACTTAGTAATACCCATGTTAGGTGTTATAATCTAAGATCGAGTCCTTGCAAGTCGTGCTAATAGAAATAAGAGTAGAGGCACTAGAGGGTTTGCACTTCAACTTTGGGGATACTCATGAAGATTCGAAGTTAGTAAGTGTTCGAGTAATAGATTATGACTATTGGGGTTACAGAATGATAAGAGTGTGCCCAGGAGGTAGTATTAGCAGTGGGCGTTCCACTCTCATATATGGTCTTTCAGGTTAAGTTTTATTAATTTTGTGTATTGTCATATTTCAGAACCTAGAGTGCAGTGAGTGTAGTTAAGTTTAAAGTCTAGTAAGGTATCTCCTAAAAACATAAGATGATGGCTTTAAGCTAAGGGGGAGATGACTAAACGAATAACCAAGTAAGACTCTCAGATTCTTATAGTGATGTCATGATGATATAGAACATCAAAAAGAAAGGGTGAATCTCAACCTATTCCTATCACAGTATTTCTCAGTGATCCTAATACCTACTCATGCTTTATGATTTAGTTCCATGATTAGTTCACATTCATACATATGATAGAGAGTCATGTACTCACGTTTTATAATGTGCTCCATTTCCATAACTCATGTTTTACGCCAAATGATTGGCGAGATTCAGCTTATAGCCATGAATACCCTAAATTCAAAGTGATTTGGTGAGTCCCTTTTATTGTTTTGCTATTCCTCAGGCCTCAGATGAGTGTCAAGCTTCATATAGTATCATTCCATGCCTCCAGATCTTATGTTCTAACCTTTTTGTGACTCCTCCTTATGCGATGATAGTGGTGGTGAGTAATTATTCCTTTTTGATGAAAGATCATAGTACGCTTGTTTAGATAAAGCCATAAGTATGAAGTAAGATTTGGGGCCAAGTTTTTATTTATGTGGTGGTTAGTGGAATTTTGAATGTGTATGTTCTTGGGGTAGCTCGTGGGAGTGTTATTGATAGTGGTTTAGAGAATATGTGAAGTATGCCTTTATGAGTGTTTGCTTTGAAGTTCATATGTGGTTATAAAGATAGGGTTGAATGACATGTTGAGATTATTGTAAAGGAACGTTATATGCGCTAGCGACTTCATAGTAAGAGTTCAAAGAAGTCATTGAAGCGGTAAGGCATGTTATACTTAGGATGTGATCTTTAAAGGAGATATAAAAGATTGCATCATATGGTTTAGAATAATAGTATGGTCTGGCATGTTGTATTTTTGTGACTTAAAGTTAGGCTTGATCATGGCGAATGGATTAAGTTATTTTCGACATTAGAAAAAAGATTTGTCAATGCTCATATGAGAATTTTAAGATGAGTTGAATGAATATGATATTTAAGGAGAATAGCATTGTTAAGTGATATTCGAGAAGTGTGCTAAGCTTGAAAGTAAGAAGTTGTAATGCCAAAGGCCTGGTAATTCTATCCTAATTCACGAGTTTTATGCCTATGTTCTAGACTGCAGAGTAGTGTCAATGTGGTGATTCCTCAGTTGGATGTCTTGTGTAATCCATACCCAAGATTCATGGCTCCCTATTACTTCTAGAATTTCTTTAGAGAATTGTGATGAAGAGATACTCCAGTTAAGTATGAGGGTGTAGTATAATTTAGTCTATATGGCCAATAAGTTAGTTTAGCAGTTACATTCGCATGACTTGTTTTCTCGTCTTTGCACTTATACATGCTACTCGAAATCTCAGACATGCAACTATTCCAAGATAGAGTATACCAGTAGTTACGAGTATAGCCTATTTCATGTATCATGCATTGAATTCAGATTCTAGATGTTCAGTTATGATTCACTTTGTAGGTGCCCTATGCATCGACTCAGTTTTTTGAGTATCTTAGTGAATTGAGCATTCATAGAGGGACATAGGGTACCAATGGGGAGATACCTCATTTAGTTACATGCATAGATTCTTATTACAAGCTTCACATCAGTTATTATTGCGTATTTAGCCATATGTTCATACGTTAGTTCAGTCAGATATGCATGCATTAGAAATCCATTTTCAGTAGAAAAGTTCATCTTATTAGTGTATTGAGTCCTGCATTCATGAGAACAACTTGGTCACAAATCCATGTATCAGATATGCATGATTCATTATGAGAATTCAGCCTATGAGTCACATCAGTTGTGTATTCCATGCCTAGGATATGCATGTCCGGCATAAGCATTTAAAACATCAGTAGTTCCAATTTTATAGTCATGTTTCCGATCAGTGTATTCTTTCTTAGGGAACATATCATGTCCGCATTATCCCATACCCTTAAAACTTCGACATTCTATCCATCATTCGGGGATGAATGATCCCAAAGGGTAAATAATGTAACACCCCGTATTTCAGGCTACAATATAGACCATGATTCCGATACGTTGATAATCCCGAAGCCATAAATCCTATGCCAATATGGCATGTTAATTATTTGCTTAGCATGTGAATCCATTCAAGCTTGAATTTACACCATAGAGGTCTTTTGACTCAAGGACGAGTTGAAAACTACTTCGATCGATTAAGTTTAAGTGGACATTATAAATTGTGTCAACTTCTATCGACCATGAATCTTTGTATATGTCAAATTAGAGAGCCTACAATGTGTAAAATGATAGGTTTTTGACTTAGCTTTCTAACGATACAAATTTTGCTAAAATCCAGCACCCGAGCAAGAAGTTATGGCTTTTAAAAATAGTATGTGTTGCCTAACCAATCGCACATGGCCATTGGAAAGCATATGCGATAGCATATGCGGCGCCTATGTAAATATAGGCGATAGCATAGGCGGGACCTATGTAAATATAGGCGATAGCATAACCAGCGCCTATGTAAATATAGGCGATAGCATAGGCGGCGCCTATGTAAATATAGGTGATATCATATGCAACGCCTATGTAATGGTTTCAAGTGACTTAAACACTCCATTTTTGGGGAAAAATGGTCCTTTTCCCACCCTTATTTAGCCATAAACACAAAATTCAGTCCCCAATTCTCCAAAATACATCCACATTCATCTAAAAAAATTCTGAAGAACACTCCCAAGGGTTTCAAACTAAAAACCCCAATAAATCATGATTCAACCGTGGGTTTTCAAAATTGATTAGAGATTCGGAATCCCCAATCCACAGGCTTCAGGAAGCACCTATTATTTTCTGAAATAGAGGTATGCGGGGTTTACATAAATTCTCATGGGCATAGAAAAATCATGTTTTAGAATGAGATTTTTGAATCTATATATATAGTCATGTATTAAATGTTTTAACATCATTGTTTTGGTCTTTTGACCTTCCCCAAAGTGATTTGAGAATATGAATGTATGAAACCATGTGTTTAAGAATGAATTCTTATTGAGAGCATGATTTTCGGTGAATTCCTTCTTATTATGAATTTTTCAGATTTCTCATAGCATATGAATTGTTTTGCAATGCATCCTTGAAAAGCACTATATGAAATGACTGAACTCTTGTTATGATTTAAAGGTGGTTTTAAATCACTAAAGAGGGAATCTAGCATGAATGTTTAATATTCATAATGCATGTTATGAATGAGTGCATGGATTTCCTAAAGGCACTAGACCACCATATGTTGATAAAGTTTTTGCATGATTTTGACTTGAGTTTCTAAACACGAAATCTTCTATATCAGTTGCTTGTTTTTGGTGGTATAAATTATTCTTTAAATGAAAGATTTAGCATAATGTATTATGGCTCAGAAATCATTACTTGTAAGTCTTGGTATGACAATACCAATTCACACCAATGCCAAATCAGACTCAGAATAATAAACATTTCAGACTATCATGATTTTAGATATTCAGAATGTTGCATGTACAGAAAAGGTTAAAAATGGGCATACAGAGATGTTAGGTGGTTCCCTAAAGAGGGCTTGAGTTCAAGAAACTCATTGCCTAAAACCGTGGTTTACCGACCCGGGTATATTATTGTACGCTGACTTAAGTGTCGTGTGGCGTATCAGATTCAGGAACTCCAACCCTTGCGGCATACTGGGGTTGGAGGCTTCCCCGCTGAATCAATGGTGGATTCCATATCGCCCGTCGAATATCAGACTTGTAGGGGATACCACCTAACTCAGAAGTAATACACAGATCAGAGTTTGAGATTTACAAACAGGTTACATGTTTTTAGAAGATGCCCATGTGTTTTCAAAAACTGTTTTATGCATAATATTTGATGAAAATTTGCTCTCACGTATTATATATATATATATGTTCAATTACTATATTTTGGATTGCTTCACGTGCCAGTACAATTGTGTTGACCCCCCTTCCTCCCAGGTACTAAGGCACAGTCTAGGGGTCCAGATCCTCAGTAGAGTCTACAGACAGAGTTGTCTCAGAGTTCAATTGGTGATCCTTCTTTGCTTCGGAAGGCCTAGTTATTTAGGTACTTATTTCTGTATGGTTTTTGGTCTGGTGGGTGCCTTATCCCGGTTATTCAGATAGTATGCCAGTAAAGATTTTGCAGACTATTGCAGATGTTTATTAAATATTGTTGGGCATGTTTTCATGCCTTTAACTATTTTAAATTGTTGAACATGTTTCCGTTTTGTTGTGTCTAATCCGTATTACTTTGATCATATGAATTATGTGCATGATTACCAGATAGACAGAGGGCATTCTGGGTCTTCGGGTTCGGGAAAGCTCATCACGACCAGGGCCACGGTTCGGGTCGTGACACACTACCTATTGACAGTCTACTGAGAGCATCACCCATTAGATTGGCTTTTCACGAATGATAAAGAACACTCATGTCATAATCTTTCAATAATTCTTACCACCCTCTCTGATGCAAATTTAAATCAATTTGAGAGAACAAATACTGAAGGCTTTTTTGATCTGTGAACACATCAACATGCACCTCATACAAGTAATGCCTCCAAATCTTTATGGAAAACACTACAACTGGTAAATCGAGATCTTGAGTCGAATAATTCTTCTCATTAGGTTTAAGCTATTTAGAGGCATAGGCTATGACCTTACCTCTTAGCATGAGGACATAACCAAACCTCTCTAGATGTATCACAGTACACAAAAAACCCGTCTGAATGATCTGGTAGAGCTAAAACTGGGGCTTAGGTGAGTCGAGTCTTCAACTCCTGGAAACTCTTCTCAAAAGAATCTAACCACTAAAATTGGACTTTCTTCTGAGTCAATCTGGACATAGGGGATGCAATGGATGAAAACCCTTCAACAAACTGATGGTAATAGCCAGCTAAACCCAAGAAACTCCTGATATCTGATGGAGAGAGTGGTTTAGGCCAATTTCTCACCAATTTGGTATTTTGAGGATTAAAGCTAATGCCATCACCGGAAATAATATGGCCAAGGAATGCTACTGACCTTAGCCAAAATTCATACTTACTAAATTTGGCGAACAACTGATAAGTTCTGAGAGTCCAAAGTATGATTCTCTGGTGATATGCGCGATCATTCTCACTACAGAAGTAGATAAGAATGTCATTGATGATGACTATAATGAACATTTCCATGTACTATTTGAAGACGTGATTTATTAAGTCAATGAAAGTTGCAGTGGCATTAGTAAGACCAAAGGACATGACTAGAAACTCGAAGTCACCAGACAAGGTTCTGAAAGATGTTTTCGGAATGTCACATTCTCTGACTCCGAGCTCATAGTAGCCTGATCTAAGTTCAATCTTAGAGAAGTAATTGGTGCCCTGAAGTTGGTCAAACAAGTCATCGATTTTGGGAAGTGGGTATTTATTCTTGACTGTGACTTTGTTCAACTGATGGTAGTCAATATACATTCTAAGAGAATCATCTTTCGTAAGCACGAATAAAAATTGTGCGCCCCACAGGGAAATACTGGGTTTGATGAATCCCTTATCTAGGAGATCTTTCAACTGTTCTTTTAACTCTCTGAGTTTTGCTGGAGCCATTCTATAAGGTGGATAGATATGGGCTAAGTTTCTGGAAGAAGGTATATTTCGAAGTCAATTTCCCTAACAAGAGGAACTCTAGGAAGATTTTTAGGAAACACATTTGAGAATTCATTTACTATAGTAACTGACTCAAGGCTGGGAGTTTCTGAGTTAGAGTCTTTAAGTTGCACAAGATGGTAGATACATCCCTTGGATATCATCTTTCTTGCTCTAAGGTATGAAATCAACTGACACTTAAGCACTGTGATACTTCCCCTTTATTCAAGGACTGGTTTAATTGGAAACTAAAAATGAACTATTCTATTTCTACAATCAACTAAGGCATATCATGAATAAAGGAAATCTATGCTGAGAATGACATAAAAATTTGTCATCACTATCTCTACAAGGTCTGCCGAAGTAACTCTTTGAAATATCATAATCGGACAGTTCCTGTATACCCATCAGGTAATGATAGATTTACCACTTGGGTAGAATCTGACAAAGGCTCTGCTAGGATTTTTGGACTGACTCTGAAGCTAACGGCTATATAAGGAGTTATGAAAGATAAAGAAGTTCCTAGATTTAGCAAGGAATAAACATATAAATAGAAGATCTGTAACGTACCAGTGACCACATTAGGAGAATTTTCCTGATCTTGTCTGAACTGAAGTGCATAAAGCCTATTTGGGCATTGCCCACTAGTGGCACTGAAAGTAGCACCCCACTGATTCGGGCGACCTGACTGAGATAAAGAATGAGTATTCTTACCCTGATAACTTGACTGAGGACAATCTTTGACTCTATCACCTGGCTTGCCGTACCCAAAACAAACATCACTGCTAGCTCTGCAGACACCACTATGGTTTTTGCCATATATCTGATAAAGATGATTTATTAAAGCACTGTTGACACTACCCTGAGATTTAAAGCCTCGTTCCCTATCACTGTTACCATTTTTGAAATAGATACTAGTGCACTAGCTGAGAAGGGAGTTGGAACTGAAGCTTTTGGACAAAACTGGGAATGTTTACCGCCCTCTGACTTAAGCTGATTAAAATTTAAGCTACCTATTCTATCTTTCTTATTCTGCCTCTCTCTCTCTCTAATCTTAGCCTCTTCTATCTACTAAGTATGGACCATGAGCCTGGATATGTCTATCTCCTTAATAAACATCACCATCTTGCACTCCTTAACCATACTATCTGATACCCCAGTTACGAACTTGCTTATTCTGTACCTACTTTCTGCTACTACATGGGGAGCATACCTAGCTAACTGAGTAAACTTGAGGGAATACTCTTTCACACTCATACTGCTCTGCCTAATATTGATGAACTCTAACACATTGTCTTTTCTCATCTCTAAGGGAATGAATCTCTCTAGGAAAGTAGTAGCAAACTCTTCCAACTATATGGGCTCTGCATTTATGCCCTTGTCTACCTTCCACTGCTTAAACCATGTATGAGCCACATCTTGTAGCTGATAGGTGGCTAACTCATCACCATCACTGAAAGTTACTCCCATAATATCTATGACTTTCTAAACCTGATCGAGGAACTCCTATGGATACTCTTCTGGTTTAGATCCTGAGAATAGGGGAGGATTCATTCGGGTGAAGTCCCGAATTCCGGTTGCAATAGTATTAGCCACTTGAATGGATGTAGCAGTAGCTGGCCGTTCATTCTAAGATACTATGGAGTTGGCTAGAGTAGTGAATGCAGCTCTGAATTCTTCATGGGAGACATTGTCATCAAGGGAATCTACCTGAACGGACAGAGGTGCTGACTGATTTTTGCTTATCCTTTTGTTAGTCCTTTTGGGAGGCATATTTTGTAAATGAAAGGAAGAAACGGATTATACTGAGAGTTTAACTTGAGCTCATGCTCACTCTCACGACATGAATACTGAAAGAAGGGAAACTGTTTCCTAAAAAATCTCATAGCCTAATGTCTATAAGTGTGGCGCGCTACACACCCATGCACAAGACTCTACTTGATGCGGCTTACAAACTTCCTAGGACTCTGGTGAACCTTAGGCTCTAATACCAAGTTTGTAATGCCCCGAGTTTGTACCCTGGATACTACACTGCTCTTACGACCCTGAAGGACCACAAGCTAAACCATGACTGATAGCTTCTATGAGCACTGAAACATGATACTGTAATAAATGTGGAATAATAGTTTGAAATATCATAAGGTTTAAAAAATCTAAAATACTGATAAATTATATCATCTAAAATAATAATCTGTAAAACTGAACACTGACTGAAAACTAGTCTGAAAAACCTCTAACTGAAATTGTCTAAAAGTGGAGTTGATGGGACAATACCCCCAACTAACTCCATCTATTGTAATACTAAGTCTACTAAAATAATAAAATAAAAAATATCCTCGGATAATAAGGATTCACTGCTAATCTATTATTGCTGGATGAAGCTAACTCTATATATGCGCAGTCGGCAACCTGAGCATCCAAACCTATGATATGAGACATCATAGAGCAAAGAAAAAGTATACATTAGTACATGGAATGCACTGGAATGCTAGATGAAATAAGGCTAAATGCAAGGGTTCATATGCATGAACAATAACTGATTGTATAGTATAGAGTAACTGAACATGAGAGTACATGGATAACTGATACTATTGTAAATACTGAGTATACACTAATGTGCATATAAATAAATATTATGACCAAGCTTGTAAGAAGCTAAGTCCTAAATTTTGAAATTGAGTAACCAATATCTGAAGTTACTAATAACTAATTTATTATTACTGGTTCACTGTATCTGACAGTCCTAATTCTGTAGAACTAAACTGAGTTCTATTCTGAAGATTGAGAATAAGGTTGTGGTAGGTAATCATCTAATCGACATGCCCCAAATAAGATAATTGAGTTGGGGTCCAACCTGTGACCCCAGTTTGAAGGGTGTCAGTACCATACAATGGGTAAAGACACTGAAGAGTTACTCTCATCTAAAAAGTACTCTAATGATAATGGTAGAACCCCCATCTGGCAGGTTAAAACACCTCATCAACCCTTAACTAGAAGATTTGATGTCTCAACCTATGTTGGCTACGTAGTTCTAGAATACAAGGATTGCTTCTAGAGATCACACCCTCTACTGGCAGGTGATCCCCCATCCTTGGGTTCACTTTGTTCTGAATCCTACTCCCAACCAAAAAACACTTAATTGAGTATACTGAACTTGATAGGACTGATACTGATTTTTCTTGAGTTCGGTAACTAAATAAGTTCTACTGAGTTCTGTAACTGACTGAGAGTACTACTGATCGTGACATGACTAAGATTCTTTAACTGACACTGGTAAATTGTCTTTTATTAAATGCCCCCAAGACTCGATAGTATGAAAATAAAGCATAATATACTGTTGAAAGTCATAACAATGTATACTTGTCCACAGTTCACTCATAGAGGCTTTTAATCAAACACTTGTAATGCATCTACTTATACATAAATGGGGAATGCATTCTACCATGTTATAATGGCATTATTTCATTCACATCGACATTTTATCAAACATATGGGGAGTATGCTTAGGTTATACAATAATCAAAACCTATATTTATCATGGCTACATCAATCAACTTGTAAATTGAAGGGTATATCATGAAGATCATGTAATTCAACACATACAATGATTAATTTCATAAAATCATGTAATCTAATCATGGACTAAAATCCAACAATAACATAAACATGAATTCAATTCAATTCAAGCATAGAAGTTCATAATTCAAAAATCTTAAATTTTGAAAACGGATTCATGGACTCTATGGGTGAAAGGAACCCATAGATGAACACCTAACATACCTTTATTTGTGAGTTTCTTGAAGTTCTTGGTGAATCCTTTGAGATTGCTCTTGGTTTCTTAAAGTTAGGGTTTGCAGTTTTGAGAGAAAATGCTTTTAATTTAGGGATAAATTGAGTGAGTAATGACTTAAAATGTTTTTAGGGATTGAAACTCGTATCAGAGCATGCTAAAATCATGCAAAAAACTGTTTTAACACTGGATGAAACATTTAATTTCCATCAAAATTTCTTGAAATAGGCACCTAGCGCGATACGACGCTATTGTGTCGTGTCTTTGAAAATTGCCAACTAGGAAAATGCATGGTGGCATGACGTGGTGGTATCGCGTTCCCAGTTTGGTTGGGACCTAGAAGTTACCACAACGTGGTGGAATCGCGTTGGTAAACTGGAAATGAACAATTGTTAAAATAAGTTGTGGCACAAAGTGCCGGTATCACGGTACCTCACTGGAGACTGAAAATCTCCATTTTTACATACTCCACTACGTGCTACTAGCCTAAATGATGATGTTTAATGACTGAAACTTAAAATAGCCATAACTTCTTACCCAGTTATCAAATTTAGGCAAATTTTATATCATTGAAAATCTAATTCAATTTCCTACGCAATGGCAGGCTCTAAACTGAAAAATACTGAGAGTTTCAAAAAATTTCATATTGGATAACTCATGAACTGAGAGGTAGTTAATCTTGAGAAATACAAGGTATTAGAAATACATAGCTCACAATAATTCTAATATACTATTTATAAATCATTCATACTTATTGGACCATTGCCCTAGTTCAAAACATCACCAACATGTGACTAGACCATTCACTTAGACATTTCCACAAACACCTATATAAAGCCTCAAAATTGTGTGAACTAAATTTAATAGTGGTAGTTTTTATTATATGAAAACTAAATTAGAGGAAAGTGATCATCCCAATTTCCTTTGAATTTGATCACACATCCTCTGAACATGTCCTCTAGAGTTTAGATAATATGCTCTTCCTGACAATCTATTTATGGATGGAATACGGTAGTAACTTTCACTTTTTTACCAAGACCCTTCTAAAATAATTTCCAAAACTGAGAGGTCAACTAAGTACCATGATCTGAGATAATGGATTAAAGAAACCCACAAAGTTTCACAAACTCAAGGATGTATAAATTGGTATTATCCTTATTGTATATGTGGGTTTGACTGGAAAAATAGAATTAACTTAGTAACTTGGTGCAAAATGGAAGAAATCAAATCATGTTGATGCCTAGTGTAAGGAAGCTCCAAAATTAAATACAAACTGATAACCTCTCACTTTAAAATGGGTATGATAATTTCCTAAAGCATACCTCCAAGACTTTGATGCTCAACTTTAATTTCCATATTGGTATACTAATATCCTTAAGAATACCTCCACGCCTTTGATGCTAAACATTAACTTTCTAAAAATTGGGACACTTAGCCATAAAATATGCTTTGTTCCTTTTCAAACCATTCACCAATACACTTCCTATGCGTCACAATACATCTTGGTGTCATACAGGTGGATAAAATACTAAGAACTATGAGCCTATGCAAACATTCAATCTCTCAACATATCAATATTAGGAACACATAAGTGGCCCTAATAGAGAAGTGCACTATATCTACCTTGGAAGAAAACCTCTACCTTTTTATAATGGCTTGCATTTAATAATTGACTTAGTAAAGGATTATTATTTTGTTTCTCTTTCACTTTCGCCACTAGAGATAATTCGAAACCATTATATATTATCATATCAAAACCATTATGTATTATCATATCACCATCATCTGTATCAATAAAATGCATCCTTAATGACGCCAATCTATGCATATCTTTAGCAAACTCTTTTTTCTCATCTCCAACATAGGCTACACTACCATAGACAATATTCTAAGAGCATCTGCAACCACATTTCCATTACCCGGTTTATAGAGCACATTCATAATATAGTATTTTAATAATTCTAACTATCTCATCCGATAAAGACTTAACTTCATTTGGATGGACGTATATTGGTGATTTTATGGTCAGAGAAACATGAACATATGTGCAATATAAATAATGGATCCGAATTTTCAAAGCAAAGACTACTACTGTAGACTCTATGTCATAAGTCTGATAATTCTTCTCATGATCCTTAAGTTCAGAGGAGGCATAAGCTATCACCCTTTTATTTTTTCCCATAACAAATCCAAGTATAACTTTAGAGGCATCAAAATTAACCAGAACCCTATCTAACCTTTCGGTCAAAGCTAATACAGATGTTGAAGTCAACATGTCCTTAAATTCTTGAAAAGTTTTCTCACACATATTTAAGTATTGGAAATTCACTTTTTCAATGTCAACTTGGTCAATGGTTGATTTATAAAAGAAAACCCTATAAAAAATATCCTATAATATCTAAATAAGCCTAGAAAGCTACTAATATTGGATAGAGTAATAGGCTTAGGCCAACACTTCACTACATCTATTTTTTGAGGGTCAACATGATTACCTTTTCTAAAGATCAGATGACCTAGACAGGCAATGAACATTAACAAAAATTCTCATTTTCTAAACCTAACAAACAACTGATGAACATTTAGGATATGAAACACTATCCTTTAATTATTTGTGTGCTCCTCCTCTCTTTGATAATAGATAAGTATGTCATTAATGAAGACAATCCAAAACATGTCTAAATACTACTCGAAAATCCTAATCCTAAAATCCATAAAAGCTTCATAAGAATTTGTTAGTCCAAACAACATAACCACGAACTTGTAGTGACCATAAAGAATTCTAAAAGCAATCTTCGAGATTTCACACTCCCTAACTTTTAACTAAAGATATGTTAGCCTGAGGTTAATTTTGGAATGCATAAAGCACCCCGAAGTTGGTTATATAAGTCATCAATTCTGAGGATAGGATAATTATTATTGATGGTGACCTTATTCGATGGCTTGTAATCTATGCATATTCTGAGAGTACAATTCTTCTTTTGCACGAATAGAACTAGAGCACCCCATGGAGAAATACTTGGCCTAATGAAACCATTATTTTGGAGATCTTTTATATTATCGTCAAACTCCTTAATATACCCTGGAGCCATTCAAAAAAGATGAATGGATATAGGCATGATTTCAGAGAGAAGGTTTATTCCAAATTTGATCTCTCTATTGGAAGGAACTCTGGGTAGATCCTTAGGAAAAACTTTGATAAACTCATTAACTATGGGAAATAACTAAAAACTTGGTGTCTTATATTTAACATCCTTAACCCAAAATGTAGGATAGACACATCATTTAGAGATCCACATTCTTGATTCAGTATAAGAAATAAACCAGCCTCTCACCACAATTGGACAACCTTTCTATTTGAGCATTGACTTACTAGAAAACTAAAATTTTAGAATTTGGGTATCACAATAAACTGAGGCATAATATGATTGGATCCTATCCATAACAATAATGAAATATAAATTAGTCATATCTAGTTTAAGTAAATCCACTAAAGTGACTCTATGAAGATCTATAATAGGGAAATTTCTGTGAAATCCTTTAGCAACAAATGACTCACCAACTGGGTGAAAAATAAGGTAAGTTCAAAAAGATTTGTAGGACTAATATCAAAATTTATAGTAGTGAATAGTATTGAAAAGAAATATTGGACACCACATCTAACAACATAGAAAATCTACATGAAAGAATCAAATTATATTAGTTACCATGATTGTAAAGCTCTCTGGCTCCTAGAGAAAAGATAGGGAAAATTGGTTCTAACACTGACCATCACTTGCATTAGATAATGCACCCTACTACTGAATTAGGTGACCTGTATAGACAAATGAGGTCATGGACTGATCCTAAGGCTGAGTATCCCTATTGGCCTACCTGGGCATTTCCAAAGATTTTGGCCTAGTTTACTATATCTTATACATCCTTTATTGCTCGGTAAACACTCACCCTATATGATGCTTACCACACCTTCTGCATATTAGGTAGGTATGTCCATAGGTAATACTATCCCACAATCTGGTAGTTAGTGCCCTACCATATGCATCCTTCTTAGACTTGGGCATTGGGCACTAACTAAAGATGGTGCAGGGTTTGATGAATGTTTCTAAAATTTTGAGTGATTTCTCCTACCTGACCTATGGTGACTATACTCAAGCTTCCAAATCTTAGCACTTTTAGCCTCACTTTTCATCTCCTTAAACTTAATTGTCTCAATCTATTAGGCATGGGCCATCAATTGGGAAATATCCATATTCCCAATCAGCATAGTACTCATACACTCCTTGGATAATCAGTTTAATGAACAAAAAAGGTCGTGATGACACTTATCTCAACTCATCCTTGATATTTAAGCCAATCACCCAAACTGATGATGCAAAATTTAAATCAATAATAACATTAACATAGGTGAGACCTCTAGAATAAAGTGGGACCAATACAAGAATAGTAATAGTGGAAATCTAAAAGAAATAACACAAATCCCGCAAAATATAGTGTTAGAGTGTCACAACGTCAAATACATTTTGAATTAGAAAATACATATCTATCTCAAAAACAAAAATAAAGAGATAAATAAGGTACTATTAAGCTTGAGAAATAGCTCTTAACTCTAGAGAGCGTCTGAACCTCAAAAGATGCCCAACTCTAAAGCACAAACTCAACTGACTCATAGTAGAATCTGCATTAAAATGGAAAAGTTAGGGTAAGTATGGTTGTAATGTAATGACCTGAGACTACCCCGTAGTCAGAACATGATTTTTAGAACCACAAGTGATCCCATTCTAACCCATGTATTGTCATACTGCTTGAGCAACTGACTTAAAATGTATATAAAAGCTAAATTATCTAAGCGAAATCATAATCATGTGAAAAATTGAATGAATATGATAGTATAAAGGTATACAACACAATAAATATAAAGAATGAACTTTAATTACATATAATGACTCTGACTAACTATTTATGAAGCCTTTACTATATCACTATAGGTAGTCGGTACATGAACCCAAACTATCCCTAATCAATACATAAGAATAATTGAAATAAAATAACCAAACTACAACTAACTTGAGTCCCAAAAATAAGAGAACTTGTCAACTGCTGGATGAATTCTTAGAACTATTTGAACCTGGTGTATAGACTACATCCAGTACCTATTAATAAAGGAATGTAACAACAAATGCCTATATGTAGTTAGTACTTTGGAATGTACTGAGTATGTGAGACTTGCACTAAATCATGGAAAATACTTAATGTATGCTTTAAAATTGAAGAAATAAGATATCTACTGAAATATACATTTAAATCATGGTTGTACGTGAAAGCATTAAGACATAGTGAAATTTCAAAATTATGAGTTGAAAACATTTTTGTAAATTGGAAAGTGGTAGAAACATGAATACTATATGTAAATCTCAAGTTAAAGTTGAATAGGTTGTAAAACCGTACTAAGGTCTTGTATGGATACTGAGCATGAATACATGAATATATAAAATGAATGAAAGACCAAGCAAAAAATATGCTGAAATAACCTATAAAACTAAATAATGGATAAACTGAACACTTGGTCATGAAAATCTGAGCTAATATAATATGAATACTAAAATGAAACTATGGGAGATAACTACAACCGGCATGCCTCAATCTGAGATAATCGAGGTCCAACTTGTAACCCCAGTTGGAAGGGTGTCAATACCTTGCAATGAGTACTAAAATTGATGATGTGGATCCATAAGGTTGATCTCCCAAAAGAAGAGGGTATCATGTCTCTACTGACGGGAGACACCTCATAATCTACGGTGGCACCATAGGTTTGGAACTTAGGGACTGCTACTAATGACACATGTCTAGCTGCCTGGGGAGGCTCCATCCCTACGTTCACTTGGTGCTAAATGTTACTCCCAACTAAATAAAACAGCATAAATTGGAACATGCAGTGATAACTAATATTGTCAAGTCATGGAATTATAAAAACAACAATGTATGTATAATAAAAAGTATTTAAAACTATGTAAACTGATCATAATACGGGAATTTCATGAATAAATCCCAAAAACTCAACTATAAATGCTCAACATGAATATGATAATCTGGATATAATTATACAAACATGGTCGCAATGACTTGTAACTTTAAAATACAAAACATGCATGACTATCTAGGTATCGGGTGTTCATAATCCGCCAGCATTGAAAATGCAGTTAAACATGATAATTTCAAACTAATTACATGATAAGAATTTCATGACTTAACATGAAGAATTAAACCATTTCATCAATATAATAAATTACTATCATTTGAATACGAGAAAATATTTGAACTTATGAGGAAATACTAATTCATGATGGAATTCAAGAATTACATGGAGAAATCATGGAATTTATACTTTTCATGGTACCCTAGTTTATTGAATTCATAAAATTCATGTATAGAAATAATAATTTTTGGCATAAGCATGAAAGAAGATCCTCATTGATCACCCACTTACCTGATTGTAGAAGCCTTGGTTGAATTTCTTGGAATTGGTCTTGAATTAAAAGAACCCTACTTACCCTGGAGAAGAGAGAAAATTGCCCCTTGTGATTTCTGTACGTCGAGTTACGGTTGAATCATTGGTTGGGGGATTTAGGATTTTTATTTAGCCTTAATAGCTTAAATGATGTAGTTTTTGGGTTGAAAGAGTGGAAAAGGACCAAAATACCCTTAGGAATCCTTTGGAAAATGCCTAGAAGCAGTACCAACAAGTTTGGCCATGACTCATAGGGTCTAGCCATGACTCGTCGCTTGAATCATAGTTAGAAACTCAAATTTTTGCCCCTACTTTCCTAACATTGAGTTCTCCTAATGAATCGTTTGGTTTGACAATGAGTCATCATCAGAGTCATAGTCAATGGTAGCTTTGACAGTGCTTCAGTAAATTAGCCATAAACTTTCACCCCAATATCAGATTAGGGATATATTAGTGTCATTGGATATATAATTCAATTATTTATCTGATGGTTGGTCTGGAGCACAGAAATTCTTAGTATACCAAAATATATACTCGTTTTACTATGACTATAATTATATTATTCACAAGAATTTAATCATTAAGGGATATTTTGATTTGTCCATAAGCTAGGAGATATTTAATGACAAAATATATGTCCAAATAACTTGTAAAACCATCAAAACATGATTTTTTATTTTTTCATGAATTTGAGATATGGTTCTAATAATTTCTTGGATTTTTTAGGTGTTACATGTAATGTGACCTTTGTTGTGATCCTAATGTACATGCAAATGTACGTTGTCAATCAAGTAATATAATAGACCTCTCTATCCAGACGTGGAACCCATAGGGACATGTTTAGCAACAACTAAACTTAATATTACTAAGACAATTAAAAAAGTGTGATTTCTAACCAAACATGATTTGAGTTTTGAAATTATGAACTAAATACAAAAATAACAATGGTACAAATTTAGGATGGTAAACAATATAAGGAGAACTTCAATGGTGTAGGCATTTATTTCACATTCATGCATAACTATGGTTTCTATTTGGTGGTGGTTTTATTGTGATTATTGTACGGGGTTTATATTATAACATGGTAATGGGCATCCTATAAGACATCCACCCAAATTAATCTCACAAATAAATCATTGAGTGAGGATGTGAGACTTTAACTTGGATGCATTAAGCTATCTTCCCATTTCATTAACAAAGTGGAGAGTTTAGGTATATCGCTATTCTAACCACAAATAATACTTTAACAGTAAATATCTAATGATTAAAGGCATGATACACACTCCTCACTTTCTTCATTCTATCCCTCCAGTCCTATGGCTAATTCTTTTTTGGGACATAGATTTATCCTAAAGTTCTTGATGCTTTTGAATAGTATATCAAGAATATAAG
Source organism: Capsicum annuum (assembly GCF_002878395.1). NCBI lineage: Eukaryota > Viridiplantae > Streptophyta > Magnoliopsida > Solanales > Solanaceae > Capsicum > Capsicum annuum. Next base: position 45,286,197 of record NC_061117.1, read on the forward strand.
AACAACCACAAACTTGATAAACATATCAATCAACTATAAACAATAATTACACAATTATATTAGTAGCCTCAGCCCTGGAATGAGTATGTTTATACACTCAGAGTATTAGAAAGAATCACCATAGATGAGTCCGTAGAGTAAATGTATTATAATGTAATGTTTGAGAACAAAGAACCCTTGTTTGAGCCCCTTCATGCCTTATCTTCTCTCCAATTCATGAATTACACCAAAGATGTCATGAAATTTTGTATAAATTATTATTTTAAAGTGTTTTAGGTCTTCCATAGGTATCCTAAAACTAAACATATGCATTGACAACATTACCCCTAACTTAAGAGGCTTAAAAAACATTTTTTTTTTCGTTTTTCACCCTTAGGCATGGCACGCCCTTATCGCGGATGGGGTAACTCACTTAAGGTGAACTTTACTGGAATTTAATTTTTAATTTATGTATTATGGCATGGAAAACCCTTATCTCTGAGGTTTGAGGGAGTGGCATGCCCTTGTGCTCAAAAAGTCAAGTTTTTTCACTAGCTAACTCTTTCTGTTTGCTTTTGAGTTTCGCACTTTGTTGATGTTTTTCCAACTTATTTGGCCTGGTTATGCTCCGAAGAATTTCTCCTAAAATCACACATGGTCTCATATGACATCAAAAAACACTAATTAGTTGAGACAACAAAATATAGTCCTTAGAGAAACACTAGAACAACACATAGCTCTAACTAGTTAGACTAGTTTTCTCGACAAAACTCTATACGCCCATTTTAATTACAAAATTGTTTAGAACATACCTTGAACATTATAAGCATGTGATTTAGAAATTATTACTCAATTTTACTATAAACAACTCATTAAGAACTCAAAGTAGTCCTGAAAACTAGGCTAAATATTTATGGATAATGACACTTAGGATCACAAATATACTTAAGATCACCATCCCACTTAAATCCGTGTTCGTCCTCGAACATCTCCTTATATAAAGAAATATCCTGGGAAGGCTCCAAAATTATTACTAAAAGTAAGATTCTCAGCCTAGCACTACAGTGACTACATGAATAGCAAGTTCTACTTTAAGTATGCCTTATTAAAATCAAAACTCATGAACACTACTTCGAGACATCCTAACCTCAAGAATTAACTCAAACAAGTTGGAAAACTTATGCAAATTATTTAATAAAAGAGTTCTTTCATGACACTTAACTAATATCAAACATGCACCCTAACCACAAGAGAGTTACCCATATTAGCTCACAAATGTGCAATTCATCACAAGAATTGGTGTAAGGATCAAATTTTGCCCACTTTCACAAAGAATTCACATGTAACATAAGATGAACCATAGACATGCCCTTAATGTAGTACTTTACAAATATGAGAATATCAATGTTCAAGATCAAGTAATACTTGTAGGGTTGTATTGTAGGCTAATGAATGGGTAGAAATTATTTTGGCCAGTCATAGTGACTATTTTCCCTAAGCACTTTAATACATCACACTATACGTTGAACTACTCTCTAAACAACAAATTTATTACCATTTTTGTCACGACCCGAACCGGGGCCCTGGCCGTGATGAGCATTCCCAAACCATGAAGGGTTGGGATGCCCTCTGTCTATTTGGTAATCATGCATAAGATTCATATAATAAAAGAAAATGCGGAAATAAAAATCTAATAAGGAAACATGGTCATTCTGAATGTGATCATAATACTGAAAAATTGAAATCCAAAATATATCTGGATAATAATAATGTCTGATTCAGTATACGAAATCTCTACTATGAAGTAAAAAAAACTGTCTGAAAACTGGGACAAGGCCCCCAGTAGACCAAAATATGACTAAAGATAAATATCTGAAAGTAAACAGGCCTTCTGGAATACAGAAGGCTCACCCCTACATAATCTGTTTTGCGATCTGAAATATCTACTGTTTATCTGGACCCCTAGACTGTGTCTCAAAACCTGGAAGGAGGGGGGTTAGTACACATGTACTAGCACGCGAATCAATCCAAAATAGAGTAATTGAACATATATATATATATATATATAATACGTGAGAGCAAATGTTCATCAAACATTATGCATAAAACAGTTTCTGAAAAACACATGGACACCTTCTGAAAACATGTAACCTATCTGTAAATCTCAAACTCGGATCTGTGTATTACTTCTGAGTTAGGTGGTATCCCCTACAAGTCTAATATTCCACGGGCGATATGGAATCCGCATTGACTCGGCGAGGAATCCTCCAACCCGAGTATGCTGTAAGGGTTGGAGTTCCTTAATCTGATACACCACACGACACTTAAGTCAGCGTATAATAATATACCTGGGTTGGTAAACCACAGTTTTAGGCTATGAGTTGCTTGAACTCAAGCCCTCTTCAGGGAACCACCTAACATCTCTGTATGCCCATTTTTAACCTTTTCTGTACATGCAACATTCTGAATGTCTAAAATTATGATAGTCTAAAATGTTTATTAGTCTGAGTCTTATATGGCATTGGTCTGAATTGGTATCATCATACCAAGACTTGCAAGTCATGATTTCTAAGCCATAATACATAAGCGAAATCTTTTATTTAAAGCATAATTTAGACCACCAAAAATATGCAACTGATATAGAAGATTTCGTGTTTCAAAACTCAAGTCAAAATCATGTAAAAACTTCATCAACATATGGTGGTCTAGTGCCTTTAGCAAATCCATGCACTCTTTCATTACATGCATTATGAACATTAAACATTCATGCTAGATTCCCTCTTTAGTGATTTAAAACCACCTTTAAATCATAACAAGAGTTTAATCATTTCATATAGTGCTTTTCAACGATGCATTGCAAAACAATTCATACGCTATGAGAAATCTGAAAAATTCATAATAAGAGGGAATTCACCGAAAATCATGCTCTCAGTAAGAATTCATTCTTAAATACATGGTTTCATACATTCATATTCTTAAATCACTTTGGGGAAGGTCAAAATACCATAACAATGATGTTAAACCATTTAATACATGAATATATATATAGATTAAAAAACCCCATTCTAAAATATGATTTTTCTATGCCCATGAGAATTTAGGAAAACCCTGCTACCTCTATTTCGGAAAATAATGGGTGCTTCTTGAAGCCTGTGGATTGGGGATTCTGAATCTCTAATCAATTTTGAAAACCCACGGTTGAATCTTGATTTATTTGGTTTTTTAGTTTGAAACCTTTAGGAGGGTTCTTGAGAATTTTTAGATGAATGTGGATGTATTATGGAGAATTTGGGACTGAATTTCATGTTTATGGATGAATAAGGGTGGAAAAAGGACCATTTTGCCCCCAAAATAGAGTGTTTAAGTCACTTGAAACCATTACATAGGCGCCGCCTATCCTATCTCCTATATTTACGTAGGCTCCACCTATGCTATTGCCTATATTTACATAGGCGCCGCCTATGCTATCGCATATGCTTTCCAATGGCCATGTGTGATTGGTTAGGCGACGCACTCTACTTTGAAAGGCCATAACTTCTTTCTCGAGTGTTGGATTTTAGCAAAATTGGTATCGTTGGAAAGATAACTAGAAAACCTATCATTTTACACATAGTAGGCTCTTTAATTCGACATAGACAAAGAGTCATGGTCGGTAGAAGTTGACATAAATTATAATGTCCACTTAAACTTAATCAATCAAAGTAGTTTTAACCTCGTCCTTGAATCAAATGACCTCTATGGTCTAAATTCAAGCTTGAATGGATTCACATACTACACTAATAATTAGCATGCCATATTGGCATAAGATTTATGGCTTCGGGATTATCAGCGCATAAATGAATGTCTTCCGAAATAAGGAAGATCACCACTACATAGTCAATGCACAAACCGTTTCGACCACCTAATCACTGTGTGGGAAGATAAGATGATGCTCTGGCCCCTATGTCGCATGGGGACATAGAGTCCGAAGATAGTTAGCGGTTGGAACTCTAGCATGTAACTCAAGGATAAGGATAAAGTAACATCATTATTCAACAACAAGGAATAATATCATATTAGATCATATTCATATACTTATCCTTACATATAGGTATATCACATGCTAATCAATAACTCAAAGATTAACAATATTCTTGAACATTCATTCTTTAGGCGTGACGTGGGGTACTTCGACCATCCACACTAATAGATTCAAGCATTTCTGATTAGGCATAGGACTTTAACCACAATCACATACCATTAGACAATGGGATTTAACCATGCTCACACATTTATTAGTTAAAGGACTTTAACCACATACCCAATCATTTAAATAATAAACTCTAACCACACACACATTCATCTAGGCGAGGGAATCCCACCTAATGCCAATTTGTTAGGCATAGAACTCTAACCACATGCAAAAGGACTCTAACCATAAGCCATTTCATTCGGCGAGGTACATTAACCGTAAGATATATCTTAAAGCTAGGGACTTTAACCTTGATAAATTTTATTGGGCAAGGGACTCTAACCTCTAGCCATTACATTGGCCAATAGAGTTCAACCTCGAGCCATTTCATAAGGCAAGGGACTTCATCATTGATCCATCACCACTAGCATTAGTTGACATTGGGACTTTAACTCTTTGCACATGCATCGACATTCATTCCATACAACACATAAGAACTTTAACCATTTAACTAGGTTAACAATATACACGACCCCATGGTCCTTATGGGAGCCTTCATTTCTCAACATTTTCAATCGGCCATTACCTTCACTCAAACCATCATACAATTCAAGTTTTGGTCATCAAGATACTCACAAACTTTTCATATTTCATTAACCATCTTATAGCACATTCTTACCACACTTGGTTCAACATACAACTCAAATACATTATCATATTTAGGTACTTCAACCCCTTATTAGTTAGTTAACCCAATGTGGTCATCAATTATACAAAACATAGCTCACAATACTTTTAACATACCTTTTATTAATCATTCATACTTATTCAGCCATTTCCCTAGTTCAAAACATCACCAACATGTGACTAGAACATTATCTTAGACATTTACACAAACACCTTATGTGCATACCTTTAACAAAGCTATTTTCATGTTAGAAATCATCAAGGTTAGGGTTACTCAAGACCCTCATGTTAAACCTCACACAACAAGAACCCATATATGTAAATCATTATCATTAACATGTATAAACAGAAGTCTAAACATATGTCAACATTATTGATCATTAAGCAACAAAACCCTTCTCATTTGATTTCAAAATCACCATGTACACTTACTAATCAAAGTGTGAAATACATTGGTTTAGAGTTATTTAGATAGGGGAAGAGTTACATCCTTTGACAACTTGATTCACCAAGAAACTTTTCCTAACTTTGCCTCTTGAAGATTACGCTTGAAACCCTTGCCTCCAATTCTTCTAAGATAAGTTGAAAGAGTGTTTTGGGTGTTTGATCCATAAAAAATGGACATTTAGGAGCCTGAAAACACTTATATAGAGAGGTGACTTAGGGTTGAAGGTATGGTAAATGACCGCAAGGCCCTTAGTTAAAAGCTATAAAATAAACTCGGGCAGGGGTATGACTCACCTTACGAACCATACCCTAGGGTATGAGTGGTACCCTGACTCATTTTCTAGGCTTCTCATAGGTCACCTATACTATTAAGGGTACGATAACACACCCTTGAGTCGTATTCAAAGCATTCGACCCAAACTCTAACTCGTATACACCACTCGTATCCAAAACAGTCTACTCAAGCTTGGACTTCCCTCTATATAATCATGTTGGGTACAACTTGTATACTTATGGTACAATTAACAAGGGGGTCACTCATTCGTAGGACAGTGAGTGACCCTCTCCACACTCTCTAGGATACGAGAGGAGAGGGGAAGGAGGACACGACCAGTATCCAAGGAGGGTACAACAAAACCCCCTAGTCGTACTCACCCTAGTGATATTATACGAAGAATTTCTTTCAATGGTTAAAATTCTTGGTGTTTCAATTCTCCCCAACTTGGATCATTCTTCCTCGAATGAAGGGTGAGGAAAGTATAAACACAAGCTAACATATCATCACACATTAAAACAACCCAGAAATAAGTTAGAACAATCATACAACAAGGATATAAGACACATCATGTTGATTATAACTCAATCGTTCATGTCATCGTCTTTGGGACTCAAACCAAATATTTATCCAGACACTTGTTGATTATGAAGATTAGGTTACAAAGCTTAGGGACTTGAAGCTGTACTTATCACCACTTACTCATTTCATAACTTAGGGACTCCAACCCATCGACTTATCAAGGATACTTGATCAGTTAAGGGGTTAGGCACTCGAACCTATCATTTTACGAAGGACATGAATTAACTTAAGATACTCGGGACATAAACCCATCACAGAAAAGATATATATAGTCTTAAAGCATTAGGGACTTGAACCCATATTCTAACAAGATACAAATCAATCAACACATTAGGAACTGTAACCCATTGTCTACCAAAGACATAAATTAAAGAATGGAGATCAATACATACCTCCATCCCATGTTTTCTAAATAGGAAACAAATGTTGATACTTGGACTACATTTCCTCTTCTGCTACCCACGTAGCTTCCTCAGACTTTTGGTTCCTCCATGGAACCTTTATCAAAACACCCTCTATCATTTGTAATTGGCAAACTTGCTAATCCAAGATCCTCACCGAGATCTATTCATATGACAAAGAGTCCAAGATATTAACATTCCTCAAGGGAATAACAAATGATGGATCACCTATATATTTCTGCAACATACAGACATGGAAAACCGGATGAATGGAATTCATACCAAAGTCAACTCCAAATCAAAGAAAATATTTCAAACCCTCTTCACAATCAAGTAGGGGCCAACATATAGGGGACTAAGGCTCCCTTTTTTTACCAAATCTCATCACTCCCTTCATGGGAGAAACTTTTTAGAAAATCCAATCTCCAACATCAAACTATAAGTCCCTATGCCTCTCATCCTCATAGGACTTCTGGCTACTTTGAGCTGTTTTCAACCTATCAGGAATTCCCTTCACCTACTCTAAGGCTTGGTGAACTAAAAGGGGGCGAAGAGACTTACCCTCACCAACTCGTACCAGCCAATAGGAGATCGACATCTCCTACCATACAATGCCTCAATAGAGGCCATGCCAGTACTAGAGTGGTAACTATTATTATAGGCGAACTCAATCAAAGGCAAGTTGTCATACAAACTATCACCATAATCAATCACACAAGCCCGCAACATATCCTCCAATGTTTGGATGGTCCTTTCTACTTGCACATTTATTTGCGAGTGGAAAGCGGTACTAAGGCATACTCCAGTACCCAAACCCTTTTGGAATATCTTCCAAAAGTGGGATGAAGTAGAGACCACTATCCAAGATAATAGAAATTCGAGCACAATGCAACTTCACGATCTTCACAAAATAAAACTTAGCATTATCTTTCGCTAAGTAATTACTCCTCACAGGAAAGAATTGAGAGGACTTGGTCATTCTATCAATAATGACCCAAACTGAATCACATTGATTTCAAGATTTAGTCAGACTGGTAACAAAGTCCATATTAATTGCCTCCCACTTCCATTTAGGAAATACAATTTCTTGGTACAACCCACTGGGCCTCATGTGCTTATCTTTCATTTGTTAACATACAACACACTTGGCCACATACCTAGCCACATCACCATTCATATTGCTCAACCAATAAAATTCTCTAAGGTCATGATACATCTTTATGGAACCATGATAAATGACATAACAGGATCCATGATCTTCGCTATGACCCTTTTCCTCAATTTATTAATGTCGGGAACATAGACTACCTTGGTATATTAAGATACCATCACCACCAATCACAAAGTCTACAACTTTATGTTGACCCACATTACTCTTGATCTTCATCAAGTCAGGGTCCAATGCTTGCTTTTCCTTTATCTCAATAACAAAATACGATTGCGATATTGGAAGCACAAATACGCCATCATCCTCGGAGTCCACAAATTGAACTCAAAAATTATCCAAACATTGAATGTCCTTCACCAATTCCCACTTATCCTCATCTATATGGGCCAACTCCCCATGGATAATCTACTAAGAGTATCGGCGACTATATTCACCTTATTGGGATGGTAATGATGACTCATAGAATAGTCTTTCAATGACTTAAGCAACTTTCTTTACTGGAGGTTTAACTCATTTTGGGTAAACACCTATTGGAGACTCTTATGATCGGAAAAGAAATTGACATAAACCCCATCCAGATAATGCTGCCAAATCCTTAATGCAAAAAACATGGCTAACAACTCTAGGTTATCTGTAGGGTTGTTGGCCAAGAAGGATAGGACACCACCCTAATATGTGGCATCAACATACAACCGAGATTGACACAAGAAGCATAACAATATACCATAAAACCATTACTGCCCTCGGGTAAGGTCAAAATTGGAGCCAAAGTCAACTTATCTTTTAACTTCTAAAAATGACCCTCACACGAATTGGACCACAAGAATGTGCCCTCTTTGGGGTCAACTTGGTCAATGGGGCAGCTATAGTAGAAAAACCATCCATAAATCTCCTATAGTGACTGGCTAGACCCAGGAAGCTCTGAATATCGATTGGAGTCATAGGTCTAGGCAACTTCTTAACTGCCATAACCTTTTGGGGATTTACCATTATCCCTTAACTAGAGATAACATGATCGAGAAAAGCTACGACTTTTAACCAAAAATCACACTTGGAGAACTCGGCATACAAGTAACGATCTTTAAAAGTTTGCAACACGGCACGAAGGTGATCGACATGATCCACCTCGCTCTTTGAATAGACTAAGATATTATTAATGAGGACAATGAAAAACATGTCCAAGAATGGATAGAAGACCCTATTCATCATGTCCATAATTTTGATCAGGAATTGGTCAACACAAAAGACATGACAAGAAACTTATAGTGACCATACCATGTTCTAAAGGCAGTCTTAGGGATATCAGCATCCGTAATCTTAAGTTGATCATAACCTTATATAAGATCAATCTTAGAGAAACACTTTGCACCCTAAAGTTGATCAAATAAATCATCGATCCAAGAAAGAGGATATATCTTCTTTACGAATACTTTTTTCATCTTTCTTAAGCACGAATAACACGGGAGCACCCCGAGGAGACACAATAGGCTGGATAAAACCTTAATCTAAGAGGTCTTTAAACTACTCCTTAAGCTTTTTTAGCTCTATCGAAGCCTTTCTATAAGGAGGGATAGAAATTAGACTAGTGTTCGGAATAAGATAAATCCCCAAATCAATTTCCTTATCAGTAGGAAAACTGAGAAGATCATCGAGAAATACTCGAGAAACTCATTAACCATAGGAATGAATTCTAGAGAAGGCTCTTCTGAGTTAGAATCTTTAAATCAGACCAAATAATACAAACACCCCTTTGAAATCAAATTTTAGGCTCTAAGATAAGAAATAAACCTTCCCTTAGGCACTAGGGAACCACCTTCCCATATAATGGCCGGCTTATTAGGGGATCGGAATATGAACCTATGGGTCCGACAATCTAAGAGAGTATAGCAAGAGTACAACTAATACATCTCCAAAATGACATCGAAATCAACCATGTCCAACTCAATAAAGTCTACAGGAGTATCTTAACCACTAACTGATATCACACACCCCTTACAGACCATTCTAACAAATTAAGGTCTTCGATCGGGTTTAGAAATAGAAAAAGAAACCGATAAGTTCTTGAGACCACAATCAAGATGCACAGCCAAATACGAGGTCATTTAAGAAAGAGTAGACCCTAAATCATTCAAACAATACACATCATAGAGAAAAGTCTCAACAAACCCATGACAACATAGGGATACACCTTAGAATAATGGCAATAGTAAGTGCATAGAAGTAGTTTTGGCCAACACCGGTGCTAGAAACAGAAGAAGAGGAAAACATAGAACTTTTTGGTGTAGGGCACTCACAATGCATGTGCCTAATCTAACAAACACTCAAACACTTGTTTCTCCCATTCTCACATAGACCACAATGACTCTGACCACAGAATCTGCAAGGGGATTGGATGGAGCCGACTGGGCACCACTAGCATTGAATTAGTCACCCTATGCTTAGGACCCACCACTAACCTGAGATGAACGACCACCCAAAAACTTCAAGAAAAGATAGTGAACACTAGTCGAGGAGAAAGAACTCAAACTCCCCTACTTCTTTCGTGGCCACTTGCCACCATCACTTCCACTATGCTCTAAAGACATAAATTTCCTTGCCTCTCACTTAGCTCAACTTGTTTTTACTTTATCCACTTGTTGTATATACACGATCAAGCTAGAAATATCCATGTTTTAAATCAACAAGGCCGCTTTATTATCAAGGACTAACTCATGGGACAATCCTAAGACAAACTTACACATTCTAGCCCTCATGCTTGAAACCATCTCAGGAGCATACCTTGACAATTGATGGAATTTCAAGGCATACTCTTAAAAGGACATTCTTCCTTGCTTCAAGTTCACAAATTATTCTACCTTAGCCTCTCTCAACACTTATGGAAAGAAGAGGTCTAAGAAAGACTTAGAGAAATCCTCCCACATGGAGGGACTAACATCAACAACTTTAGAGAACTTCCATCCTTCGTACCATTGGTACACAACATCCTTCAATTAGTTGGAAGCGAACTAACGGCCTCAATCTTCAAAGCATGCATGATTCAGAAGATCTTCTCTATTTTATCAATTAAGCCTTGAGGATCCTCTCCAAACTTCATACCAAAGAACATAGAAGGGCTCAACCTCATAAATTTGCCAATTCTAGTGGCCTCAAAATAAATAGTAGACAGAGCACCACACTCTGATTAAGAGGCTATCAATTGAGTGAAGAGGCTGATAGAGCGACGAAACTCAGCATTAGTAGCATCTCTTTGAGGTGAAAAAATTAGAGGGTCACTCTCATAGTTGTGGTAGGTGGGGATAGGTGGAACACCATAAAAATGGTCGGATGTCGTAGGCCTAGCCCTGGTCTGAACTCCAGAAGTTGGACGAGCTTCATCCATAGGGCCCTTAAAAGAGTTTGCCTGAGTCTCAAATCTCTTTGGAGGTATGATCTAAAAGATAGGAAACATAAATTAGAGGAACCCAATACCATACACTTTATAGCTTGAGATTGAAACATAAGAAAGGGAAATATTTCTTAAAATATCTTGTATCCCCTCTTTTATAAGTGTGGTGCTCTTTACACCTTTAAAAAATGATCTACATGACACTGTATTATCGATGCTCCACTAACCAAGAACCTAGTCTCTAAAGCAACTTTATATGAACCAAAATCGAACTATATTGTGTAGGCACCTCAAGCCTATATGAACTAAAGGTCGCCCCGATAACCCAACCTAATCATCACATCAATAATGATGGTCAGGTGAACCCCGACCACAGAATAAGATAGCAAAAACATATTATATGTCAAAACTTAAACATGTCTAAGCACTTCTTTAGATTCATCAAACTAGACAATATTCCTCATTCCACAATCATCCATAATACCTCTATATAAATTGATGTTTAGAAATTTATATGTCGGGACAAGCCCCCGGCAATCGATAAACTGAGTAAAAATAAAACTAACTCTAAAGATAGGAGACTAAGAATGATTGTCTTAAGATGTAAGGAAGCTCACCACTACATAGTCAATGCATGAACCGCTCTGACCACCTATCATTATGTTGGAAGAGAATATGATGTTTTAGCCTCGATATCATGTGGGGACATTGCAATAGAAGAAGGTTAGTGGTTAGAATGCTAGCATGTAACTCAATGATAAGGATAAAGTAGCATCATTAATCAACAGCAAGTCTAGCATGTAACTCAGTGATAAGGATAAAGTAGCATCATTAATCAACAGTAAGTCAATATATCATATTTGATCATATTCATACCTTTATCCTTACATATAGGTATATCACATGCTAATCAATAACTCAAAGCTTAAGAACATTCTTTAATATTTATTCGTTATATGTGAAGCGGGGGACTTTGACCCTCCACACTTATAGATTCAAGTATTTTTCTTTAGGCATAGGTCTTTAACCACAATCACATACCATTTGAAAAGGGCTTTAACCATGCTCACACATCCATTATCCAAGGACATTTACCACATTCACAATCATTCAAACAAAGGACTCTAACTATACACACATTCATCTAGGCAAGGGACTCCAACCTCATCCCTTAATGTTACAAAAAGAACTCTAACCTCATACTAAGGAACTCTAACCTCATACCAAGGAACTCTAACCGCAAGCCATTTTAATTGTCAAGGTACATTAAACTTAAGAGAACTCATTAAGAGATAGCCTTTAACCTCGAGAAATTTCATTGGGTAGGGGACTCCAACCTCAAGCAATTCCATAAGGAAAGGGACTTCAACCTTGAGTTATTTCATAAGGAGAGGTACTTCAAACTCAATTAACCCTTTGGCCATGAATCAAAATTTATTCCATACAACAATTAAGGACTTTAACCATATAACTATTTCTACACTATACACGACCCCATGGTCTTTATGAGAGCTTCATTGCTCAACTATTTCAATAGTCCATTGCCTTAATTCAATCCATTATACAATTAAAGTTATGGTTATCAAAACCCTAACAAACTATTCATATTTTATTAACCATCTTATAACATATTCTCACCATGCTTGGTTCAATATACAATTCAAATACATTACCATATTTAGGGACTTCAACCCCTTATTAGTCAATTAACCCAACATGGTCATCAATTATACAATACATAGCTTAAAATACTTATAACATACCATTTATCAATCATTCATACTTATTGGGCCTTTTTCCTAGTTAAAAATATCACCAAAATGTGAATAGACAATTCACTTAGACATTTCTACAAACACCTTATGTGCATATCTATAACAAGGCTATTTTCATGGTATAAATAATCAAGGTTTGGGTTACTAATGACAATCTCAAGGTCTGCAGCTTTCTCCATACTTTTCTTTTCAGGATCCTCTTTATATTTTCAAACTTCAGGATTAATTAAGGTTTGTACTCCTCCACCCCACACTAATCCACTTCCATGGTCATAATCATTCATAAATTCTTATAGTGCGAGGGTGTATTAAGTTTTTTGTATACATTAATGACTACCACTTTATCATTAAGCCTCATTGTTAGAGTGTTCTTTCTTGCATCAAAAAGTGCTCCACTAGTTTCCAAAAATGGATGCCCTAGTATAAACTTCCTTGTTATCTTCATCATAATAAATAACAATAAAATCAATAAGAATAACTAACTTACCAACCTTGATGATAACATCTTCAATGATTCCTTTAGGCACTGCTCTTATTCTATTTGCTACTTGGAGCACCATAAAGCATGGCCTTCACTACCTATAACCAAGAGTGTTGAACACAGATAAGGGCATTAAATTTATGCTCTCCCAAAAGTCACTCAAATTATGGACCATGTCACTTTCACCAATTTGTATAGGAGGGTGAAACTCCCTTGGTCCTTAATCTTTTTGGGTATTTTTCTTAGCACTACTGAATTACACTCCTCAATAAGTGCCACCATCTCGATGTCATCCAGCTTCATTTAAGTAATTAACGTACCTAGGTATCCAATGCAAAAATCTAACAAAGAAAGGTTAATGTGAACTTCCATAAATGTGTTAAAGAACTTCTCAAAACATGCATCCCTTCTAGCTTTTTTTAACTTTAACAAGAATAGTGGTGGTTGTTTCTCTTGTATACACTTAGTTGTCTTTGTTTTTGGGTACTCAGACTTCTCCAAATTTTTATCCTATTTGGCTGGCACTTTATTCTTCTCTAACTATTATGGGACTAGCTTTGCCTGTACCTTTTTTTTCTTCAGAGGTCTATCTTAAATCTCTACCACTCTATGCAGTGATTGTCATTACCTGGTTTAGATTCTCCATGTAACTTGGAAAACCACCTTAAGATCTTATATCTAACTAATGCAACTGTTTCTCTAGATTCATTTTAGCAATTAGTTGATTTTTAATCTTTACAAACATTTGTTCTTGATTAACTAGTATCTTTTTCAAGGTCTCTTTGATATTACTAGATTAAGTGTTTTTTGGCTTCCAAAACTGTGGTGTTTGATCCTAATTATTGACCCGTGAGTAATTAGGTTGACCCTTCTAATTTTTTTAGGCATTCTCATAAGTCTAATGGCCTTTTAGTGTATTTCCCAGAAAGTTAATCGACTTTGGATTTTTTCCATATGAGTCTTTAGAGTGACCCCTAATACCAAGAATCTCACACCACGTCTGAGCTTGCTGAAAAAAATTTACTATTTCCTGAGGTTGGTTCATACTCAACTTGCCAAATTATATCATCATTTGATTTTTAAGAGATGTCAACTGAACGGCTAAAGCTGTGACACTATCTACTTCAATCATCTTGGTAGGCTATTTCACTACAATTCTAGACATATCACCCTGCCATTTTGGATTACCTTGTGCAATTTGGTTTAGTAAAATATATAGCTCATCATAAGTTCACTCCAAAGTCTAACCACCTGCAGCTAAATCTAACAAAATTTTGGTGGTGCAGTCAAGAGCTTTAACAAAAATATAACCCAATACCCTGTTAATTTTATGGAATATGGAAAATCTCAGAGAATAGGTTTGAATCTCTTCTATACATGATATAAGCTTTCAAAGTATCAAGTGGCATGCCTCCTTACGGGCTATCATAGCCCAAATTAACATGATCATACACTTTTTCTCTATCCATATCCCCAACTTCACAGATTTCTAATTAGCCTCTAATATTCCTGGGGATTCTATTCTTTAATTCATAGTATTACTCTTTTATGTCCATTCATCAGTCATGAGATTCTCTTCTGCTAAATACTAACCCCCAACTGGCCATACCTCACAATTTAGCCACTTCCTTTATATTGTGTAACTATAAAATTTGGTTGGGTTGAATATAAACCCAACCATTAAACCAAGGATTATTTATTAAGACACTTTTCAATATGGTAGCTTTATACTAATATGCTTTCAAGCTAATTTCATTTTGAAAAACCTTTCCGTGAATCCATTAGACTTCTAAGTTCCATTTAAAATCCAAAATCATGGCTGCCAAGGGAATTTCAAAACAATTTTTGTCCATTTATCCTTTAATGCAATGCAATGTTCTAAAAGTAAGTTAAATTATGCAAATATCCATATTTTCTATCATGTTTACAAGGTGGGTTAAGGTTAATGCCTTTTCCCGGCCAAAAATCCATCAATTAGGGGAAAACCATGTTTCCCATTCCATTCTTCATACCACTAATTAAAGCATAAATAACTCAAATATCCTTGGTTTTGAAGCTTAGAAAAGTTTCCTGGAAATCCATTCTTCGGACCCAAAATGACTCATGGGTATGAGCCGTATACTGGGGTACGACTGGTATTATCCTATTGTATGCGAACCAATGTTAGTTGGTGGGATAAGTTTTTTCACTTGAATAGGTACAACTTAAGGGCATGAGTCATAAGGATTTGGTATGAGTCATATCAAGGACTCGTATGGTGTGTAGTATTGATTTTCCTAGTATTTCATTCTACTAGGGATACGGGTTATTAGTACAGATAGTAAGCTATGGTTACGACTTGGTTGGATGAGTCATATATTGGATAGTGTTTGATTAAAGGGTTGAAGCCTGGATATGAATGATGGATACTAATCGTATAAGAGGGTACAAATAGTATGGGTCAGTTGTATCCTTGTGACAGGTTTTTAAGGGATTTAAGTTGGGTATTTTGGATATTTCCCTACTTACCCTAACCATGACCCACGACTTCTAATACAATTATGAGGTTATTTATCCTATTATTCTATTCATTAACAATTAGAAACTATTCCAAAACATCTTATAAATCATGCAAGAGCTTTTGGGGTAAAAGGCTAGGGTTTCATCTTACGGATTGCTTTAGGGCTTTCTTTGGAGATTTCTTTTCGTTAATTCTTCGGTATAAGGCATTATTCTCTTCCCTCATTGTAATTTCAACTTAAGGCATAGATTATATGATTGATTTCATGGTTTCACTATTTTGTGATTTTGCTTTTCAAATATTATTTAGGGATTTTGATAATACGTGTTTGGTTATGGTTTTCTATGGTTTTAATTATGCTTTTATATGCATTAATGATGGATTTTGACAATTGTATTGCATGGAAATGGTTTAATGGTCTTTGGAATTGGTTTTGGTTATATTATTTCCAAAGGTGTTTGATAAAATCATACAAAGATGTTCATTACATTAACTTCTTTTAATGGAACTCTTGCATTTTTTAAATATGATAAAAGATTTATGTACAGTTTAAATGAAGTCTTCCAAGTGGATTTAATATGGTAAAAGAAAAGGCACCTAAGGTCTCTTTAACCTTAATGGTTTGGCTATGGATATTATTTATAAGTAATGGGGTTGTATGACGATACTACCAATATTGTCCTTGGTTAATAAATGATATATGGATTGTTTGGACATGGTTTTAATTAGTCATTAATGGCGGGGTATGTAGCTAAGCCGTGGAAAGTGGCGGTCTTGGAGGGACCCAAAATCAAAAACTCATATTTGCTGATATGAGGGGTCTTGATGATCATTTGCGAGTGTAACAGTTTAGATTGGGGGATGTACTAGTCATCCCATGGGATATTTCCTAGTATTGTAGCTACATACACTAGGGCCCTTTCAGCAGGAAAGTTGAACCTATATGGACCGTGGGTGGTTAGGACGATAAAGCTGCACAACCCAGGTAAAGTTTTTAAATGAATACTAAACTAGGTTCCCTTTCCCAGCATATATATATGTATGGTTGCATGCATTATGGATGGTTTCACTTGGTTTTATGACTGGCATTATTTCATCCTTATCTTGAATTCATGTTAGCGGTCACTTGCTAACCCCCTCTACTGGAGGTTGTATACCCATGCTTTGCAGGAACCAACCATTTTACTTTTCCTATTTAGCATTTAAATTCGGTATCAGTATTTGGACTAAAGTGCTAAGCTTCTACCTTTTTGGAAGGCATCATTTCATGTTATGGATTTGTTTAGACACTTTTCTTTTATTTTGGATAATGGTTTGGCCATTGTTGGGGCCATGTACCAACTAAATTTATTTACTCTTTAGATAGAGGCTTTATGGTACTTTTGGGGGTTGGTATGGGTGGGATTGATACTAGTGTTGGCCTTAGCATTGGAATAAGCCAATGTGCTAACATCGTTAGATAATATTATTGGCTGTTCCATTCTTTGATATTTTGGGATTGATTTTCATATTATGTTTTTGCATTCCCTTTGGTTTATGATTTATGGTTTGGTTTTGTGGTTGTTACGATACGATGGGACTCGATTGGGTCGACCACAGTTGTGACCCTATCCCAGAGACTTAATGTGAACAATAATCCTATTTTGTTATATGTTCAAAATTCAGCTTATCTAAGGCTGGATATAGGTGGTTGGGTTGGGTAATAGGGGTAGTCCCCATCCCTGGTTAGACTTGGGATGCTTATTATGACAATTCTTAGGGTAATGTTGTGCCAAGTTGGTATTAGAGCCTAGGTTCATAGTCAATTGGGAAGTCCACAAAGACATGTCGAGTAGAGTCTCTTTAGGGGTTTGAAGCATGCCACACTCATAAGATAGAGGCTTCAAGAAATTTAGGAATATTTCTCATTATTAGTATTCTATCTTCAAGCTTAAGTTCCCAATCTTGGAATCTCCTCTAGTCCTTGTTTGTTCATCTTTTAGATCATGCCTCCTAGATATAGAGCACATGGAAATTCTTTTTTCCCATTTAGGGATAATGCTAAAGGGGTACATCCTTCGTCTGGAGTACATATTTGACCTTATGGTCCTGTTCCTGATGGTACTAGAATTCTACCAATTCCGGCTAGTTCTCCTCAGGTCCTTCAGGGCAATATAATGAATGTAGAATTTTGCCAGTCTATTCATGTTATTTCCCAACTGGTTGCTGATCAGGCCAAGTTGGGTTAACTGGTGCTTTGTCTGTTGAGGCCATAAGGGTTGGTCAATTTATGAAGATAGGTCCTCAAACTTTAACAGGGGTAAAGGTGGAGGACGATCCATAGGGCTTCTTGTATGAGATGGAGAAGATCTTTTGGGTAATGCAGGCTACTAATATAAAGGGGGTTAACTTTGCAGCTTATCAACTCAAAGATGTTGATTATCCATAGTATGAGGAGTAAGATAGGGATAAAGGTGATATGGAAGAGGATAGGTTATGAGAGTCCTTTTCTAATTCCTTCATGGATCTGTTCTTTCCTCAAGAGTTAAGGAAAGCTAAGATGGAGGAGTTTGTGAACCTCAGGCAAGGACCCTATTAAGTTATGCTTTTAACTTAGTGGCTAATATGAGGTCGGGAATGAGGAAGTTTGCTTCTGTGTTGAATAGAGATTTGATTCTGAGAGAAAGACTACCTTGTTGATTAAATAGATGGACATCTCGAGGTTGACTATTCATATGCAATAGGTTAAGGATGAAAAGAGGAACCATGCGGAGTTTAAAGATAGAGAGGGAAAAAAGAGCAAGTTTTCTGATTAGGGAGGTACTTAGTCTTAGGGTGGTAGAGATGGTGGCATATGGCAAAGAAATAAGTAGGGGAGTTTGGGATCCTTTTCTGCTAGCGTACATTATTAGTTGGGAGATAAACGTCATTAGGGTGGTGACTATTCTCAAGCACAGGTTGTCCAATCTCCAGTGAGAGGAGGTCAATTGGTTTTTTTATGTCCTCCTTGCCGATTTTATGGTTGTCCACATTAGGGTTATTTTAAGGATTAAAGGTTCAACTACTTCAAATGTGGTCAGATAGGCCATCGACTAAGGGATTGTCTAGTCAATAAGGTTGCTACCGGGGAAAATAAGATTCCTGTGGCTTCATTTTCTGCTCTTACACCCAGTGGTGTGGCATCTACTTCTATTACTTCTCTAGGTTCTAGTGTTAGTTGAAATAGGTTGTTTTTTTGGGCATCCTGGTAGGAATCTGAGGTATTACCTGATGTCGGTACTAGTACTTTACAACTTTTCTCTTATGACATATACTATTTTCTTGATTCGGGATCCACTATTTAGTATGTAAATCCATATGTGGCTGTGTCTTTTCGTTTGGATCTAGAAGTTATATCAGATCCTTTTTTTATTTCTACCCTAGTAGGTGACTCAATTATTGCTAAGAGAGTCTATATAGAGTGTGGTATTTATTGGTAGCAAGCAGACCTTGGCGGATCTATTTGAGTTGGATATGGTAGGTTTTGACGTAATTGTAGGTATGGATTGGTTCCATTTTTGTTATGCATCTATAAAATGTCGGACCTAAAAGGTTATCTTTAAGTTTCCAAGTGAACCGAATATTGAATTAGAAAGTAGTCCATAGCTCCTAGGGGAAGGTTTATTTATTATCTTAGGGCTCGTAGGTTAATCTCGAAGGATTGTCTTTATTAATTGGTCCAAGTTAAAGATTCTAACTCGAAAGGTCCTTCTTTGTCTTCGGTCCCTATGGTTAATGAGTTTCCAGAGGTCTTCCTAGATGATCTTCCTGGTGGTCCTCTAGATAGGGAAATAGAGTGTGGTATTGATTTGCTTATAGACACTCATCTAATTTCTATTCCTCCGTATAGAATGGCTTCGGCTGAGTGGAGGAAATTTATGGAGCAACTTAAAGATCTTCTGGATAAGGGATTTATTTATCCTAGTGTTTCTCCATGGGGTGCACCGATGTTGTTTGTGTGCAATAAAGATGGTTCCATTTGGATTAGCATTTACTGTAGGCAGTTGAAAAAGGTGACGGTCAAGAACAAGTATCCTCTTCTTTGGATAGATGACTTGTTTGACTAGTCTTCACTACCCCCAAGTAACACTAATGCAGTTGACTAGTTCCTCGGAATTAGTATGACTTGATTTAGGTCATTGTGGATAGGATGACCAAGTTTGGATATTTCTTTCCAGTGCAGACTACCTTTTCAGCAGAGAATTATGCACAATTGTGTCTTCAGAAGATCGTGATGCTGCATGGGGTACCTGTTTTAATTATATATGATTTTGGTACACTATTTACGACTCATTTCTAGTGGTCTTTCAAGAAAGGGTTGGGGACTAAGGTTAGTCTTAAGTACTGCTTTTCATCCACAATTGGATGGTCAAGTAGAGAGAATTATTCAGACATTAGAAGATATTCTTTAGGCTAGTGTAATTAATTATGGTGGCAATTGGGATGAGCATCTACCTTTGGTGGAGTTTTCTTACAATAATAGCTATCATTTGAGCATTAGTATGGCTCCTTTCGAGGTGTTGTATGGTAGGAGATGTAAATCTCCTATTGGGTGGTTTAAGCCTAGGTAAAAGGACATATTTGGTCTGAATTTGGTTTCTCAGGCGATGAAGAAGCTCTAGGTGATTTGAGATAGGCATAAAGGGTCCCAAAGTCGCCAAAAGTATTATGTGGATATTAGGTATAGAGACTTGGAGTTTGAGGTTAGTGATAGGGTGTTTCTAAAGGTGTCTCCCATGAAGGGAGTTGGGCAGTTTGGCAAAAAGGGGAAATTAAGTCCTTGGTATGTTGGTCCTTATGTGATTTTGTCGAGAGTTGGCAATGTTGATTATATGTTGGAGTTTCCATCTAGCTTAAGTTTGGTTCATCCGGTCTTTCATGTTTCTATATTGAGGAAGCGTTTTGCTAATCCTTCTTCAGTGGTCACTTTGGAAGTATTAGGTATTTCAGATTCTCTTTCTTATGAAGAGGTCCCAGTTGAGATATTTGATAGGCAAGTTGGTCAGTTGCAGACCAAGGATGTGGCTTCGGTTAAGGTTCTATGGCAGAACCATATGGTGGAAGAAGCTACCTAGGAAGCATAAAAGGACATAAAGTCCAAGTACCCTCATTTGTTTTATGCTTTGGGATTCGTGTGGAAGGTATTTGTCTTGAACACATCTTTGTTTTCTGAGTTTGTTAAAGGAAAGATTAACATCTTTTCCTCTTTGTTTTCAAACTTTATTGAAGGGATGTTTGATAATACAAATGACTCAGAGACTGGTTACCCCTACCTTTTCGTTATTCAGGGATGAATGTTCCTAGTGGCGGAGACTTAAACATCCTAGGTTTTGACCCTTAGAAAAAATTACTCGATATCTGTTCTCTGGACCCAATATGACTCATAGGTATGAGCCGTATGTTGGGGTACAACTGGTATGGTCCTATCGTTTGCTGACTAGTGTTACTTGGTGGGATGGTTTTTGTCATTAGTATGGGTATGACTTAAGGGTATGAGTCATAAAGGTTTGGTACAAGTCATATCAAGGACTCGTATGGTGGGCAGTGTTGATTCACCTGGTATTTCATTCTGCCAGGGATACGGGTTGTGGGTATAGATCGTAAGATGTGGTTACGATTTGGTTGGATGAGTCATATACTAGACAGTGTTTGATCCAACGAATGAGGCTTGTATATGAGTGTTGGATACCTATCGTATAGGAGGGTAAGACTGGTATGAGTCGTCATATCCCTGTGACTAGTTTTAAATATATTTAAATAGGGATATTCTGTACATTTCTCTACTTACCCTAACTAGGACCCACGACTTCTAATACACTTAGGATGTTATTTACCTAATTATTCTATTCATTAACACTTAGAAACTACTACAAAACATCTCATAAATCACTTAAGAGCTTTAGGGACAAGAGGCTAGGGTTTTATTTTATGGATTGATTTAGGGCTTGCTTTGGTGATTTTTTTTCATTAATTCTTCGGTATAAGGCATTATTCTCTTCCCTCATTTTAATTTCAACTAAAGGCATGGTTTATATGATTGATTTCATGATTTCTCTATTTCATGATTTTGGTTTTCAACTATTATTTGGTGTTTTTGATATTACGTGTTTGGTTATTGTTTTCTATGGTTTTAATTATTCTTTTATATATATTAATAGTGGATTTGGATAATTAGATACATAGTTATGGTTTAATGGTCTTTGGAATAGGTTTTGGTTATATTATGCCCCCAAGGTGTTTGATAAAATACTTATAAAGATATGTTCATTAGATTGATTTCTTTTAACGGAACTCTTGAATGCTTTAAATTGGATAAAGGATTTATGTATGGTTTAACTTGTTTAAAAAGGCTAGTGTTTAAATGGTTATTCTTGTGGAGAACATGGAAGTCTCCCAAGTGAATGTACTATGGAAAAAGGAAGGGCACCTAAGGTCCCCTTAAACTAAATGGTTTGGCTATGGATATTACTTGCATATAATAGGGTGGTATAAGGACACTACCAATATTGGCCTTGGTTAATTAATGGTAAATGGATTGTTTAGACATGGTTTTAATTGAGTATTAATGGTGTACTGTGTAGCTGAGCCATGGAAGGTGGCTGTCCTAGGGGCACTAAAAACCAAAAACTCATATTTACTTATATGAGGGGTCTTTATGACCTTGTGCGAGAGTTACGTTTCATATTGGGGGATGTACTAGTAACCCCATGGGATATTCCTTGGTCATGCAGCTACACATACTGGGTCCCTTATGGAAAGGGGAGTAGAACCCATATGGCCAGTGGGTGGTTAGGACGGCCAAGATACCAAACCTAGGTAAAGGTTTTAAATGCATGCTAAATCCAATTCTCTTTCCCAGCATGTACATATGTATGGTTGTATGCATGATGGATGGTTTCACTTGGTTTTGTGACTGCTATTATTTTATCCTTATCCTAAGATTCATGCTAGTAGTCACTCATTAACCCCGTCTACTAGCGGTTATATACCCATAATATGCAGGAACCGGTTATTCTATTCCTCCTGTTTTGCCAACGTATTTGGTATCAATATTTGGACTGAAGTGGTGAGCTTCCATCCTCTTGGAAGGCATCATTTCATGTTATGAATTTGTTTAGACACTTTTATTTTATTTTGCATATTGGTTTTGGCCATAGTTGGGGGTATGTCCCAACCAAATTTGTTTATTCTTTTGGGTAGTGGCTTTATGATACTTTTGGGGGTTGGTATGGGTGGGATCGGTACTGGTGTCGGCCTTGGCATTGGAATAAGCCGGTGGGCTAACATCATTGGACAATATTGTTGGTTGTTCTATCCTTCTACATTTTGGGATTGATTTTTAATAATGTGCTTTGGTATTCCCTTTGGTTCATGATTTATGGTTTGGTTTGGTATAATTGGGCAGTTGTTGCGATACAGTTGGACTCGGTTGGGTCGGTCACGGTTATGACCCTATCCCAGAGTCTTAATAATAGCAATAAGTCTATTTTGTTATATGTTTGAAATTCAGCTCATCTAAGGCTGGATATAGGTGGTTTGGTTGGGTAACAGAGGGAGGTCCCCGGTCCTAGTTGAACTTAGGATTTCCATTATCACTAGGCTAGTGTTGGGTCATGTCAACAACACATTTAAATCTTAAAAAAAAAATTAATTTAATAACCATCAAAAGCTCTCGAACTAATTTCAAACCCATCAATTAAAATCACATGAATAATTATTAAATAATGAAACAATGTAAAATTCAAGTTAAGGATGAGAAACTTGCCTGAAATACCAAGGAATTTATAGAGAAATCGAAGTTCAGAGCCAGGAGTAGTGATTTTTTGAAAGACCCATGAGCTTTCTTCGTTTTAAAGCTAAAGAAGGAAAGTTTTGGGATTTGATCTTTGTAAACTAATGGAAAATAGTTTATTTGGTTTTTAAAAGTCATGTAAGGGGTAAAAAGACCAATATCCCCTCACCCCAAGTGAAAAAAACTAGATGAAAAATACATAGTCTTGGCGTGCTGCTATCATAGAATTTAATCTCCGAGCCACGCCCATTTCACAAAGGCTAAGTGGCGTGGCATGACACTATCACGAAGGCTTATTTCCTTGGGGTCCCTTAATGGCCTCGAACCTCCTAAAAAAATTTTGAAACCTTCTCGACATACGCTTTTAACTTCCCTAATCGTCATTCAAGTCAAAAATTGACATTATGCACACAGTAGGGTCAAAAATAAAATCGTTGGAATTTTAAGGAGTTTTACTTTATCCCTCTTTTTGGATCATTCATCCTCGAATAAGGAGTTAGGACATTTTTAGCACAATATTAGCAAGAATACAATAGAATCAAATGACGAATTACAAACGTGACAAGAGGGAAGAGGAATATCATACCTTAAGTATTTTCATCCAACGTTAGGAAAAATAATGGGTATTTGGCCTTCATATCTTCTTTCGCTTCCCGTATAGTTTATTTGACCTTTTGATTTCCTCCTAAGGTCCTTCACTGAAATTACATCCTTTTTCCTCAATCTACGAACTTGCCTATCAAATATCTCAATCGAGACTTCCTTATGTGACAACGAATCTGTAACCCAAGATCCTCAACAAACACTATCAAACAAGGGTTGCCTACACACTTTTAGCATAAACACATGGAAAACCAATTGCTTAGAGGCCAAATTTGCTGATAAATCTAACCCATAAGTGACATTCCCTGTTCTTCTTAAAACATGATATGTACCATGTAACAGGGGTTGATCTTCACCTTCTTCCCAAACCTCATGACTCCTTTCATAGGAGAAACCCTTAAGAATACCTAATCGCTCATTTTAAACTCTAACTCTCTTTGCCTCACATTCGCATAAGACTTTTAGTGACTTTGAGCAGTCTTATGGCTTTTTCTAATCATCTTCACCTTATCCATGCCTTGGTGAACTATGTCAGGACTAAACAACCTAGTCTCACCTACCTCAAACCACCCAATAGGAGACCTACACCTTCTATCATAAAGAGCCTCAAAATAAGTCATTTGAATGTTAGAGTGATAACTACTAATGAAACAAAACTCAATAAGAGGCAAATGGTCAACCCAGCTCCCCTTAAAATCAATCACACAGACCCATAGCATATCCTCTAAAGTTTGAATTATACGTTCTACTTGTTGATTAGTTTGAGAGTGGAAAGTCATGCTAAGGTTTACCTGAGTACCCAAACTTTCTGAAATAAATGCTAGAAGTGAGAAGAAAAGTACGTACCTCAGTCTAAAATGATGTACACTGGCGCTCTATGCAACTTAACTATCTCCTGAATAAACAACTTAGCATAATCCTCTCCCGAGTAGCTAGTCTCATAGGTAAGAAGTGAGCAGACTTAGTTATTCAATTTATAATAACCCAAATAAAATCAGAATGATTGCAAGATCGTGGAAGATACATAACAAAGTCCATATTAATCATCTCCCACTTCCATATGGGTAACTCTATCTCCTAAGACATGCCACCATTTCTCACATTCTCAATGTTGTCTTGCTAACAAATCATACACTTAGCCACTAAGTTCACCACATCTCTCTTCATATTATTCCTCAGGTAGATTTTCCTTCAAGTCATGATACATCTTTTTTATACCCAAATAAAATATTTATTTAGACGCATGAGCCTCAGTCAAAATACTTTCTTGCAGCCTATCAACATTAGGAACACACAACCTTCCTTGGTACACAAAGATGAAATCTCCCACAATTTAGAAAGCCATAAACTTTTGTTGGCCCATATCATCCTTAATATACATAAGTATGTGATCCAAATCCAAATTCTCCTTCAACTTAACACAAAGAGATAATTTAAACACTACTCGAACAATCACTTCTCCATCCTTAGAGTTCGAGAGATGAACTCCTAAATTAGCTAACCTATGAATATCCTTCACCAACCCTCTTTTCTCCTCATCCACATTAGAAAGACTTCCCATGAACAACCTACTAAGAACATCAACAACATCATTAGTTTTACTTAGGAAACTCATTAACCATAGGGATAGATTGCAAAGAAAGACTTTGAGAATTAGAATCCTTATCCCAAACTAGATGATACATACACCTTTTGGTAATCAATTTCTAAGCTCTAAGATAGGAAATAAACTTCTCTTTTGGGTACAAAGGAGCTCCCCTCCCATTCAATCACAGGTTCATTAGGAAAATACAAACAGACCTTTTGGGTCCTACAATCCATAGAAGCATAGCATGAATAAATCTATTCCATCCTTAGAGTACATAAAAGTCCACCACATCGAATTCTATAAAATCCACCAATGTCTCTCTTTAAAAGATAGACACCATACAACCCCTATAGATTTTTCTAGCAATAATAGAATCACCCACAGAAATAGACATAGGAAAGGGGTCAAAAATATTTTTAGGACCAAAACCAAAGTGTATAGCCATATAAGGAGTGACAAAGATAGGGTAGAACCTGGATCAAACAAACATTAAACATTATGTGAGAAGAGTTGTAACATACCCAAAACAACATTGGGGGATGCCACAGATTCCTGTTAAGTATCAAGTACATAAAGATGATTCTAGCATGTGTCGGTACTTGAAGTGGCGCTCGTAGGTATGGGAGTCAAAGAAATGGTGACCAGGACCTTATTAGCTCCAGTGGAAACTTAAGATATCAGACAATTTTTCTGCAAATGACTACACTGGACATAATTGAACCAGAAATTCCTCCCCTCCACATAAATACCATGATAAAGCTGCACAAAAAAGCAGCAAGGAGGATAAGGTGGGGCTGAGTAAGCTCCACTAACCTGAGAATGGGTACCCTGTACCTTAGGACCACTGCTAGCCAGAAAATGACAAACACTTGAAGGCTTAGGATAAGGAAAACTAGCCATGGAGTAAGAACTTACCCAGTTCTTCTACTTGGTCCACTATCTACCATCTTTCTTATTATTTTGCTGACCTGCACCTACTCTGAATATGTAAACTTCTTGTTCTCCCTCTCTCCCATCTCTACCTGCTTTTTTTCTTATCCTCCACCAACTGCATATAAACCACCAGCCTAGAGTTATCCATATCATTATTCAACATAGTAGCCTTACACTCCAGCACTAAATCTTGAGACAAACTAGAAGCAAACATTTTCATTCTAAACCTCATATTGGACACCAACTCTAAAGCCTAACATGACAATTTCTGGAACTTCAGGGAATACTCCTTCACACTCATCTTACCCTTTTCAAGTTCACAAGCTCTTTGACCTTAGCCTCTCAATTCTTCAGAAAATAAGTGAACAAGAAAAGAACCTACAAACTCATCCCACACCGTTGACTCATCATTATTACCCCTAATCACTGCCCACTCCTTATATCACTAGTAATCCATATCTTTTAACTGATACACAGTAGACTCTACACCTTTAGAATTAGTAGCATGCAGAACCCTGAATATCTTATCTATCTTATTAATAAACCCCTAAGAATCCTCATCAACATTAGAGCATGTGAAGTTTGGGGGATTCAACTTTATAAATTGACCGATCGAGTGACCTTAGATGAACTAATAATAGGACCAATATGATCAGATCAACGAGACTATGATGCTACTAATTAAGTAAACATATGAATAGACTGATGGAACTCTACATTAGAAATATCTCCCTGAGGTAATTGAGCATGAGAATGACTATCCTGATAAACTCAAGGAGGACTAAGAGGGATAGGTAGAACCCTACATAGAGTACTAAAATTAGGAGAAGGGACCATAGATCGGGTCTGTATTCCATAAACAACAAAAGTTCCCTTCACATTTTCCCTAGGTGGACAGAGATTCCAACAGATTTTCAAAGACCGTCAGATCTTTGAGGAGTCCTAATCTAAATTATGAGTAAGCATAGATTTAGAGAACATTCAAGATAAGTAGACTCACTTTGCATCAAACAAAACACAAAAGAAGAAAACATTCCTAAATGCCTTGTAGCCTTCCCATTATAAGTGTGGCATGCTACACACCCATAAAAGGGACAATCTTCGACACGACTTTGTGGAAACCCACTAACCCTAAATTGTGCTATTATACTAAGCTTATCATGACTCAAACAAAGGCTTAGTCGTGATGGGTATCTTAAGCCCACCATGGGCTGGAGATCACTTCCTTAACCTAACCTCTAGAGCATAATATAGTAAACAGTGGAAGCCAACCAAAAATTATAATAAGAAAGATAGATAAACCAAATGAATGTTCTAAGAATCAAACATACAACCAACTCAATTCTTGTCCACAAAAGCCTAAAAAAACTCAAAATACCAACTAAGTCGAGACATGACCCCAACTATGAAAGAAATAATCCAACATACTAAGAAAATAAAAAAAACAAGTGAAATGACTAGGCCTTTAAAACGATGGAGGTTTACCTCTTTACAATAGATACATGAGTACCAAATCACCAAACGCTGAACAAGAGCAACAGACAAGCCCTCGAACCCTACATTATAAAATAATTCAACATCCTGGGATGATTAGTAGGGCAAGCATTGGCATCTAACTTAGGGTAAATGGGTAAAATAATACCATTTGCAAATACCAGTCAAAACCATATGCATAATATTTATATATACAAATATATATATTTACAATCAAGTTGGACGATGTTAATACAATTATAAAGTAAATATTCTATTAATTTGAGAAAACCAATTCCCCATTTCAATTCTCATATCAATGCACCCATTCAGTACCTAAAACCACCAATTAAAGCATAAACAACACATATAAATCATGGAAAAATAATTCAAGTAATAACCAACAAAAGCCCTCAACCCAATTTCAAACATATCAATTAAAACCATATGAATAATGATTAAATAATGACATAATGTAAAATTCCAGTTAAGAATGAGAAATATTTCTAAAAACCAAGGAATTTAGAAAAGAAATTGAAGTATGGAGTCCGAAGTAGTGATTTCTTGAAAGACCCTTGAGATTTCTTTGTTTGAGAGTTAAAGAAGAAAATTGTGGGGTTTGATCTTTGAAAAATGAAGGAAAGGGATTTATTTGGTGTTTAAAAGTCGTGCAAGGGGTAAAATGATCCAAATCCCCTCACCTGAAGTGAAAAAATAAAAAACTAGATGAAATATACATAGCAACATGGTGCGCCTCTATTACAGAGCTTAGCCTCTATGCCACGCCCTTATCTCGGAGGCTAAGTGGCGTGGCATGCCACTATCATAGAGGCTTACTACCTTGGGGTCCCAAAATAGCCCCGAAGCCCCTCCAAAGATTTTGAAACTTTCCTAACATACCCTTTTAACACCCCTAATCATCATTCAAGTCAAAAATTAGCATTACACACGTGGGAGGGTCAAAAACAAAATTGTTGATATTTTATGAGGTCTTACAGTTAAATGCATCTAGCCCAAGTCTTGTTGTGACAAAGTAAACAATAGCTTACCTCTTATAAGAAACATACTTATATGGAAATGAGTGAGTTGTACCATGCGTGATATGTGTATGCCTATTTTGGGTTCCTTTAGGAAGTGTCTTGAGACTACCCCTATGAACCTTGGTCTTTGAAATCACATAGTTAGGGATATAAGGTTCTTTTAGAGTATTTTGGGAGGAAGAGGGCCACCTAGGGTAATAAGAAAAGAGGGTTTTTAAAATCCCCTTGACTAGGGTATTGCCTATTACTATTTTGATGGTTTTTTAACCTTTGCAGTGGTTAACCAATTGATATAATGGTTATCAACAGTATGATACTATCCATTATTGGGCCTCTTTGTCCAATTCCCTTATGCCACAATTCCCCCCTGATTTAGATTTTTTTGTTAGTTTATTTTATGCCTACTATTTATTTTAAATTATTTTTAAGGGAATTTTCATATGTAACAATGGTTTGGGTCATTTCTTTAGATATAAATTTATCCATCGTTCATCGCCAAATGGTCCTTATGGTGAGTTATTAACATACGAATGAGCATTTGATTGATTTTAATTCAACAAGCCCTTAGGATAATAATTTTATCGCATATTAGCTTGTTACACATCCCTGCTCTCTAGTGTACAACCACAAAGTACTACCTAATATAGGCCTGATGATTATTTCCAGATTTTTCTTGGGTCCATATACATAATTATTTTGTAAAATAACTCCTTACTATGATACCTTAACATAGTCCGACACCATCACATGAAAGGTCAAGATAGAATTGGTTTTGGAAAATTTTTACCACCGCAGTGGTTAGTTCCCCTATTTTCACTCTATTCTCTAAAATATCTCAACTCTCTCTATGCAAACCTTCCAAGATAATGAATTCAAGGTATTTTCCTCATCTCATCTACTTAATCTATGAATTTTTTGTTTTAGACCATTGAAATTTGGTTGGAAATGAGGATTTTTTAATTAATATGTTAGTGGAACTTTAAATTTGATTTTTGGTGGTGTTATTGAACATACTGGTTGTCATTCTAAGCTTTCTTACATCTTTAACGCTCTTACAACATTCAGAATTGAAGATTAACATAATTTATGGTAGATTGTAACAATGGGATAGGTAGAATATGAAGGGTCTCTTTTCCAACAATTTTCTTTGATTTGGGGTTGATTTCAAGAGTCCCACACCCCCTTTTTAGTGAAAAAGGGTTCCTACACACTTTACCTTGCCTTGACCTGTGTTTAATTTTTAAAATTATACAGAAAAGTAAAATAAACACCATAGTAGAGGAGGTTGGTGGGTTGAAAAAAATGGAACACTTCAATGGTATCCCAACAGTTATAGGTTCTTTTGAAGTGGTACAACTACAGTAGTTAATTTACCACTACTGTGGAAATGCAATGTAACCCCCTAGTTTTGTATTTTCAAAAATTTTTAGATGCCCTTCTCTCTATTGGTGTTCCGATATGGTTTTGACTAGTTTTTGTGGATTTTATAGGATTATATTGGCCTAACAACCTACTAACATTGATTTTCGCATATTGCTAGCCATACCCATTATGAGGAGGAGTGGTACCACATGAACTTTTTTCATGAGCATGGTCTTGTGATGGATGTTATGGAGGAAGGGTTACCTGAATCCAGTGATTAACTGAAAGATTTTGGGTAGGAGATACTTACTGATAGTCTAGAAGTGCAACCCAACCTTATGTCTAAGACTTTTATGCTATAATAAATATGGTGGAGTGGGAATACTTCTCCCTACCATCGCAACAGGGGAAAAAATTTGCTTGTGGATATCACTACTAAAGTTTTAGGGGTTTCCAACTCCTTTAATGTAGTCTTCAAGGATATAATTTGAGAGTTTTACTTGAGGTGGTTGTCTAAATATTTAACGTATAAGGGTAAGGATAACGAGGTGAAATAGTCTAATCAGAAGGGGGCCAAGAGTACTTACTTCTTGGTTGAGGCTAAGATCCTGTTGCAACTGGTGTCCTGGAGGATTCATCATTTGGGAAATTTAAAGAATGTAGTATTCCATCAAGATAGAGTGGTAGAATGACCTATGGATAGGATTGAGGTGAATTTGAGAGCACAAATCATTGACTAGTGGCTACACTTCTATGCTAGGGAGAGGTTAACAAAGGACATATTCTTACATTTGTTGATTACAGAGTTGTGCAAATGGGTGGATGTTTTCTAGATAGACCAAGATTTCTTCGAAGAATTGAACATATTGTATGACCCCCTTAGAGGAAAAATTACCTGAGGTAGAGTTAATAAGAAAAGGAAGACACGAGAATAGTGTGAGAGTAGAAAGCTGGTAGGAGTATGATGATCTCCATTCAAAGACACCTATTCCTTCTAATGACTGGGTGGTAGACGTTGATTCTATGCAAGGTTACATGGAGACCCATATGTACCATATGGTTTTGGGTTATTTAGAGATATATGAGGAAAAGAAGAAACACTACTCCGAAGATCACATGCTAGTGAGGATATGGAAGGTTGTGCGGTTCATATTCATGTGCGCTTTCCTATACAAGGAGATTCTATGGCTGACTAAAGAGGATATTGAGGAGTTCTCTTTTATCAATGACAGATTGGGACAGTTCGGATGCCACGAGCCTTGTAGACGACTACACCAACTAGTTAGATTCTACCCTCGTTCATAATTTATTGTTTTTGGATTTTGGTCACCCCCATTTGTGGCTTGTAATAAAATATTTCTTTTCTTTATTTTCTTTTGTTTAGGACGCCTTCACTCTCGCAACTCTATAATAACTACCTTAGCTTATAATACGTGTTGGATAGATTTCTATCATTTTTTTATTGCAAAAATAGGGTTGCTTCATAACTATTGACAAAAACACAAAAGTGGCAAATGCCTGGTAAGGGGACTTGCCTAGAGCTGCTGCAACAACTAATCTTACCACCGCAGCACTGCAGTAGTTTTCTCTAGTGGCTTTGCCTTGG
This sequence comes from Capsicum annuum, assembly GCF_002878395.1. Taxonomy (NCBI): domain Eukaryota; kingdom Viridiplantae; phylum Streptophyta; class Magnoliopsida; order Solanales; family Solanaceae; genus Capsicum; species Capsicum annuum. The sequence goes on from NC_061117.1 coordinate 45,318,462, forward strand.
TTTTCCCTTACCCAGTCTCAGTGGTTTTTTTCTACATAATACTCTTTTTATAAAATCATTAATGACATAATAACATTCTATTTACATGTAATGTAATTGAGTTTCTATTTCTCTTTCTCCCAAACCACATCTACACGATTTTCGCTCATTAAACAAAACTGTGCTACACTTTCTTCATTCATTTTTACTTACTCAATTCGCTATTTTATTAGGTATTCCACCAATAGCCAATCTCTTAGGTGATTTTTTACGAGATCAGATAGAAGCCAAGTAGTATTCCAAATCATAGAAAGATAACCACAACTCAAGTTGCAAAAATGAAGACACTCTCGGGATCATGCCTAGTCCTTACATCCACGGGTATTATTGACTATACATCATATAGCCTTACACACACACTGTCAACTAATCATATTCGAGAGTTTAAGCATCACAAAGAAAATTACTATATGCCATTATTAACAACAATACATGTAGCATATTTTTAACACACCATTACCTTACCTCATGTAATTATGCCATATTAAATAAGCATAACAATCAATTTCCTATGTCCTTACTAGTCTTTATTTGTCGGGCTATTGGTTTTGACCCTTTGGAATTAAAAGATACCAATTGGGGTCAACTTGTTCCAATTGTGATGATTGATTTACCAATTGGTATCAACGAGATATCAATTGTACCCAAAATACAACATTGAGATGGCATGATAGAAAAATAAAAAAGTGAAATACATTCATTGTATCTTTCTACAAATTTGATGTTGACGTCAACACTAGTCCATAAGACTCAACTCAATATTTCCTCTTGTACTAGGAGACTAGTAATTTGGTCTCTAATACCATCTTTTTCACAACCCAAAGAAATGAATCATGCTGGATATCTACCTATACCTACCCCAATTAGGAGAACCCTGAATATCCGACTATTAAACTAAAACAAAAGTTACTATAAATTTCACTTAATTAATGTTGTCTATCATATTAATAATAACTCAATAATTCAACAATGATTACTAAATCAATTCATTTTGTAACTCATTTTAATGAATTTGAAATATATTTTAATGAATTTGAAATATAACATAAATAGGAAAAAAGACTATAGGCATAGCTTAAATCGATACAAGAGCACTAGACAAGGACTAGGTATGTTTATGACACGTCTACACAGAATATAAATTGTAGGAGCTACTACTGAGTAATCGACAATGATGCTGTTGAAGGTCCAACTAATCTGTGCTATAAGAATACCCCTAAGTAGAGGTATAACAAGTGTAGTATTAGTAAAACTATACGTACTGGTAAGCATCATCGCTCAAATAGGGTTACAATAAATAACATCAATAATAAATATAAACAAATCATAACTTCATATAATCTTTCGATTCTAAACCACCAAATTATCGAATCCCTAACACCCCAACTTAACATATATGTCGCCTACCAATTATTTAACATTTATAGATATCTTTGTCCTTTGACTAACCATTCTAGCCGACACCCCTTCTTACCTTATCAAGTCATTTTTTTCGTACCCACCATTCTTGATCTACTCCCTCACTAAATTATTTCAGTACTCCCTATCTCATATATCACTATTCTATACCAATATGAAATCAGAATTCTACCAAATCATATTTTATGGTACTCAGTTTTCTTAGGGAACCATAGATTCTCACCTTCAACTTGGTGTGCACAAGGAACCAATGTATATTTGTACATTGCCTTCTTTCACATACCATAATATAAAAATTTGTAAGGGCAGACAAAATAGAGTCATAATCAAACACAAGGATAGTGAATGTATGTAAGATGTGCACAACATCTCTCCTTACCTCTTTGCAGCAACCTTATCACTATCATTATCATTATATCATATTGGTATGGTACCCGACCCATATCACAATAGATCACATCCAACTGGTTTTGTACCTGGACTATATCACCACAAATCATATCCATACTATCATTGTACCTAACACATAACATCTCAACGCATCAGTACACTGCAAGTGAAATGCACTATAGTCAATAAGCCATAAGTCATGCAATAAGGCAGTCAATAAGTCATGTAATCAATAAGATATCAATAGTCCGACCCAATATATTATCCGGCCTCTTGGCCTTAGGACCTAAATTTTCTCAATCCATTTTAAGCATATTATTTATTGTAGATAATTTTTGGGGCATTTTCATATGTAACGATAGTTTGGGTCGTTACTTATTCAAAAATATTAATAATGCAAAAAGATACATGGATGTCTTAAACACACCAAAGAACCAAAAGTCATTGTACCTAAAAATCTAACAAATGCCAACAATACGTTCAATCTAGAAAAATATAAAAATATCCATGTTTAAAACAAGTGGACAAGAACTAAAGATAGAGGATTCAAGGTTTCTCTGAAGATGTATCTCACCCTTGAGTCGATTTGCGACATGGCCTAAAGCTATGATCTTGATGTAGTTTCTGGTAGATTCTCTCTAATAAAAAAAATAGTATAGGTTATATTAATACAAAACCAATATGTACTGGTAGTGTCATCAGCCAACCCAAAATAATGAATGTGAACAAATAATTATAACCTTGTACACAAGTACAACCATGAACACTTATAAAAATTACCTTTACCTTAATAATTTTTTTTCTTAGACTTTTTACAACAACACCAAATAAATACAAAAAAGTTTAAGTTAATATAGACAATATACAAAGTTAAGTCCATGACTATCAACAATAAGCAAGTCTATAACAATGAAAAAAATAAGAAGTTCCACCCTATCTCAATTACTTCCATTAATAGAAATTAGTAGAAATTATACTTTTCAACCATGTCAATATCCTAGACCATACAAGGATCCATTCTAACAACAATAGTATCCACCGATTCAATCAAGGAAACAAATATAATCAATTGACAAATAAACCCGATCCACTTAAGAATCTGTCAAATCACCAATCCTTATGCTGATATACCATGAACTTACAACTCATAAAATGCTTAAAACAAGGAATATTTGTAGTACAAGGGCATATTTTTTTGGGTTTTTGTCACGACATGATTTACGAGTCTTGATATCACCTACAATATCCTTCCAGTAGTTAAGCCAAACAGTAATTGAGAGCTAAACACAATAGGTAAACTTAGTGGAAAATGCAAAAATCGGCAAAAATCAGAAAGACAACTGCAAAATAACAAAAGTATTGAAGTAGATAAAAGATAGTCAATACATAAAAAATCATCCCACGACTTGGTAGATCCAGCACTAGAGAATCTAGTAATAATGTAACTTAGGTTTTAAAATATTAAACACATCTGTCTCAAAACAAAAGAATAAACATAAGAGATAGAAGGAAATAACCGACTCCCACTCCAACAGCAAACCCTATCTCTGAAAATCAATCACAACATAAACATCGATCAATAATGAAAACTAGTACTTGGATCTACTCCAAAAAGGTATATAAGTATTGTATGAGTACCAAAACCATGAGTAATCAGTAGGTATCATAGTAGGCATCATTGGATGACTGAGCTAAATCATGATATAAATATGATAAAATGCAAGATAACACAACTAAGTAGAGGTTGAGATGAACCTAAATCAACTCCATCATTGCTATGCATGATACACATCAATTTATGTGAAAATTGGTTGTTTTCAATATATTTGTCCAACTAAGCACTGGGGGAGAATCCACGAGGAACAATGTGACTGGCGATTGAGTAAATTTGAAATAAAAATTTTATTCTAGGGTCAAAACTATGGTACAAAATAGTTTTAGCGATTTTCAATTATGTTGAAAGAAAAGGCAAATCTTGGGCTTCTAATGGACTAATTTAAGGATAAAATCAATTAGAGTGTAATCAATTTGGAATGGGTCTTGGGGTTATACTTTACTGGGGACAATTTAGTATATCCTTATATATGAAAATAACATCCAATTCAAGTTAGTGCTTAAGTAGGTAGGCTAGGTTAGAGGTTTTCGATTTTATATTGTCAATAAAACATCATAAATTTTACCCATGAATTCTTTCGAATACCTCACAGGTGTTGCCAACAAAGCTACCCAAAACCTTAATTTAACATCCCTATTTCTAGGATAATGTTAAAGAGATAGCAATTCTATATTTATCCTTATTTCTAAGACAACAAAATGGGAATAACTACTACCTATGTTAATGTTCACAAATGCTTATGTCACCTGCATCCCACTTTCAAGGATTATATAGATCTAGTGTAACGCCCCGAATCTGGTACCCAGAATATTACATGGTGATCATGACCCTGAAGGACCATAAGCTAACCCATGACTGATATCTATAACTGAGCACTGAATAAGATACTATAAATATGCAGAATATAAGTTGTAAGGCCATAAGGTTCAAAACTAAACTAATACTAAATATCAAATAATGTGTGTAATGGGGTATAATAATATCCAAAACTAAAATAAACTATCTAAAACATCCTGTAGTCTAAAAGCCTCTAAACTATCTAAAATCTGTGGAGTTGATGGGACATGTCCCCAACTAACTCCAAACTACTAAAATAATAAAGTTAGTAAAATAATCATACTATCCTCAAATGATGAGGACTCGTTGCTAGTCTGGCTATTGAATGTCTAATCAACTAAGGATGCTCGGGAGCTCGTGCTTCTAAACCTATGGTATAAAACACCATAGCACAAATGCATCAGTACGTTGAATATACTGGCATGCAAGTGAGGTAGGCTGAATGCAAAGGGTTCATATGCATGAATAATACTAATTAACAGTATACATGAATATGAGAATACATGCATGAATACATAACTATAACTGAGGTCTTGATAGGACTTAATATTGAGTTCTGACTAATGAGTCTACTGACCATATGGATTTACTGATATCTGAGCGTACTTGTAATTGATAACTGAAAGACTGAATCTGACTGTCCTGATTATAAATAACTAATCTAAGTGTTATGTGGAGCTGGATGACTGTATTTGACAGTCCTAAAATCTAATGGAACTAACTGAGTTCCATACTGAGCTGAGTGACTATGTCTGACAGCCCTAATTTCTATAGAACTACAATGAGTTCTATTCTAAAGACTGAATTTAAAACTAAAACTGTGGGAGATAATCATCTAACTGACATGCACCAAATTTGAACTGGTGGTGTTAAACCTGTAACCCTAGCTGGAAGGGTATCAGTACCATTCCATAGGTAAAGACAAGCATGAGAAACCCTCTCTGACAGGGAGCTCTTCCGTCAACCCGTCATGTAAAGAAAAACTCAAAGAAGATGTATAGTCCATAGACTCTTAGGGTTACATCTCAACCTACGCTGTCTACGTAGTTATGGAACGTAGGAATTGCTACGAAGGATCCTACCCTCTACTGACTGACAGTGTGTGTCCACAACCCTAGGTTTATTCGGTACTGAATCCTACTCCCAACTGAATTGACACAAAACAAATTTCCTAGTTCATACTAGGATGGACTGATCTATTACTGATTTTACTGATTAACTAGATTGAACTGAGTTCACTTGATTTTCGTTGACTACCAGAATACTACTGAATTCTCTTAACTGACAGAATGCTACTGAGTTCTGCTAGCTGACTGAGTTTACTAAGGTCTGAACTGAATGCTACTGAGACATGATGACTGACTGAGATTACTAAGATTTCTGAGATTGCTAAGATTACTGAATGGGACTGGACTAATACTGAGTTTACTGAGTTTTCCTGAGTCACATGACTGATTGAATTCTACTAATCATTGCTTGACTAAGAGTATCGTGAAAATATGACACTGGCTCTAGGAACACAGCTAAATTATCGGGTATTTAATACCCCAGGACTCGATAGCATAAAAGTAAATCATGGCATAAGCTTGAAAGCATAACAATGGCTACATATATCCATAATTCATTGAATAAGACATTTCATCAAAAACTTTACATGCACTAACTTGAACATGAATGGGGATTTCATAATAACATGCTATGAAGGCACTATTTTCTTCGTATAGATATTTTATCAAACTAATGGGGAGCATGCTTTGGTTATGCAATAGTCAATAAATCAAATTATCATGGCTACATAATTCAACTTTCAAATTGAAGGTTTTCTCATGAATATTATGCAAAATATCACATACTAGGATTACTCATTGGAACATGTAATTTTAAACATGAATCGAAACCCAACAACAACGTGAACATTAATTTCAATTCAACTAAATCATAAACATTCATAAATACAAAATCTTTGGATTTTGAAAAGAGATTCTTAAGCTTCATGGGTGAAAGGGACCCATGAATCAACACTTGACATACCTGGAAATCTAAATTCTTGAAGTTCTTGGGAAAAATCCTAGAATTGGCCTTGATTTCTTGAGCTAGGGTTTTTGCCTCTTGAGGGAGAATGATTTTGTTGTTGAGAGAAAGTGAGGAAATGGGATATAATAGGATTTTTAGGGCATAATTTTGTGGTTAAAGGCTGATTTGGGTCATAGAAAAGACCCAATTACCCTTAAAAGGTTTTTATTTTTTGTTACTAAAAACTCAATTTGGGTACCTGGCGCGACGCGGCGTTATCGCGTCGTGCCACTGGAAATTGCCAACTGGGAACTAGGATGATGGTGCAATGTGGTGAAATTGCATTGCAATACTAGATGGGACCTGGAATCTTACTGCGACGAGGTGGTATCGCACTGAGACACTAGAAATTGACAACTCTGGATTTGAGCCTTGGTGCGACACGCCATAATCACGGAGGCCCATTGGATTTTTTACGATTAGCATTTTGGAATGCTCCACGATGTATTGATGGATTAGGTGGCATACTGTCTTACTAAAATGGCTCTAACTCTTCGTCCGAGTGTCAGATTTGGGCGAATTTGACATCGATAGAAAGCTCATTCAATTTTCCACATAATAAAAAGTCAAATCTTGAAAATTCAACATGTAAATAAGTGGATTCATCTTTTAAAGTAAGTCTTTAACATTTTTGGGATGATTTTAAGCTAGATAGAAATATGGGGTATTACATCTAGAGTACCCACATACCTCTTTCAAGGATGATGTGGGAATTTCGGTGTAAACTTGAGGTTCTCACAAACAATTTCCATTTTTCATTCAAACATTTGTGAAACCTATCAACATTAACCATAAATTAGAGCTAATAATCAATATCCACACACTTGAACCCTACTCAAACATAACCCCAAGAGGTAGATCTAGAAAATAATAGAGATAATAAACATAAATCCTCAAGTAAGGATAGGATAATACGTAAGATAAAGATGGGTGATGCCAAATCTACACTTTGGAGTTCCTCTCCTTAATTCTTGCTTTAAATTAGAGTAAATTTAGGCTCCAAGCTCTAAGAAGAACAAAAATCCTCAAGTAAGGATAGGATAATACGTAAGATAAAGATGGTGTGAAAAATGAACTAAACACCCCTATTTAAGCCCCAATTCTACATTTTCCAAATATTATAAAAATTCCCTTGAAAATTTTCTGTGCTACCACGATTTCCATCTTTGGACCGCGATCTTGAAATCGCGATTGTTGTAATCATATCATGATCGCACTCCACTTTCCTTGTTGATTGATCGCGATCAAGACCCTCAGGAAGCGATCGCGGTAACTGAGGGTCAACTCCTGGGCTTGCAATTTCAGCTTTTTTTCTTTTTTGCTCATTTTTTTTCTTTTAGTTTCTCCTTAGCTCATTTTTATCAAGTTTCCTTGCTCATCTTTTAATTTCACCTTACCTACACAAATGTTCATTAAGTAAGAAAGTAACAAAAAATCAATGAAAGGCATGATAATTTAGGCTTAAAAATGCTAGTAAGTTGTCAAATTGATGACTTATCTACACCCCAAACTTAAACTATTGGTTGTCCTGAAGCAGTGGAACAATTCAACAAGATAGGGTATTTAATTCAATTTCACCCAAAAGAAAACCGTACTAAAGGACTATGCTAACAACAATCTAAAAAGACTTTCCAAACATTTCATGGCAACAAGTGAACAAAAATTGTTCAATAAGCACATATTATGAGGAAAAGATGTAAGTTTATATCAAATGAAGCTTTCAAACCAACAAAGCATCTTAAGAGGAAACATGAAATCTTCAAAAATTTTCTCCATCTTCATAATGCAACTTAATTCACCCATTTACCCAATTCAAGAATAAGATTTCACCCACTACTCCAAAGTATAGATGCCGTTCACAAGTAAGAGTTAGCTCCACACATACAAAAGACATTTAAATTTATAAAGGAGCTCAAATAAATAAAGAATTCACACACATCCTCGCAAAGAAATTCAAGTACAATGAGTAGACTCATAGGCTTGCCCTTTGTGTTTTTTGCCGCTAATGTAGACTTACCTAGTTTGGAATCACCAAGGTCTTGTAGGTCAAGATGAAGGTTTAAAGTGCGGGAAGGAATATCTATGGATAAAATGACTAAAATACCTCCTTCAATGCAATTTCTCAACCCTTTCTACCCCAAGATTTTCAAATTATCCACCTTATCCTCCTTCAAATCATTTCCCATATTTTCTTTTTTCTTATTAACATTTACAAATAATTCAAAGATACCATTTTTTTTCTTCATTTCATTGGCTTTTTCAAGGGACGTTTTAACTTTAAGAACTTCTTACATCCTCCCATATTTGCCTCATTTCTCATCACATTTTATGGGCTGGGATAATAACTTTACCATCAAGTATGTCTCTTGTCCCTTAAGCACATGATTTGACAACCTTACATACACCTTTCTTGTCTCATCTTAGCACATCATTTTAACCCCACCACCCTAAAAAAAACTTAGGCTTACTCCTACATTCCATTACTTTGAATCATTCAATGTATCAAAGGAGGTTAAGTGCCAAAAAGAATATTTTAAAAAGGGCTTTGGTGTTTTAGCAAGGTTATTATTTCAAAAAGAAAGAAAAATGGGAAAAAGGCTCAATGGGGTTAACTAGGAAAAATGTTAATGTGGAATTTTGGCTATGTGAAGGGTAAAAAATGGCCTTGGGTCATTCTCCAAACCACTCTTGTCTAGGATTTTACTTTGAACACCCTCTTGGCAAGTTCTAGACTACACATATTTACAAGATTTATTCAAAAAATCTCACCATACATGGCATCGTACTCAAAGAGAAAAAAGTTAATCTCCCAACCAATTTGAGCAACCCAACCTTAATAAGTAACTCCGAGTTAAGGACTAATCCTTTTAAAGAGAGAGCCAAAAATGGAATTTAATGGTCTCACTCAAAAGAAAGATCAAAAATATCCTTGATCTTTTTGACAGTGCATTTGGTTTTTCTTAAAATCATTTTATTTCTTGCCAATGACATTTGGGAAGCATTTTTGAACTTTTGATTCTTCCTAAACAAATAAAGAAAGTCTTAGGTGAATGCAAGGCAACATTATCATTACACTTTATAGGATTCTTTCTTCACTGCTTTGTATATCGTCCATTTAGCTCAAGAATGATCATGGAACCAATAGGAACAGAAACAACACTATAAAATTAAGAATGTCATCACTCAATCTAATAAAATTAAGAATGTCATCACTCAATCTATCATAAGGCAAGAGAAGAATTCACGTCACTCAGATTGCTTAGACTTTAACCGGACACTAATCAGTCACACTATTGACTCTATATTTATGAGTAACTTCAATCAAAAACCACTGGTTATACCATTTTTTGACCAATTTGACTCAAAGCTATACTCCAAAAATGATAACACAATGCCCCAATAAAGTTCACATTAACCTTTACAAGCATATGTCATTTCTATCTTATTGATATTTTAGCAAACATGTGGTGTGCATGAAAAGTAAGAGCTTGAATAGATAAAATAACAACCAACGTGAACAATCCCAATGCATCAATTCATCACCAACTACACCACTTTTAATTATACTAACCCAATTAAATCACCCACCACTCAATTAAGCAAACAAACCTCATGTGGGTGTTTCATCAAACACATGGTGTGCACTAGTGTATAGAAATAAGAATTTTGTAATTTAGCATTTTAGACAAGGCACATATTAAAAAATCTTCATCCCAACAACAAAATTCTACCAAATTAAGCTCAAATGAATTAAATTCAAACCAAAAGAAATCATGAGATGTGATCATCATTTGTAATTTAAAGATCATACCTTGTAAGCTTACTTAAAAGAGTAAAGTGATAAAGTGAAAGTCCAATATACTTATCTGGGGTTTCATTCTTGAGGTACCCATTCAAAATTATGCTATCTCCTACAAAAACCCAAAAACAAGCTACAAATTGAGCCAAAAGCATTAGAAATCATCAAGAAAATTTCCTTGGGCTGCCTCCTAAGAACCGCTTTAGTTAGTGTCGCGACATGACATCTTTTGCCTATCATTTATGTCTCCATTTAGAAGACATAAATTGGCGGCCCAACTTTAGATAAATACATCTTCGAGGTACTTTGGGCAAAGGTGGGTACGCAATTAAAGATTTTCTATCTCGCCACTTTAAAGATCTAAACCTTTTACCCAACTTAACATCAAACTTTCTAATATGCTTATTGGGTATTGGTGAGAGCATAAAATATCTGAATTTTGCATTTATTTGCCTTCAAGTTAGGGGCTTCGTTTCTCCTCTTTGGAATGACAAACTCAAAAATATAGGGATTTTTCTCCCTATTTCCAAAATTCATCATTTGCTTGGGTGGTTCGACTTTCTTCACATCCACCAAGAATAATGTTAAAAAGTGGTTCGAGTGAGGAATTCTCCCTAATTCAAGAGTTTCAAACATTTTGAAATTCTCACCTCAAAATTTCCTAGAGGCTTCATAAAGAATTTGCTTGGCCTTTTCTTTCGACTCTAGTACCATTTCCTCAATCTTTGCATCACCTTTCACGATTGGTTCGGTTGGTTGGGAAATCATCGACGATTCTTCAATATTGAGATCATGTATAAGAGTAGGCATATCTATGTTATTTGAAAGATTAGCCTCTATCCCCACTTCTTCTATCCTTTTGATTTCATCTTTACATGCCCCTATGTCCTTATGCATGGGTTGTATGTTATCCCCCATTGTTTCTACCCAATCTAAGATAAAATGAAGCATTGCTTAAACACCATTGTATCTGACACATTGTTCTTTCTTTTTCTTATCATAAGACCTATCAAGCTCAAAAGAAGAACTAGAATTTAGGTTAATATAACGAGGGGAAGGGACATTTGGACAATCTCTCTAATGGTCCATTTTGGCTACCACATAAGGAACAATCATACAACCAAGTGGATCGCGATTCAGCGCACATCTCTTTTCGGAGAGCATATATACAATTTTGACAAAAATGGGATCCACCATAATATGAGCATGGATTACCAAGATAAGATTTCCAACCAGCAAACTCATATTCACTCAAAGATGCCATAGTAAAAAATAAACAAAACAAAAATTTACCTAACACAAGAAACAAAAGAAAATAACAAACAAATATTTACAAGTTTGAATCAAAGCAGGTAAGCTAAAATTCCAAACCAACTCAATACACAAAATTATTCCCCAACAATGATACCAATTTTCATAACACTTAACTTACACATCAATTAAGTGCAAGGCGGTTGATTTCAATTTATTTACCCAAATAAGAGTCAGGGTCGAATCCATGTGGACCAACGTGAGTGACGATTGAGTAAATTCAAAATAAAAGTTTCTTGATAGGGTTAAAACTATGGTACAAAATGGTTTTGGGGTTTTTCAACCTTGTCGAATGTAAACACAATTTTTGTGCTTTGAAGGGACTAATTTAAGGCTAAAATCAATTAGATGGTAATCAATTTGGAATGGGTCTTAGGGTGATGATTCCCTTTGGGAAATTTAGTATTTGCGGATATATGAAAATATAATCCAATTCAAGTTAGTGCATAAGGGGGTAGGCTAGGTTAGAGGTTTCTGATGTTAGTTTTTCAATAAAACCTCAAAAATGTCACCTATGGGTTCTTTCGAATACCTAACCAATGTTGCCAACTGAAGCCACCCAAAACCTCAATTTAACATTCCTGTTTCAAGGATGATGTTCAAGAGATAGCAATTGCACATTTTATCCTTAATTGTAAGACAGTAAAATGGAATAACTACTACCTACATTATTGTTCATAAATGTTTATGTCACCTCTATCCCTCTTTCAAAGATGATGTAGGATCTACACTACCCACATTCCTCTTTCAAGGATGATGTGGGAATTTTAGGCAAAAATTGAGGTTCTCACCAACAATTCCCATTACCCATTCAAACATTTGTGAAACCCATCAACATTAGCCACAAACTGGAGCTAACAATTAATATCCATACAGCTGCACCCTGCTCAAACATAACCCTAAAAGGTAGATCTAGCAAATCACAGAGATAATAAACATAAATATACAAAGATTTCCATCAAAGTTATTCATTAAAAATAAAGAGAGGCAAACCACACTTAAAATCCAATGAATCTTCAATGGGTGATGCCAAGTCAATACATTGGAGTTCCTCTCCTTAATTCTTTCTTTAAATTAGTTTAAATTTAAGCTCCAAGCTCTAAAAACCATCAAATAAGGATCGGATAATAGGTAATATAAAGATGGTGTGAAAAATGATCTAAAAATGCTATTTAAGCCCTAATTCTACATTTTCCAAATATTACAAAAATGCCCTTAAAACTTTTTTGTGCTGCCGTAATTGCCGTCTTTGAACCATGATCACGACACCACAATAATGGTAGACATATCGTGATGGTACTCGACTTGACTTATTGACTGATCACGACCCTCAAGCCTCGATTGTGGTAACTGAGGGTCAACTCCTGGGCTTGTAATTTCAGCTTTTGTTCTTTTTGCTCATATTTCTTCTCTTTTAACTTCTCCTTAGCTCATTCTTATCAAGTTTCCTTGCTTATCTTTCCATTTCACTTTTACCTACACAAATGAGAATTAAGAAAGTAACAACAAATTAATGATAAAGCATGATAGTTTAGGCATAAAAATACTAGTAAGTTGTCAAATTGACAACTTACCAGTACATAAATAAGTAAATAATCTGGAATAAATATATAACGTAAAGCATCAACACATACAATCAGAACAACAAAATTGGATCCCATACACCAATTATTATGAAAAAGTAAACAATAATGTACAAACAAGATAGAATAACCCACCACTGTCGTTTATCAACTCTCATAATTTGATTAGTATCTATCCATGCCATGCCACACCATAACCTATTTATCACTTATTCAAAACTTATCAACTAACCATACAACTAATCCTCTTCTATCGATCATTATTTAACAACTAATCATCATTTATCCACTAATAATAATTTATCAACTAATACTCATATATAGTTTAATCATCACTTGCCAACTAATCATTATTCATCAGCTAATCATTTATTTATCAGCTAATTGAAATATAACTAGGATCCATTCATATCATATAACATTATAACTATTTCCTCATCTTCAACCTAACTATAATTAGTATTATCAATCTCACATCCCGATATCATCTTATCATAATAGGTACGACATCATAGTATAAAGTGGATATTCGGGCACGAACCAAAATGTATTATCATTAATATAATAATAAATATCATCATCCATGTCATCCTTAACGTAATCACCAGTATCATTAATATAAACAACAATGTTATCATTACCATCATTAATATAATCAATATCATAGCCACCCTCCGAACTTGCATCAGGTATCAATAATCGATATCATCATTATTATCCAAACTTAAATTGGTATTGTATATTTCATAGCATAAGTAATATCCAAACTTAAATAGGTAATCGTATCATCGTTATCACAGAAAATAGCATAATCATTAGAGTATTTAATAACATAAATACTAACATGGTTATTTAGCATGATCAACAATCATAATCAAAATCATCAATAGAATGATTTCCAATATAGTAAATAATCATGAAATTTAGAATAATCCATAGCACAATTGCTAGTACAATTAATATGTATTATCAATGGTATAAGCAATAACTTGTCGATAGCATAACTAATGGCTTATTATTATCATATTAGATAGTTTATTATTTGTCTAATAGCTAGGTTATCAATAGCTAATACATCACACAGTCTATAGCTTTTAATACCATAGTCAATAACTTAATCACCAATGTAGCCAATAGACATGACCTCAATCATTAATAATAGCGTAGTCACTAATAGATCAATAAGCATGATAACTAGCATGGTTAATAGCTCATTTGATGGATCAATCAATAGCCCAATCAATGGCATAGTTAATATCATAATCAAGGGCTTATTCAATAGCATATTTGGTAGCCCAAATCAATAGCTCTTCATCAGATTAATCTCTAACTTATTCATAGAATAATTGTTAAGCATTACTTCCAACCTTACCCATCATAACCATCAAGATCCAAGGTATCTCAATATTATCGTAATGCGCATCCTAGATGTATGCAACCAAATAAAGAGGTCTCTAATATCTTTTACAAGTATTTACCGAAGGTGGGTCGAAGAGCTCACTTCCAAATCCCCAAAATTATTTACCAAGCAATGTCTACCCCAGACTAGGCCAAGACATATAAGGTAATTGTTTGAGTAACTAAGGTATTTCTTTCCTAAACAAGAGCCACGAGGTCAATTTTATCTAAGATGTAAGTAACTAGGCTAATAATGCCCAAAATGAAATTCAAAATACCTTAAATGGTCCAACTAACCAATGTATTGCATTTCATTACACCAACACCTAATACCCATCCCAAATCTAATACAATATCATAAACATGCTATGAACTATATCAATCTAACAAGGGGTAAAACTTAGCCTACGTAGATATTGAAGAAGGTTCTAAAGATCTACTAAATCACAACTTTTCTATTCCGATAAGCTTCCGCAATATGCTAAGCTATTAAAATCACATTCTACTCATCAATATGAGAATAATGATATTGTAACACCCCAGAAGTACCCCTTGGACGTCACACGGTGCTTAAGACTATGAATAGCCCTAAGCTAACCCATGATATCTATTCCTCTTTAAACTCGCATGAATGGTGAACTAACATATGTATAAAGACTGAAAGAAAACAACCTAGTATCTCATTTTCAACTAGTAAATGGAAAATCTTTAAAAACTCTTTAAACTAAAAGATACGTAGTCTGACAAACTTCTATTGCTAACTATAGAGCCACTGAGATAGATCCTAGCTGACCCAAACATAATCAAAAATTAAGTAACTAAGATACTTTCATCAATGAACAGGAGTTTGATAAGCTGGTCCTAGGACTATGAGGACTCACCAAAGTTGAGATGCAAGTAATGATTACCGTAGTCAATTGTGCTATTGGAAACAAGCTCCAAAACTTACATTATAAGACAATGAATGGCATACACATATAAGTGGGTCACTACGTATGGAATGTACTAAGTATGTAGGGTTGAATGCATAAGTAGAACAAGTACTGAATATATATGTACCTTTTATATGATGCACGCTAAGTGTAAATGACTAACCTTGGACTTGAGTAAAGCTAAAGACTGCAAGATCATAAAACATGAATAATGAAGCATATGAATAAGCTTAGTGGGCATAACACTTAGTTTCTAAAATCTTTACTTTTATTATTTCTTATGATAGATTCTTCTAACTGACATAAATCACGTGAGCTATTATGGATCCCAATGTCGTACCTATATTGGGTAGAGCTTTTCTACCCTTGCCATTGGAATAGAACCTTAATTTACAGTGATCTCTGAACTTAACCCATATTAGGACTTAAACCTCTGGTGGGTTGTAGTTTCTTAAAATTTAGGATACACTCATCCATATTTCATATTGGTGCTAAATACTACTCCCAATATATACATATATACTCATAATTAAGTAATCCACCTTAAAATAGTATAAAGGTTTATAGACTGAAAACTAGTTATGCTTCTCTTTACTTAAATCTTAATTAGAAGGAACACTTGTTTATTTCTCATCTTATCTTATATCAAAAGATCAATATTTTCTCTAAATCACGCTATAAAACATATCACTAGATCTTAAAAGAATAAACTTATTGTAAACTCAGTACTTGCACTTCGTACTTGGAATTCATGCTTTTTTCAAAGAAATTCATAAAAAAAATATCATGGTCAATATTCACATTCAAATCTTTCAAAAATATCCTAGTCAATATAGTAAAATTCAAATCACAATATAAATCGTACAAGTCAAAACATGAATAGATGTAAACCTTGATATACTTACATCTTTCAATCACATAATAGTGTTATAATTTAAGAATATGATTATTTAGGTATGAACCCTAATTCAAAAAAAAAGTAAATTCAAATTTAATATTGTACTTTTTATGCATAAGGACAAAACAATAACCTTGTTAAAAATCCCACATACCTGGAATTACTTGACTTGTAAAGAGGACTTGAACTTTGATACTTGAGAGATGATTTTGTGAGATAAACTCTAATCTAGTTGTTCTTGAAGATGGAAGGAGAAAAGATGTTAATTTACTAAAACAATAGAAGAAAATAATGCCTGTCTTGGGTTATAAGTCGTGTTTTGGGACTTATAAGAGGGGAAAATACCAAAAGGTCCCTTAACTGAACTTACAAAGAATGACCGCAGTCGTCACGAGTCAACTTATGACTCATAAGGTAAGGGTACGAGTTGGACTAGTAATGCGTAAGCTTGGAAGTCAAAAAGATAGCACACAAAATGGTCAACATATGAGTGTTAACTTATGACTCCTTGCATTTACATACAAAATGAAATAACCACTCGTAACTTAGAAAGATACTTAGGGAACCTATTCTGATAACCTTACAAATGTTCCTCATATGACTAGTATCATCAAGGGACAACTACGATAGTCAAGTTGTACGCTATCTAGAACTCAAATCACTCAACAATGCCTTATCTATTATTTACATTATGACTTATGAGATGCGTATATGACTTAAGGACAGGATTCATAAATTGCACAAAGGCTTTTAGACACGGGGTATTACAGTATCTCCCTTTGGAAACATTCATCTTTGAATGTGATTTATCTATGATTTGGAAGAAGGAATCAACACCTCTTCATTAAACTTACAACCAAGCATATATCTATAATAATTGTCCAATTACTCACAACATAAGAATTGACTTAAGAATAGTTAAATGGTCTTAAAAAGAAAAGTTTTAGTTGAAAATAACTATTTACCTTCAGTAGGAACTGAGTTAGAGGAAAAGAGATAAGGATACTTGCTCTTCATGTTTGCTTCAGCTTCCCAAGTGGCCCCTTGAACCAATTAGTTTCTCCAAAGAACCTTTTCTAATGCTACTTCCTTATTCCTTAGCCTTTAAACCTGCCTATCAAGTATCTCCACAAAAATCTATTCATATAACAAGTTATTTTTTATGCCAATACTCTCTAGGTGAACTACTATGGACAGATCGCTAATGCACTCATCGAAACATGGAACACTTAGTGAACTGCAACTAGCTCTAATAGAAGGTCCAATTTATAAGTCGCCTCTTATATATACCTCACTATCTCATATGGACCAACAAATTAGTGACTCAGCTTTCCTTTTCTTTCCAAATCTCATTATTCCCTTCATAAGTGACACTTTCAAGTATACCCAACCCATACTTTAAACTTGAGCCTCTCTTTCTTACAACTGCATATAACTTCTGACGACTCTTTGGAGTCTTCAATCTTTCATGGATCATCTGAACTTTTCACATAGTTTTAAGAACATAATCTGGACCAATCAACATTGCTTTACCAACCATAAATCATCCTATGGGCAATCTGCACCTACACCCATACAATGCTTCAAATAGAGCCATCTGAATGCTAGCATGATAACTATTACTATAAGAGAACTCAATCATGGGTATATGGCGATACCAACTTTCATTAAAGTCTAAAACACACACCCTCAGCATGTCTTCTAATGTATGAATTATCCCTTTAGCTTGACCATCGGTCTGTGGTTGAAAGTCAATACTAAGCTTAACCTTTATACCAAGGCCTTTATAAAAATACTACCAACATTGTGAAGTGTATTACATGTCTCTGTCTTAAATAATGGAGAAAGGTATCCTATGAAGCCTTACTATCTTATGAATATATATTTTGGCATAATATTACGTTGTATCTCAAGTGTTAATAGGTAGAAATGGGTTGATTTAGTCATTCAGTCTACCATGACCTCAATTGAATTATGCTGACATCTTTTATGAGGCAACCCAATGATAAAATCCATATTTACAACTTCTCGCTTCTAGGTAGGTATGTTGATCTCCTGGAGTATACCACCCGATCTTTGGTGTTCAACTTTAACTTGTTGATAGTTGGGACACTTAGACACAAACTCTTCTATAACCCTCTTAATACCATTCCACCAATAAATTTTCATAAGTCAAGGTATATATTAGTAGTACCCCTATGAATGAAATACCTCTAACTGTGAGCCTCAGCTAGTATCCTTTCCCTTAACCCGTCTACATTAGGAACACAAAGCCTGCCTTAAAAGAAAAGTACACCATATTCCCCCCCCTCCCTATGTGGGAGAAAACCTCAACCTTCTTTTGTTGGAATGCTTCAAATATTTGGCTAAGCATGGGATCATTTTGCTACTTCTTGATGATGGGTGTATTATGCATTCTAGCATTGCTATTTTAGCCTATTTAGATTTGTTTTGAGGATAATTCATGTGCTTATATATATATAACGGTCCATGTATGAGTTTACAATTTTTAATGGTTTTTTCACATGAGTTTTGATTCAAATTGATTATTTATGGGTCAAACTAGAAAACTAGTGTTACTAGCTTGAGCTATGTGTTTGTCTAGGGTATCGTGTTAGGTTATAGTATTTTTTATGTGTTCCAAATGGTGTAAGTATGTAATTATATGTAGAAAAACTTGTTGGTAATGGGAAAATTTCAATTGGTTCAAATCAATAGTAAAAACAATAAGCTTAAGATCAATGTGGGCAAGCCTAGTCTTAGCTCGTGTTTATAGTTCACCTTCCTGGATGTTGTGTTGTTATGAGATCTAAATTGTGGTGTTTAATGCTATTGTATTCTTTATTAATGGATTATTATAATATATGACGGATATACAATCTTTAAATAAAGTGAAAATAGCACAAAAAGGCTTGAAATGGATCAACAGAAGCACACGACATAACTTGATGCGAATTAGATGCCTGGAATGTCCAGGGTATAGGAATGTCCTATTGGCTCATGTGACACACCAAATGATTCATAATTGGCCTAAAATAGGGACACACTATTACGATATGGTCCTAATATCAATAAAGTAGGCACTGCATCGCGGTAATGAGGCAATCGACATTTGTCATGTCCAGTAACTCATCACAATTACACCGCTTCATAGGCTAATAGCAATGAGAACCTTACCACAATGCAATGAACATTAAAAGTGGAATAATTTTGCCTATCTGAAGAAGGACAACGTGGAAACCTCATCCTATTCGGATTATGATTTGTCTACTATAAATATAACATCTTAAAACACATCTTGGGACATATTGGAAGACCTAGATCAACTTGGAAATCATTTGAGGCTTCCATAAATTTTATTTATGTTTTATATTATTTTTTTTAGTTTATTTATTGTTTCAATCATTCATACAAATATTTGGATATTGATTATTGCTATGAGTGTCTAAAAAACTCCCTTTCTAGTGTTAACGCCAAAAGCATGAGTACTATTGTTTTGAATTGATTTCATTTAATGTTTCTTATCATTATTGGTTGTTTTTATTCTTGATTTAAATATTTGATGGATTGATCACTTCAAAATACATCTATTGTCACTCTTGTGATCTCAGGAGAGGGATTACAAAGATAGAAAATGGGAATGAACAAATTATGGTTTGTATTCTTTTATGAAGTAAGGAATTTAAATTAGCATCCAAAACTGGGATGTACATAAAATCCTTACTTGATTCATATGTAGGATGATATATTAAAGAACTTAATTAAATTATTACATTCCCGCTCAACGATGTAATTGTAATATCCAAATTAGGTAAACTATTAGAGATCGGGAGACCATGATCATGAAATTAACCCTATGAATCAACAACAAAGATAAGAAAGTTAACGAATAAAGTTCAATAATGTATTATGATTGTTCAAAGTGCTTTAACCCTGGGTTTTCTCCTATTGATTGTCTCAAGACCTTTATAATACAAATTGTTTCCTTTACTTTAGTTTACAATATTCCAAAATCTTTTTTGGTTACATTTTCATCAAATTAATTTTAGAAGTTAAACTAGAATTGGATAGTTGTTAAGACAAGTCCCTGTGGGATCAATTCTCAACTTTCTTGAAGGCTACTTTACTACTTGGTAGACTATGTACAATTGCGTGTACGCTATCGATTTTTTGGCGCCGTTTTCGTGGACTTGTAATTTCGCAACTGATTATTTTAGTTTTATTTTTAGATTATTTGTTGTTGAGCACTTAGTCTTCATTCTACTTTTGCTGGAAATAGGTTTTTAGGTTAATAAGCTAGAAAGGGATAGGGAGTTGGTTCAACTCAGCCCCATACTAAAGAAACTCTTCCATCAATGAAGGATAGAAACAATCCTTCTCCCCCAAATTCCTCAAATCCAAGAATACCAAGATAATCCTGCTTAAATAGCTCAGGAACAACAAACACACAAGATAGTGCGAGAAGTGATAGTCCAATTTTCGACAAACTTGACATGTCTAATTCAAAAACTGGCTGTTGGAGAGAATTTTGAGTTAAAGCACAATCTGGTGCGACTTCTAATCAGAAGTAGATAGTTTGAAGGGCTTTCACATAAGGATCCACAAGTCCACTTCCCAAATTTCATTAAGTGTACTGACACATTCATTTTGACAGGTGTGTCCCGAGATTATGTAACGCTGGCACTTTTTCCCTATTCACTGTTGGGGGAAGCAAAGAGGTGGTTAAATGCGGAGCTAGAAAATTTAATCACTACATGGGATGACTTGGCCCAAAAAATCCTAATCTGGTTCTTTCCATCTAGCAAGACTGTAAGACTTAGTAGTGAGATAGTAAGTTTCAAACAAAGGCTAGATGAAAATCTATTTTGTACATGGGAATGCTTCAAGCTCTTCTTTCATACTATCCATATCAGTAATAGTCCAATAAGGTACTTGCTCATACTTTTGTAAAAGCACTTGATCACAATACAAAGATTTTTTTAGATTCGGTCGTAGGTAGCCAAACGATGGAATTTAATTATGATGAATTGTACACCCTATTGAACTGAATAGAATAAGGAAATCTTGAGTGACATATAGATTCTAGAAGTGACACAAAAAGAATTGCAGGTGTATTCGATGTGGACCAGTTTACTATCTTATCAGCCCAGATTGTTATTTTGCAAAATTAATTCAATACTCAACTCAGTAATCTAAAGTTGGGAATGGCATAACCTGCAGCCATAGTTAATGCATTCCAACAAGATATGGGTGGGTGTAAAGTTTACAATAACAGTGGCCATTTAGCAGCCAAGTATGCTTCGAATGTAAAATTAGTTATGTATGTAGGCAGTGATCAAAGTCCAAATTATGGCTATGACTACAACATGAAGTAGAATACTCATCCATGGAATGCAGAACAACTGCAAATTCAAAAACCACAGGCATAAGGGAATCAGTCAACTAGAAACTTAGAAAAGATGATGAAAAAGGTTCTAGCTATTCAAACACAATTGGCAGCAGACGTTAAAAATAAGCAAGCGATCGACAGAATCTTAGAGTTGCATTTGGGACAGATATGAAAAACATTGAATACTAGGACTCAAGGTGGTTTGACAGTAGAAACAGAAAATCCAAAATAAGTTATGGCAATC
This sequence comes from Capsicum annuum, assembly GCF_002878395.1. Lineage (NCBI taxonomy): Eukaryota > Viridiplantae > Streptophyta > Magnoliopsida > Solanales > Solanaceae > Capsicum > Capsicum annuum. The sequence continues at coordinate 45,340,389 of NC_061117.1, forward strand.
ACTTTAAAGAGTGGTAAAGAGCTTCATGGAGAACCTCCTAAGGTAACTAAAGAGGTAGATGAATATTTGACTCCCTAACAGGTAAATTACAAAGTAGATAAAAAGTCAAGAAAGTATGAGTACTCAAAACAAAAAGCTGCACAAAAAGTAAAGCAGATACCGCCACTTTCTTTCCCTCAGAGGCAAGGAAAAGCGAAGGAGGATGCATGTTTTAAGAAGTTTTTTGACATGTTCAAAGAGATTCACATTAACCTTCCTCTTTTAGATATTTTGAAAGTATGCCCAAGTATGCTAAGTACTTGAGGTATGTGGTTGCTAATAAGGTAAAGTGGCAGGAAGTTGAAATGGTAGCACTCCCTGAAGAGTGAGTTTAGTGGTTACTCAAAAGATATCGAAAATGGTTAAAGAGCCACATAAGTTTACTCTTCCCATTCAGATTGGCAACAAAGAGGTGGTTTAGGAACTTAGAGAATAATGGGAAAGTATCAACTTGATACCCCTATCTTTGTTCAACACATTAGGGATGAGAAAGACTAAACTGAGCTCTGTACTACTACAACTGTCAAATAGGACCATAGTATATCTGGAAGGAGTGATAGAGGATGACCTCAAATAGGTTGGTAAATTTATTATTCCTACTGACTTTATCATCCTAGATTTTTAGGAAGACAAATAGTACCAATTATTCTGGTGCATCAATTTTAAGTGATGGGTGAAGCTTTAATTATTATGAGAAAGGGTATACTCACAATAAGGGTGGAGGATAAAAATGAGGTTTTATAAGTTTACAAACCGCTTAACACATTATACCACTATAAATACTTATGTATGATTACTTTTATTGAAGGGGAAGAGTGTGGGGTGGTTAGTCCACCAAAGACCACTTTGAGCACCCCTATTGAGCGGCCTAAGCTAAAACCATGGCTTTCTAACATAATGAAGATGGGGGAGCCTATAAAGGATAAAGTTGAAAAAGCAGTTGACCTTGAGAGTGCTCACTCAAGAGGTTAGAAATAAATAAGAAGATGGCCTCCAAGTATGAGGAAAAGGATGAAAGAATTTGGTTATGTTGAGTTGGGTCGTGCTGCGACACTAATTCAAGCACTGCTTGGGAGGAAACGCAAGTGAGGTAGGTATGTTTTCTTTTCAGTTTTTTAGTTTTTACTTCACGTAGTTTTTATTTTATTGATTCACAGGTTTATGGGAAGTCTGAGTACCGAAAACTTGAGCTAAGAAGCATGGCAAAGAATGAGTGTGGGTTCCTTGAACCCTCTTGATATTTAAAGATGCTACTAGCTTTGCCTAGAGGCCTCAGAGAATATTTTTATCTCTTACTTTAAAAGTATAGTTTGGGGATAAAGTAGATCTTTAAGTGTGGGGTGGGGAAATTCCAAATTTTTGGCTTAAATTAATTTTTTTTGTGTAAGATATTCTTGTTGGGGCTATATTTGATTACATGGTGCAAGTTTTTTGTTTGTGTGAGCATGTTGATTGTGTGAATTGCTACTTGTGAGACTCCTAGGCTCATGTTTGTGACTCTTGTTCTTGTGGCTTAAATTTAAATTCATGTTATTGTTTGGTTAAGAATCTATGATGATCCTATGTAAGTTGAGCATGTTCCATGTGTGAGTAAGGTTTTATATATTCCTTATTGCATGTGATGTCAAGAACTTTCCCAGTGGGTGCACAAAGTGAAATAAAGAAGGTAAGTTTAGAAGATGATATAGGCATTACTTTGATAGCCTTGTTTTTACTTTTTATTTGACCTACCCTTTGTGAATAATCCTCGTAAGCCCCGTTGAGCCTTTATAATTTTCTTTGGAAGCCTTATATGTAGCATAATCCTTTTTCTGATAGACACAATTTGATCCAAAGATCCTAGGCACTTTAATAAAAAAATAATTGAGTAATGAGTTGAAAAATAAGAGTGGGAAAGGTGAAATTGAAGCCCCCAAAGTGATAGTTATTAGTGTTCAAAAAGAATTGTAATGGGTTGTGGTGGGGAGTTGATTAATGAAAAGAATAAAAAAATTTCAAATTGAATGAGTAGTGCATAAAATACTCCCACCATAGTGTATGTAAATTAGCTTAATCAGATGGGGTGAAAAACAAAAGAATGGGGTAGTCAAAATGGTGTAATTTGGTTGTTGGAGATTAGTTTTAAAAGTAAAAAATGATTTATTAAAGCGCTTAGGGAAGATAGTCACTATTATTTAAAAATAGTTCCAACCTCTCCCTTAGCTTACATTACAACCCTGAAAAGACCTAGTTAATCCTAAGCTTCACTATTCTAGTATTAGTGTAGCACTACACTAAGGGAAAACCTATGGTTCATTATGTGTAACTTGTGAATTCCTTCTGAGAGTGAGCGTAATTTTATTCTTAAACCCATTGATATAAATTGCATTATTGTGAGTGATTATGGGTAACAGTCTTTTCTGAGGGCAAAGGTTTGATGAATATGGGTGATTATTATGATGTATTTGATTGATGAAGTATCATGAGTTTGTCAACTTATAGAGTCAATTCTTGAGGCTAGGATATTTTGAAGTAGGATTCTTGAGTTTTAGATTATGTATAACATGCTTAGCTTAGAAACTTGCATTCTATGTAGGTATTGTAGTACTAGCTTGAGTATCTTGCATTATAGTACTAGTGTCGAGTCTCTTCAGCTCATGGTGTTTATAGTTAATGGTTATTCTAGGACGAACAAGGCTTTAAGTGTGGGGTGGTGATGTTGGGTGTATATATGCATTCTAGCATTGGTATTCTAAATTATTTAGACTTATTTTGAGGATAATTCATGTTATTAATGTGTTGATAATGATATAAATGTGAATATAAGTGTCCATGTATGAGTTTACAATAGGTAATGGTGTTTTCTCATGATTTTTTATTAAAATTGATCATTTAAGGGTCAACCGAGAAAACTAGTGTTACTAGCTTGAGCTAAGTCTTTGTCTAGTCTATCGTGTTGGGTTCTATGTGTTTTATGTGTTGAAAATAGTTTAAGTGTATAATTATATGTGGAAAAACTTTTTGGTAATGTGAAAAGTTCAATTGGTTCAAATCAAGAGTCAAAACAATAAGCTTAATATCAATATGGGCAAGCCTAGTCTTAGCTAGTTTTTCTAGTTCACCGTCTTAGACATTGTATTGTTTTGAGCTCCAAATTATGGTGTTTAATGATAAAGGATTCTTAATGAATGGATTATGGTGATATATGAAGTATCTAAAAGCTTTAAATCAAGTGTAAACAACACAAAAAGGCTTGGAATATATCAACGGAAGCACACAACACAACTTGATACGAATTTGATACCTGGAATGTATAGGGTACATGAGGACTGTGGGAATGTCCTATTGGCTCATGCGACACACGAAATGATTCAGAAGGGACCCAAAATAGTGACCCACCACCGCTACATGGTTCTATTAGTGATGAACGAGGCACCACATCGTGGTAATGAGCCAATGAGCCAATCTACATTTGTCACATCCAGTAACTCACCACGATTACACTGCTTCGTGGGCTAATAGCAATGAGCACCTTACTGAGATGCAATAAGCATCAAAAGTAGAATAATTGTTCCAAAATAAAGAAGGAAAACATGGAAACCTAACCCTATTCATTTTATGACTTGTCTACTATAAATATAACATCTTAAAACACATCTTGGGACCTCTTGGAAGACCCTAGATACCCTTGGAAATCATTGAAGGCTACCACAATTTATCTTTAGGTTTTATATTCTTTTTTCTAGTTTCTTTATTGTTTTAGTCATTCATACAAATATTTGACTGTTGATGCATGCTAAGTATTAATGTCTAACCTTGGACTTGTGTAAAACTAAAGATTGCAAGATTATAAAACATGGATAATGAAGCATATGAATAAGCTTAGTGGGACATAACACTTAGTTTATAAAATATTTATTTTTATTCTTTCTTATACAAGATTCTTCTAATCGACATAAACCATGTGAGATATTATGGAGCCCAATGTCTTACCCACGTTGAGGAGAGCTTTTCTACCCTTGCCATCGGAATAGAACCTTAACTTCTAGTGATCTCTAAACTTAATTCATATTGGGACTTAAACCTATGGTGGCTCATAGTTTCCAGGAATTTAGGATACGCTCATCCATATCCCCATCTCAGTGCTAAATACTATTCCTAAAATATACATATATGCTTTTACTTTAAAAATCCATCTTAAAATAGCATAATGGTTTATAAACTGAAAACCAGTTATGCTTCTCTTTACTTAAATCTTAATTAGAAGGAAAACTTGTGGATTTCACATCATATCTTAGATAAAAAGAAAAAAACTTTTCTCCAAATCATGCTATAAAAATATCACTAGAGCTTAAAAGCATAAACTTCCTGTACACTCAGTACTTGCACTTTGTAATTTGAATTCATGTTTTATTTCATAGAAATTCATAATAAAATATTATGCTCAATATTCACTTTGGAATATTTCAAAATATCCCAGTCAAGATGATGAAATTCAAATCGCAATATAAATCTTAAACTCAAAACATGAACAGATGTAAACCTTGATGCACTTAAATCTTTCAATGAAATTATAGTGTTATACTTTAAAAATATGATTATTTGTGTGTGAACCCTAATTCAAAATTAGTAAATTCAAATTTAATATCATGCTTTTTAGTCACAAGGATGAAATAATAACCTTGTTCAAAACCTCACATACCTAGAATTGCTTGAGTCTTAAAGAGGACTTAAAACTTAAGACTTGAGAGATGAATTGGTGAGATAAACCCTAAACTTGTTGTTCTTGAAGATAGGAAGAGAAAAGATGTTAATTGACTAAACAATAGAGGAAAATAACGCCTCTGTTGGGTTATAAGTCATGGGTTGGGAGTTATAATATGGGAAAAGACCAAAAGGTTCCTTAACTAGACTTACAAAAAATTGACCGCTGGTCGTCATGATACGACTCTTAAGGTGAGGGTACGAGTTTGACTAGTAACTCTTAAGCTTGGCAATCGCAAAGATGATACACGTACTGGTCAACATATGAGTAGTAACTTATGATTCTTTGCATTTACATATGACTTGAAACAACCACTCGTAACTTTCACAGAGACTTATAGAACCTATACTGCTGACCTTACGACTACTCCTCATACAAGTAGTATCATCAAGTGATGACTCATAGTTTCAAGTCATACCCCAACTAGAACTCTAACTATTCTATACTACCTTAGCTATGATTTACATCTTACGACTTGTGAGATGTATACACGACTTAAGGAGGTGAGTCATAAGTACATAATGGCTTTCAGACACGAGTTATTACTGATACCCATATTGTACTATTATGCTTCGGGTATAAACTTCACACCAAAATCCTATATGGGTCCCATTTATGAAAAAATAAATTTTCAAAACAAACCCAATGTACCCTCACGCTCAAGGAGTTATTACCCTACAAAATGCATTGAATCCGAAAGAATTTGGGGCTAAAATTAATCCTCCAAATTTTTTGGATATTTGGTAAAGAAATAGGGAAAAATCAACCATAAAAAGGTGGAATCGTACCAAAAACCAAAGGATAATCATGTATACAAGTGTTATCGAAGCTCTTAAGTCACCTATAAGCCTCAATTTTAAGATATCTCACTATTTAAGGATTTATCTCTCAAGATAATGGATGAAGGAATCACAAAAAAGGCTAAAATAGGGTATTTATACCCTTTCCAGGTTCTCGAGTATCGCTATCGCGAACCATCACCTCATGATAGCCATGTATTACGGCTGTCAGGTTGAGTTGTACTCGCGACATATGCATCTTGATTGTGGTACTTGGGGACTACCAAGCGTATCACAATCACAAACCCCGACACCACGATATCAATCCTCTAGATACAAGGATTCATTTGTTATCTCGTATATGCAAATGAACTATACATCCATAAGAAATTTGACAATCTAGACTCAATGGCGCAGTTTAAATTTCCATCCAAGGTCATTCTGATAAAAAGTGGGTGCCGCACCCAGTTTCTATTTTCTTAACTTTCCGACCAATAGGTCAAAATGAGCCCGAGTGCCTCGGTACCCAAACCAAGAGTTATCCTAGCCTAAAATCAATATTTTATATCTTTTAGAATAGCCACAATTTTCATTCAAGGTCATTTAGCTGAAGTTTTTGTTCGATTGTCATTTAGAACCTGCGAAAACTTTAAAATAGTGAATTGGCTCTATAAGCAAAACAAACTACCCGGTAATCGTACTGTTAGTTCCATCAAGTAATAAATGACGTGGGGCAGCTATAGGAAATCTCTAATGGCAAAGATAAGTGGAAATATGGAAAATAACCTGAAAGGTCATTACAATATCCACAACTAAAGGAACTTAAATCTGCAAAAGTTAAGGATTAGGATATACCTAATGTCTCAAAAAGGTGAGGATACTAAATTCACATCTCGCTCTCAATCTTCCAAGTGGCCTCCTTCCCTAGTCGATGCATCCAATCAACCTTAACTATAAGAATCTCCCTAGTGCGTCGCTGCCTAACATCTCTAGACAAAACAAGAACAGACTCCTCCACGAAGGCCAACCGCTCATCCAACTTGACTAAGTCCCATCTAAGAACATGAGATGGATAAAGGATGTACCATCATGACAGGGAAACCAAATAGACAATAGCAAAATCTAAAGGTAAAGCTAACTCTTAATACATCTCACCAACTTTTTGAAGAATTTTGATAGTTCTAATATGCTGAGTTTGCCTTTCCTCCTAAACCTTATCACACCTTTCATGGGTGACACACAGAGGAATAACCAATCACCAACTACAGATCTCAAGGTACGGAGCCTATGTTCAGCATTGTCCTTCTGCCTTCTCCGAGTTGCTCTCACCCTATCCGGAAGCACACTTAGTCCATCTAATGACTCCTGAAGAAAATTAGTACCATGAGGTAAATCTTCAAAGTATCAAACCATCCAACTGGAGAACAACATATCTACATACATAGCCTCAAATGGCATCATTTTAACACTTGAATTATAACTATAATTATATGAAAACTCTACCACGACTAAGTACTCAACCCACTAGCCTCAAAAATCCATAACATAGGATCAGAGCATATCCTCAAACACCTAAATATTTTTCTCGGACTGGCCATTGGTCGGAGGATAAAAGGTTGTATTGAGGTTTATTTGAGTACCCAACTTCTCCTAAAAAGATCTCTAAAATCTTAAAGTAAGCATGGAAGCCAGGTTCAAAATAATAGATATGGGTAACCTCTCAACACCGAAGGACATCTAAATAGGATGAAATATGCTGACTTGGTCAATCTATCCATGAGGACCCAAATTTCATCGAAACCACTAGAAGTACGAGGCAAACCACTGTCAATATCCATGGTAATCTGCTCTCATTTCCACTTGAGAATGGGAAAACTCTAACTTAATCCACTTAGTTATTGATACTCATCCTTTACCTACTGACAATATAGGCAAAGACCTACAAAGTCTGCCACATATTTCTTTATAACACTCAACCAATAATGCCGCGTCAAATCTCTATACATCTTAGTTGTGCCTAAATAAATAGAATATCTAAAGCTGCAAGGCTCATACATAATCAATTGAATTAAGTCATCAATCTGTGGAACACAAATGCGTCTATCAAATCTCAGAATGCCCTCAAAATCCATGGTGATCCTTTTAGAATCACCTCTCAAAACTTGATCATGAAGGAAATAAAGATTACTATCCTTAAAATAATGATCCCAAATCTGTTCAAAAGATGAAGACCTCACCTCAACATTAGCAAGAATCTAACTAGGGTTTGAAATATCAAGACAAACCATCACGTTATTGAAGGATTAAATATCCCATGGCAACACCCTTTGAGAAACTTAAATAAGAGCCAAGATACCCATACTCACTGCCTTCCAACTCAAGGAATCTTCTAACCCATTAATCTTGCTTGGATACTACAATATGGATATATCCTAATCTGTAAGCAACTCTATCAATTTATGTGGCCTAGCATTAAGCTCTATCTTGGTCATAAGATGCTGAAGACTGTGTTGATTGGTGAAAATCTTTGAAATACACACTATACAAATAATGCCTCCAAAGCTTATGCACAAAAACTACCCCTACCAACTCCAAATCATAGTGGGGTAGTTTCGCTCGTTCACCTTAATGTTTTTCAAAGCATAAGAAATAGCATAACCTTGATACATTAACACATAACCTAGGCAAAAACTGGAAGAATAAAAACACATTGAATCCCTCACCCTCAATAGGAAAAGCTAGAATCAGAGCTGAAGTGAGAAAATCCTTGAGCTCTTCGAAGCTTAATTCACACTCCTCAAACCAATAAAAAAGAACCTCCTTTCATGTCAATCTGGTCATAGGAACTAGAATAGTAGCAAAACCCTCGATGAAACATTTATAATAGCCAGCCAAACTACTAAATCTATGAATCTAAATTGGAGATATAGGTCTAGAACAATCATGAATCACCTTAATCTTTCCTGGGTCTACGAAAGTGCCATCCTTAGATAACATATGTCCAAGGAATTTCACCAACTCAAGACAAAACTCATACTTAGAAAACTTGACAAAAAGTACATTTTGGAGCATGATTCTCAATCGTTGTACGTGCTCCTCTCTATTTCTTAAATATACTAGAATATTGTTAATGAATACAATCATGAAAGAATCCAAGTAAGTTTTGAAAACTCGATTCATCAAATCTATAAACATGAATGGGGTATTAGTCAAACAAAACATCATCAGCAAGAACTCATATTAACTATAACAAGTCCTAAAAGTTGTTTTTGGGATATCCTCAGGTCATATCCTCAATGGATGGAAACCAAATCTCAAACCAATGTAGAAAACACAGTTATACCCTGAATCTAGTCAAATAAATCATCAATACGAGGCAAAAAATAATGGTTCATCCCCATTACCTTATTAAATGGCTTATAATTAATACACATATTCATTGAGCCATCTTTCTTTTCCATAATCAACACATGAGATCCCAACAGATACATACTCAATCTAATAAAACCCTTATTAAAAAGATCCTGAAGTTGAGAATTTATCTCCTTAAGCTCGGTAGGAGCCATATGGTAAGGTGACAAAATAGACTAGGGACAGTAAGGCACAGAGTGACACCACATACAATATTAACTAGTTAACAACAATAGATCCCTATGATTTCTAAAATAAAAGGTGGTTTCACAACCATATAGGTGTCACACCATAGAAAATCAAAGCTCTTGTTAACACCACAGACCCTAAACTCTAACCTTTCCAACACTATAGGTGGTTTCACATCCTTATAGATGGCATGCCATACAACATCAAAGATTTTATCAACACATAATATCTTTCTTATGATTGGGATACACATCCACTAATCTTTAAATGATGGTTTAGAATGAACAAAGAATTCTCAGCCCATAATGAGATGGCTTGACTTTTCCAAACTTTCAACATATCAAATCATTTGTATTCTAGTACATATATAGTTGTGCAATATATGACATACATGAACTATTCGTTGCTCCGTCATTACCTTTAGCACCCTCATCAATCCACAAAACATAGGTGTATTATGATAACTTCAGATTTATGTGTTTATAATAAGAAAAGCAAGAAAATTAGAAAGTTATTATGTAGACCAAGCCAATTTCTTTTCATAATTATGGAAAGTAATTCAAAGTTCCATGTTGTATTTATAATAAGCATACTTTCCTAAGTTTTTCCTTACCCCACTACTCCACCATAAAGGATTGAAGTAACCATCTCTTTGGAAGAAGAAGAGAAAGAGAGAGAACTTAACCAACAAATATTTTTATTGATAAAAATAATCTTTACAAGAGTGGTTTTTAGGTAGAGAGGTTGATGATCTCCAAATAAAGGCCTACGATTCTTTTAATAGGAGAAGGAAGCTCTAGATAAGCTTGAAATATGGATAAACTTTAAATAAATATAAACATCACACATGTTCCATTATTCTAAATATAGTAAATCCGTATCCTCTAAATAAGATAAACCTTATCTAGGCTCAAACTTTTATAAGATATTTACAACCTATTTTATTCAAGCCGCTCCCCACTAATATGTGATGGAGCCTAATAAAAGAAAACATAAGTATGTTGTTAGCATGTGACAACATATTCAAGTAGGTGACTGAGCAACTTATTGTCTATTTTTAAGTAGGTGGATCAGCAACTTATAGTCTTTTTGCCAGCATATGGATCAGTAACTTGTAAGATCCTTACAAGTAGGTGCAAAAGATCCTTTTAGGCGTCTACCAAGTATCTATATAAGCATCTTGTATGCAATCTCATCAAAGAGGGTAACCCACTTAAGAGGCTTTTATGGTAAAGAGGGTATCCTAGTTGGGAGGGTTTTGTGGTTAAATCTGGAAGTTAATTCCTTAGAGCTTGTGGTGAATGGTAATTTCTTGCAAATGTTATTTGGAGTCCTTTTCATGCAGTGTTAGATAGTATTGGCAGTGAAATCATGTATCCTTCTTCCAACAACCAATCGATGTGGGGCTTTTGCCTGAGGCGTTCTTGGACTTCCAAGTTCTTTTTAGTGATTTACTGAAACAACTCTACCTATTAGATAGACCTTCATATTCCTATGAGGAATCTTCTAACTTTATGCTTTTATTGGTGACTCCATCTTCCAGGGAGAGTATTGATATGTCAAATTTCTAAAAGAGTGAAATTTCTAACTAAGCTTGGACTTCATGGTCAGTGTTTCCTGCAGGGAAATTCATTATGATTACCTTTGTATCATAGGGATCCTTGATATATCTTTGACTATCTTACTTGTCTATGCTCTCTCTAGTATTGGATATCAGGTAAAGATTATCTGCATATATATCGCCTGATTCTTTGTATATGTCTATGGAGAAGAGGGTGTCCTTTGTTGGTTCTTCCTCAAGAGAGAAGACCAATTTAAGTTCTTCCTTTATTCTGAGATAGATGCTTGTATGATTGGCTATTTCTTTAAAGAGGGGAAAAAATTCCTTTGACTTTTTGGATTGAGGATAATTTCTGGCAAATTGACAAAGATTTTTTTATAGATGAAGCAGTTGTCCTCCTTTTTATAGTTTTTTGGGTTCCTTCATTCTAAATACCTGGTTCTCCTGATCTCCTTAGTCCTATAATATAGAGTTCTAGGCAATTTAATCCTTCTAAACTATTTCCTACTGTAGGCTCGATCAAGATCTATATTTTTTCAAATAATCTACTTTAGTATAGATCTCATTAAGTATATTTTCTATCCTAGGCCTACATGATGGTTTTCTTGATGTAGCCTACTTATGTGATGGCTATGGATTTGAACTTCTCCTCTATACTCTTCATTGTGTGGTTGGCTAGCATCTTCAACAACGATGACATGAAGGCTTGTTTCAGGCTGGTTTCTCCATCAACATTAAAGTACATCTTCGCCATCTTCTAAAATTTGATATTAGTGACTTCTCTAGCTAGTGAGATGCACTTCATCTCAAATTTTTGTCTATACAGCTTCTCCTATCTGTGTCCTGTATCTCTATTGAAGACCTCTTGTTGGATTCTAATATTGAAGGAAAACTACTTAGGTGTTAGATAAGAATTCTTATCCAGGATCCTAAGTGCATTCCACTAATCTCTTAGAATTAAGAAAAATCTAGGGGTGAACTTTGAGAATATCATGTATTTTTCTTTTTCAGCCATATTCTTAATGCCATCAAAGTATAGAGGTCTTGGATTCTATGAGGCCAAGGTAAAACCTTGATGTCTTTGAGAGAGAAGGTGTGGAGTTCAATTCAAATGGGTTTCTTTGTCGTCGATGCTATTTTTGGTCTTCTTTCTGGGATTGGATCATCCGTCATCCCATCTTTTTCATCGACTAATTTAGAGACCTCTTGCTCTTTTGAGTGGTTTATGAATATTGGTATCCAGTTTTCTTGAAGAGATTCAATTCAGGATTTAATAGTTTCCGCAATGTATTCTTAAGAATCAACAGAGTCTTTGTTGTCCTTGATATATCCATTAGTTGGAAAGCTATAACCAGTGTTGGAGTATTCATCCAAAAAGCTCATATCACACCAATGTTCTCCTTCACCCATATCAGGGTTAATGGGATCAGCATCCAAAATATTCTTATTACATTTTAGATATTCTTTTAAATCAGTATCATCTATGGCTTCTGGATCTGGAATTGGATGGTTATTGATGCCCAAGCCATATAGATTTGGGACAACTTGATCTAACATAATTGAGGCAGTGTCTAGATTATGTGTGATGATAACTACTTGTGATTAAGAAGGCCATCTTTAAGAAAGTCATTACATTCTTTTTCTTCATATGGAACTTTTGGCTTATGGATTATTAATTTATCATACAGGAAGGTGATGTCATGGTCCAAGATAATCATGGTTCCTTTATTTGTGTCTCTTTCATCAAATTCTATCTCTTTCATGGACTTCTTGTAGGTTTCATCAACTTTCTTTTTGGTAGCAATAAAATTTTTTCTTTCCTATTTAAGCTTAGCAATGTCAAACTCTTGTTCATCCTAAGACTTTAGAGAAAAGGACATGGGCATATGTGAACTAAAAGAGATAGTGGGAAAGTTGTGGCTCATCTTTGGGGGAGAGTATGTTTGTAGCAACATAGGGAATAAAGTTGGCTTTGGTAATTGTTTGAGGTTCGAAACTACCATATTTCTATTGTTGAATCTATTTTTTTAGAGAAGCCATTTCTTTTTGTTGTTGGTGCACATATATCATACTGCAGAGATTGGATCCTGATCTCTAAGTGCCGAATAGATCGATCATTCCAGGTAGATGCTTGTTATGTTTTTTTTTGTCATTTCTTTGACTCTACTAGCCAACTTAGTCATTGTGTGAGCAACACTCTTAAGGTATATGCCGATGATGGACAACATTATGCTCTAGCACATGGCATTTTCCGATTACCAATTGAGAGTTTCTTCTGTGTCACTGAGGGGAATCTTCTCTCTTATTGGTAGGATAACATTCTTTGATGGTATCTTTTGAGCATGGCTTAGGTTATCCTTTTCAAAGGGTTTATTTGGTGGGAAGTCATTTGAGTGATTGGTGCCTGCAAAAGACATCATATACATATTGGTTGCAGGCTTATTTTTAATTTGGGTGGTTTTATTTCTTAATTGAGTTGGTGAGGTATCTCATTGGAACATGTTACAATCGTAATTTGATTTCCATCTGTAGTGTCCTAAGAAAGGATATTTTCACCACATGGCATAGTGACAATCATGGCTGAAGTACTTAATCCTATTATGCTCGTACATCCAACTGCCAAGGAACCATAATAGAATTTTACAACACATGGGAACTTATCAAAAAATTGGTAGATATGAATGGATAAGGTCATTTTGGGAGACTTTTTTAGATGTGATCTTTCAAAATTTATTAGGTTAGTTCAGCGGATTAGAGGGGCTGAAGATGCTCTCTCAACTTCTCATAATTTGTGATCCATGAGTTTGGGAGTACTCTAGAAAGTTCATATTTTGCTATTTACCCTAGTAAATGGGTACATGAAGTGGTTCCATTAATGGTATTTATGTTTAGGAATAAGGCATTTTTGCCACCTATAAGGGATAGATCCACGGTATGATTCTTGATCTGCCAAGCTACTTGGTAGTAGAGAGTTACTTGGATAGCATCTCTGACCTGCATAGCTCTAAGAATTTGGACTTTAATCTTCAATGCCTCTATAAGATAAAGATTAGAGAGAGACTTGTTAAAGTTTGGAAATATAGTGATGAAGACCATCTTAATGTTCACTATGATCTCAAAGGTACAAAAATTTGCATGTTGGTTTTCGTTGTAACAGGTATCAAGAAGGTAAAGAGGTGCCACTACTTCCTTGCCTTTTTTCATGATACAGCAATGCGACCCTAACAACACAAAATTGGATATGGGCGAAGCCTTGGGATTTCCACTATCATGGAAAAACCTGTGGCATCTGTAGTGTGATAAAATATTCCTGCTGAGTTGCAAGAATAGGATACTGGTCATGTTTTGATGGAGTAAAATATTCTTTAACTCCTTTTGGTTTTTTCTATACCAAAAAACAGATATGTAGCCACAGATTACATGCTTTATTCACAAAGGTTGAGTATGGGTTTAGTAGAGGAGGATATCTGGTAGAGATTTTATGTCCTGGTGGTAACACATATACTTCATACAAGTAGTCATATTTACATGATAGAGTATCAATATGGCTATCTTTACAAGAGAGGTTTTTAGGTAGAGAGGCTGGTGATCAACAACTAAAGACCTATGCTTCCTTTTACAGGAGAAAGAAGCTCTAGATAAGCCAGAAGTACAGATAGACTTGAAATGACGATAAACATCACACGTGTCCTACTATTCTAAAAATATTAAAGCCCTATCTTATTTTCTAAAAGATAAACCCTATCCTTTAGAGAAGATAAGACCTAGCCAGACACATATTTCTATGAGATATTTACAACCTATTTTATTCAAGATGGGCCCTACTAACATATGACAGAGCCTAATAAAAACACATAAATATGTTTTTGGCATGTGCAAGCAGGTGTGTTGAGCCCAAGTGCACATGCAAATGTACGTTCTCTCACCAAGTAGTAAAATTACCTTTTAGAAGTCAAGTATCGATCCTACAAGGACTTGTTATAACAACTATTTGATTCTAGTTCACTATTTTGATTAAAGTGGTGTAAAAGTAACTGAAAGAGTTTTTGAGTTGTAGACTAAAAGCAAAGTAGAAATCCATAAAAGTAAATTTCTTGGACAATTAATAAGGAGAAACCCAAGGTTAAGGCTTTGTGAACAATCATACTAAGCTATTAAACTTCATTGGTTAGATTATTTATCTTGGTTGTTGATTAACGTGGTTGATATTATGATCATGGTCGCTCGAGCCTCTAATTACCTATCTAACTTAGCCCCACAAATATATCATTGAGCGGGGATGGGAGAACTAATATGAACACATTTATATTTCATCCTACAGTGAATAAAATAGGTCATGTAGTTATATATCTATCATACATGCAAATTACAATCTTTATTCTACAGAATCTTATAATCCTACTCTATTTACTCCCATGTTTGATCCAATTATTCCCCTCTCAAGTTCACAAAGTCGACAATGGATGTATTCTATAGGTTGGGATCCTTTAAATTGCTATAAAAAGGGTAAATAAACATCCGAATATGATAATAAACCAAAACATAATCAATTCAAAGCAATAGTAATCATGTTCATGGGCTTAACCCCGGAAAGGGGGCGTTTAGCCGCTTATGGCCATAATAGTAATTGAAAAGATAAAAAAACAAGTTAAAATCCATAAAAAAAAACTAAAGTAAAGATAGATAAACCCTAATTTAAGTGTTTTACATCCCCTCTTTGAGTTTCAAAGTCGTCCAAGGTATTTTGCATTGAATTCAACTGTCCTATTTATAGAAGGACAATTTGGTTGTTTTGTAGACTAGGTTTGCGTCGCCCCTTCTATTCCATAGACTTGGGTGCACGATGAGGCCTAATAATGGTAACACACTAAAAATTAATCTGGTAATCCATGTCCATATCAGTGATGCCCCTTGAATAGCATGAACAAGGTCTACGACGCCCCATGTATTCACGACCTAAATTTGACTTCGAAACTAGTTTAATGCACTTCTTATTCCATCCCAAGCATTGTGGTGTTTTTTACAATTGATTTCCAGCTTTTGTATCATACATATATCATCATAATAAACTCACCAAGCATACTATATCATCAAACACTATGGTTCAGAGCTCAAAACAACATAATGTCTAGGACAATGAACTAGGAACTTATGCTAAGAACTAGTTTTGCACTTTTAGATGTTTAACTTATTGTTTGACTCTAGTCTTATTTCAATTGAACCTCCCAAAATATTAAAAAGTTTTTCCACACGTAATTACAAAATCAAACCATTAGGAGCTTATCACACACACTAGAATTCATCGAAATAAACTAGTACAACACCTTGCTCAAGCTAGTAACACTAGTTTTCTGATTTGAAATCTAAATGGCAAATTTTAATCTAAACTTATTTGAATTACACCTTAAATATTTTAATCAAATATTTGAAAACTTAGATGCTCAATTATATCATTATTCACTCACTAAGCACACAAGAAGTCCTTAAAACAAGAGTACATGAGCTCAGATAACAACACTGAGGTGCATAAATCCACCTCAGATCAAGGTGACTGAGAAACTTCTTGCCCACTTGTAAGTAGGTAGATCAACAACTTGTAAGCTTATTTCTAGGAGGTGTATTACCAAATTGTATGATTTTCGCAAGCAGGTACACAAGCTCTTTATAGGCATCTACCAAGTAGCTGTGTACGCAAACCCATCTAAAAAGGTTTTGTGGTGAAGAAGGTAACATAATTGGGAGGGTTTCATGGTAAACTCTAGAAGTTAATTCCCTAGAGCTTAAAGTGAATAGTAATTTCTTGCATATGTCATCTAGCATCATCTTTCAAGTAGTATTGGATGGTGTCTATGATGAGCTTATGTATCCATTTTCCATCCTCAATTTGACATCATGCTTATGATTTAGGTGTTCTTGGCCTTCCAAGATTCTTCTTAGAAATTTGGTGAAGTAACTCTTCCTATTAGATGGACCTTCACAGTTCTGTAGGGGAGTTTACAGTCGTATGCTTTTGATGGCGTTGGTGGCTTCAAATCTCATGATTTCATACTGTGGATGATATTATTTTTTTGCTCAATAGACTTCATCCTAGACAGATGATCATCGATTAGTTCCATTTCCCCTATTTTTCTAGCCATATTTCTTGAGGAATACATCTGTTTTGTGAGAAACTAAGGCATTATGCTTTATAGCATTCATATTTTAGAAAAAGTATTGAGACAAAAAATTTCTAGTGTAGTGAAATTTCCAACTAAGCTTGGTCATCGTGGCCTGTGATTTCTATCGAATGTTGCAAAATGAATACCATTGCATCACAAGAATCCTTGAAGCACTGAACCTAATAGTATTGTGTCTTAAACGAAGCATGAAGCTTTTCAAAGTTGGTTGGATTTTATCAAAATGACTTAAGTCATTACACTTGAACTCCATGACAATGTAGTACTGGTGGCCGCAGGTTCCAGAATAACCATAGGAGTTCTTGCAGAATGTAAATGGCTAGTGCTATGAACACATAATAGAAAGGATATTTTGAATGCACTCTAAATTACTTCAAGATGGATACTCCATATTTTCTAAACACCTAGAGCTCATTTAAAGTTCATATTTCTTAAGGATTGATGGATTGAAGGGATCCATGTATTGTTTGAACAGATTGAAGGGTAGTCTACTATCATAGAAGATAGAAATCTTGATGTGTTGAGCATGAAAATTAAAGTATCCATCTTGTCATAATCTTTTCTTAAATCAAATATTAGGTAGAGTTATCTTTATTCTTTATATACGTCTATATATAAAAAGGTGTCCTTCATCGGTTCTTCTTTAAGCGAGAATAATGATTCAAGGCTATCCTATTTGTTGAGATGGATGCCTGTGTGATCAAAGTTTCTCCAAAAAGGTGGACTGAGTCCTTCGACTTTTGAGTAAAGAACAATTTGTTGCAAAGTTACTAGGATTTTGGTAAACAAAGAAGCCATTCTTCTTGTTGTAGTTCATTGAGCCCCTTCGCCTGAAGTTCCTGGTTTACTTGATCTCCTTGGTGTTGTCATCTAGAGGCCTAGGTAATTTGGACCTATTAAATAATATATTTTTCTAGGATTCTACTTGAGGACTTGAGTAGGTGAAGTTGGACTTTGTATTATGATTTCTCTAGTTGCATGCCCGATTAACTCTTGGATTATTCTGGACAATTTGCTTCAACATAGACCTCTTCATTCATATGTTTTCACCGAAAACCTCTCGTAGGATCTTGATATTGAAATCTTAGGATGCCAAAGATAAAACCTTGACATTATTGAGAGTGATGGTGTGGAATCCACTTCTAATGGTTTTCTTTGCCGCTGTAGCTAGTTCTGACCTTCTTTCTAGGACCGAATCATCAGGCATCCCATCTTTATCATCTACTACAATAGTGATCTTTTGATTTTTTCGAATTTTGTATGAATATTGGTGGATATCCTTCCTTATAAGAATCGACTGAATATTAAAAATCATCTTTGGCATATGCTTGAGCATCAATAGATGAATATTCATCATCTCACTTATATTTATCACCAGAAAAAGCTATTATCAACTTTAGAGCATACATATACAGGATCATAATTGGTTGAATATTCTAGTCTTCCTTAGGATCAAAGACATTTAATTCATTAATCACTTTGTGATAATCATTAACAGGGTCATCAACGATAGGTTGATGAGCAATGGATCTCTAATTTTTGCTGCATAAAGCTTTGGGACAACCTGATCTTAAATGATTGGGAAGATATTTTTTGATGGACTTCAAGACTTTATATGACCTCTTTTCATTTAGAGTTTCTACCCTTTTGATCTCCTTGTCATCATCAGGGCCTATAGGATCTAAACTTGAGAAAATAGGATCACAAATTGGAGACGCAGATCATGAGACCATCTTATTAGCATCTTATGGAACCTGGCTAGAATATTTTTTCCTTTTGATTCATCTTGTGCCATCTCAGCTTGCTTTTGGGCTTCCATGGCATCTTTCCTATTTCCATAAAAATTTGGCAATATCAAACTTCTACTCATCTTATGGAGATGGAATGAATAGCACAAATAAAAAAGATGGGTAAGTTGGAAAGGCTTGGCCTAATCTTCGTGGAAAGTATACTTGTGGAAATAAAATGGACTCTTAGGTATTTTGTTGTTTAGTGTAATCATATTTCAGAAGACAGATTGGTTATTTAAGTGAGGCCATTTCTTTTTATTGTTGGTAAACTAAATATAGGATTGAAGTTCCTTGTGGACTTTTTTCATACTGAATTGTTCCCTTTCTAGTGCTCTGATAAGTATGGCATGTTGGGTGGATGCTTTATTGCCTTTTGGTAGGATAACATATGGTACTTTTAGAGTGTGGGTTAGGTTATCCTTTTCGAAATGTAACTTGGTGGGAAAATATATCTGGGTCTCGATCTTGTTGAGGACATAATGTATAGTTGAGGTTTAGGCTTTGAGTTAGAGCTTTTGCCTTTGAATGGAGCTGGTAATGGTGGCCAATCCTGGGGTTTGTTGGCGACTTGAGATACATGTTGTGTCTCTTCCTTTCCTAGGATTTTAGGCTTTGAACATAAGTCTTTTCGAAGCCAAAATATAAATCCCATTCTGGATCATCTTTCGCTTCATTAGAATCATTTAGATTGTCCTCATCGCATCGATTATAATCGCAATCAATATCCCATAGACAGTGTCCTGCAAAAGCATATTTAAACTAGTACATGTTGCGTCTTTTGTGATTGAATTCTTGTATCCAATTATGTTCATTCATGGCACTATTACGGTAGCACGAAATATTTGTTGGATAGGTTTTCTTCCTCCAGGTATGTTTTAGTAATAGTGTACATATGGATGGAGAGAGATACTTTATATGGATTTCTAGTGAATATAGGTTCAGTAAGCTGGAGATGTTGAGGATGGAATCTCAATCCATCACAACTTTTGACCTAAAAATTTTGAAGAATGATGAGGAATTCTTCCCTAAAGACATGCTTTGGGATTTTGATGTACTAGGTCATTCCATTGGTGGCATCTATAATTAAAAACAAGGAATGGGTGCTATTTGGGAGGGATAAGTTTTATGTGTGGCTCTGGACTTGCCAAACTATCTGGTAGTGTAGAGTTGTCTATGTGGCTCTATAATCTAGCGGAGCTTCAAGTATTTGAACTTGTAGTTTTAAAGCCTCTATTAGATATGGGTATAAGAGGGATACATTGAAGTTAGGGAACACAGTGACAAAGGCTTTTCCTCTTTCCAAAGTGATTTCTGACATATCCAAGTTTGCACATTTGTACTCATTGATCTTGTATCAATAAAGGCAATGTGTGCCTTTATGGCATGTCCTTTTCTCCCTTTATGAGTCAATGGGATCCGAATAACACCAAAATTAATATGGGTAAAGTCATGGCCTTTCAATTATTGTGGAAAATCCTTTGGTATCTATAGAGTGATGAATTGTTTAGTTGTTATTGTAAGGATATTTTGGTCAAGTGTTAAAGCAACAATGTATTTCTTAACTCCTTCTAGCCTTTTTTGGTTAATGAAATAATTTGCATTTATGGATTACACTCATTTTTACATAGGTAGAATATGGGTTTAGCAGAGGTAGATATGTGGAAGATAGCTTTTGTTATAGTTGCAATATATCTATTTCATAGAGGTAGGCTTCTTTATATGATAGAGTGTTGCGGATGGTTGGAGACATGTTTAATTTGGGCAAGAATTTACACATGCTAAACATACTTGATGAAGATGGAAAAGACTCAGGTGTGGACATATTTTTTTGTTTTTTCTGGATTATAAAGACTCAATGTATTTGTGCTAAAGATCTAAGGAAAAGACTTAATAATATTTGTTATGAAATCTATGAAAGTAACTACGACTAGATTATGTACAAGACTTTGGCTATGATAACTAAAAACTAAGGACTATGGCAACAGAAAAACTATGACTTAATAATTTATAGGACTATGGTTGTAATAAAACAAAGACAATGGATGATTTTATGCCTAAAACCTCATCAAAAGTACAGTAAAGACTTTAAATGTAAAGTTGGCTTTCATACGAACAATGATAGTAGATCTTATACAAAAACTTGCAAACTCATCTCATTGGCAGGGTGAATACCAGGAGGGTCGATAGGGAACACATCAAGAAACTCACAAACAACGGGAAAAGAGTTAAGCGATGGACTTTCCACACTAGTATCAAAGATATAAGAGAAATAAAACT
Source organism: Capsicum annuum (assembly GCF_002878395.1). Lineage (NCBI taxonomy): Eukaryota > Viridiplantae > Streptophyta > Magnoliopsida > Solanales > Solanaceae > Capsicum > Capsicum annuum. The sequence goes on from NC_061117.1 coordinate 45,361,355, forward strand.
CATAACCCCTCAAAATAAGACTCCTATCATGAACATAAGAAATAATCCCCATTGGCTCCTGACTAGCTGCTCCCTACCACATAACTAGGGGTATGCTAGGTATGGCTAAGGTAACAATCATGGTAAAATAATCCTTGATCGCATGATGGCGGGATAAAAAGTCCATGCCCAGAATCACATTAAAATCCACCATATCTAGAATGATAAGTTCATTATAAGAATCAATATCTCTAACAGTCACAACGCATGAACTGGAAACCCGATCCACAATAAAGAATCACCCACAGGAGTTGATATATGCAATAACATAAATAACAAATCCCAAGATAACTCTAATTGTGTTGTATAATAAGCAGATACATAAGAATAAGTGGATCCTAAATCAAACAAATAAAGGGCCAAATATTGGCAAACCAAAATCATACAACAGCATCCGAAGACTCGCCTCGGCCCTAGTTGGTACTGCATACAACTAACCATACCAGCCACTTGGCAGTGCTCCTAACTGGCCTCATTCCCTGCCTTCCTGATAACCTCATTGAGTACCCTAGAAACCAGCCCTACAACCCTGAGAACCACATATAGTTGAGTTATAAACTACCCTTATGGGGGTACACTCTAAGCTAAAGCAATAATCTCTCCATGACTATGGCACTCTCACAAATAGTGACCAGAAGCTTCCTAACTATAGAACGTACCATGAGCTAAACCAAGACCAAAAGATTTTTCTAACCCAAAATAACCACCATATCTAGAATAACCTAAAGATGAACCCCTTGAAAATAACTACCACCCTGACCAGGGCGATCACTGTGCTAGGCTGACCTCCATTAGTAATTTCAAAAGCTTCCTAAATAGGTTGGCTGGGATGACTCTGAGGGTGATAGCATAGACGTGGAGGATATCTACCATGAAAATGGCTACCTCTAAATCGACAACTGTTATTGCTCCCACTAAAACTTTCTTAATGTTTAAGCCTCTTATTTATGACCCCACGGGTATCTTCTCCATCACCTAAGTATGATCAGGCACCTCTAAAAAAGGCCTACCCATAATACTAAACTCTAAGTAGACATGAAAAGGGAAATTCTCCTTAATCTAATAAAGCAACTAACTCTTTCCTATTCAGAAGTTAGAAATGAAGTAGCATCCTATCCAACTCATGAAAATGAGCCTTATACTCCCTAATTGTTATGGATCCATGTTCCAATCTACAAAAATGATCCCTCAAATGATCCTTAAGGCTGCGAGGCACATACTTCTCCAAGAACATCTTGGAGAACTGAGTCAATGTTAACGGGGAAAATCCTACTTGACTAGAATTCATATAACCTCTCCACCAATGTCGAAAGCCAAGTCCAATTAAAATATTATGTAATACACACCATAAGCCTCAATAAGGCCAAAATTATAGAGCCTATACTCGCAAGAAATCAAAAACTTAATTCCATCCTCACCCAGAGCACCAAAAAACCTAGGCGGTGCCAATCTCAAGAATCTACCCAATATTTTCTACTCTTCGTTAGAAATAGAAGGCTAAGAAACCACTGGTTAAGAAATTATTAATTTAGCAACTACCGGCGTAGTAAGGACCTCAACTCTAGAAGCCGCAAATACAGTTTGCACCCCTGCCTCAGTACCACTATGATATGTAGAATATAAACCACCAACTAACCCAAAAGAAAAACTAAAGCATATTTGAGAATTGAAGTAAATATAAACCATAGTGGATCCTGGGTTAGTCCCTAGCCCACCATTAGTTTGGGTGGAAGAATCTCTAGCTCATGAGCAGGAGTAAGGTCTGGTGATTACCCCCTCTCCTGGACCTGAGCTAGAGAGACATCTCATAGTTGTTCATGACCCTAGGGTCATCCTCAAATAGCAGTAGGATCCTTAGGTTTATTCTTGGGACCCTCATCTCGTATAGTATTAGCACGTGTCCTAATCATCTGCAAAAAAGTGAAATCAACGTAATGTTCTATAAACCAAATCGGACACTTAGCACAAAAAAAGTAAAAGAAGTGAAGAACTCATAAGAATGTGCTATAGCCTCTGGAAGCTAGGAAATAAACATTATCATTCCGATATGTAGGACTCTTCTAGACACTTAATCTTGTACCATTAATTCTGGTGAAACCTAGGCTCTGATTATAATTGATCACGACTCAATTTATTATTCATGATGGCACCTACTATATCCCTCCAGTAGGCAAGCAAAACCCAAATTTGGAGTTAAATACAATGGGTTAAGTTAGTGTAAAAATGTCAACATAGGGGGAAATTAACAACAAAACTTCAAAATAACCAAAGTACTTGAAGTAGATAAAAGATAGTCAATATATAGAAAATCATCCCACGATTTGGTAGAGACAGTACAAGAGAATCTAGTGATAATACAACTCAATTTCTAAAATATTCAATACATATGTCTCTAAACAAAAGAGTGGACATAAAAGATAGATAGAAATAGTGATTCCAACTCCAAGAGCTCACCTATCTCCGAGAATTAATCACAGCACAAACATTGATCAATGATGGAAACTAGTTGTAAGACCTAGCAAAATTTCAATAAACTTATTTTTGACCATCCCGTGTGGGTAATATTAATTGTTGACTTGAATTATGATTAGAGATGTCAAAATAGTATTTTCCAATAGTTTTGAAATTTTTGGAAGGGTTCAGAGTAATTTTGGGATCCCGAGGAAGTAATCTTTCATGATAGTAGCATCACACACCACTTAGTCTCCATAATAGGGCATGGCACAGAGGCTAATCTACGTAATATCGGTGTGCCACGCTATATGTATTTCTTATCCAATTTTTATTTTTTCACTTGGGGTGAGGGATTTTTCTCTTTTTACCCCTTAAACAAATTTTAACATCAAATTGATACATTTCCTTCGATTTGCTAGACCAAAACACTGCTATTCTCTTCTTTAACTCCCAAACCAAGATAGCTCATGGCTTTTTTAAGAAAGCATTACTTCGAGCTCAAAACTTCGAATTCTCTCAAATTTTTTCTTTAGTTCAGGCATGTTTCTCATTCCTTAACTTGAATTTTACTTTTTCACATTTATTAATCAATATTCATTTGTTTTAATTGATGGTTTTTAAATTGGGTTGACGAGCTTCATTTGGTAAAACTTAAATTACTTTTCCCATATTGTAACTTTATTTTTCATACTTTAATTGATGGTTTTAGGACTATGAATCGGTGCATTATGATTATAGTTTGAATGGGGAACTCGGGTTTCCCCTAATTTATGAAAATTTGGCTTGATAATGGGACTAACCTTAACCCACTTTGTAAACTTGGTTTCAAATATGAATATTTGTAAAGTTTAACTTGTCTTTTTGAAATACTGCATTTCCTAAAAGGATAAATGAGTAAAATAATTTTGGAGTGGCCTTGGTGGACATGGTTTTATATATTAAATTGAACTTGTGAGTCCAATGGTTATATGGACTGGTTAGGAATAATTGAATTAGCTTGCAAGCATATTGTTATGATGAGGTCTATATGACCATGTGTCTGCATACATATTACATTTTTGATGGCTACCTCTTTGGTGTCTTTAACCTTTTCTAAAATTGTGTGGCTAACATGAACTATGGCTCTTCAAGTAGAGGGATCTGGACCCATATATCCCATGGGTTCCTTTAGGACGGAGCAAGCTATATAGTTCAAACTAAATATTGTGCATATGGTTTTGATTGGTTTTTTGTAATGGCATTATTTTATCCATTTCCCTTGAGTTACATACAGGTTCATGCTCCACTGACCATCCCTAGACGCTGCATCATTTCCTCATGTAGGGTATGAGGGATTTTCTATTACTTATTTAAAACATTATGTGGTATGGTATGTCAGCTAATCTGCTATGAAATGGTGAGCCTCCATCTTTCAAAAGGCCCGATCATTTCATTATTTTCATTGTAGACTTAGTATTTCATTTTGGATTTATTTTGGTCATAGTAGGGGGCTTGTCCCAACTTAGTGGGTATTTATAGTTTAGAGGCTTTTGTGGATAGTATTAGGATGATTGATTATTTTTCTTACACTCTTAGATTTCATTTGATTCGTCTATCTTTATTACTATTTTTGTTGATATCCGATGTATTCATTATTGTGCTATGGATCTTAGGCTAAGGGAATGGTCTTCAACTCACAATGGGGTTGAGATACCCATTACAACTAGGCCCTGGTTCAGGTTGTGACACTAGTACTCAAATCTACACCAAATAGGTAGAAAAGTATAGTATGAGAACTAAAACCATGAGTACTCAGTAGACATCATTGGCTGACTGAGCTAAATCATGATATAAATATGATAAAATATAAGATAATATAACTAAGTCAAGGTAGATATGAACATGAATCAACTCCATTACCATTGTGTATAAATAAGTAAATAAACTAGAATAATAACATAGTTTAAAGCATTAACGCATGCAATCATAACTACAAAATTGGCTCCCATACGCCAATTATGCAGAAAAGTATACAACCCATCACAATCCCATATAAGCTTGTAAGGTAAGAAAAAAATAGAAAAATCCACCACTGTTGTTTATCAACTCTTATTATACGGTCAGTATCCATCAATGCCATGCCACCTCATAACCATTAGTTGTTCATTGTCATTATCAATTAATCAACACTTATTAACTAGCCATCATGCAATAACTAATCCTCATCTATCGACTAAACAATATTTATCCACTAGGCATTATTTATCCACTAATAATCATTTTTCAACTAATCCTCACATATAGGCTAATCACCATTTGCCAAATAACTATTATTCATTAACAAATAATTTAGTTATTGACTAATTATAATATACTAGGATCCATTCAAATAATATCACATTATAAGTATTTCCCCATCTTCGACCTAACCAGAATCACTATTATCAATCTCACATCCCGATATCATAATATCATAATAAGTATGACATCATATAATAAAGTGGATATTCAGACTCGAACCAATAAGTATAATCAATAATATAATTATAAATATCAACCTAAACATCATTACTAATATCATAAATCTCATCATTAATGTTATCATTTCCATCATCAATATCACCAATATCATTATTAATATCATAGCCATCTACCGAACTTGCACTGGGTGTAAAAAATCGATATAATAATCATTATCTAGACTTAAACATGTAATAGTATCATCCTTAGCATGGCCAATAACATAATTGTTAGAGAATTTAATAGAATAACCACTAACGTAGTTATTTAACACGATCAATAATTACAATCGAAATCATCAATAGCATGACTGTCACTATAGTAAAATAAGCATGATCCTTATCATAATCAATTGCATAATTTCTAATATAATTAATGTGTTTTATCAATTATATAGGCAATAAATTATCAATATCTTAATTGTGTAACATTCAAAATTTTTTGTCCTTAGAAAATTTCTAGACCTTTAAACTTACTGCCCAAGCAATGACTCATCTCATGAGTCATAAGGTATTATTATGGGTCATAGGATCCCAATCAGAGGGTGACTAATAAGTGTTTCCCATGATACTGCCTTGGTGATGACTTGCACTGTACAAGTCGTAACGTATAATTATGAGTCATAATATCCCAATTGTAGGGTGTCCAGTGAAAATTATCTTTGATCCACTCTTGATTATGACTAGATATTATGAGTCGTAAAGTTTATTAATGAGTCATAGTGTTCCTTCCATGGCCAACCCAGTGTAGTGACCAAGTGATTCTGCCTTGACTATGATTGGACCCTACAAGACGTAATATATTACTAGGTGTTATAGTGTACCACTCGTAGGGTCAATAGTGTGGATGGCCAATGATACTACCTAGATTATGAGTCATAGTGACAACTCTTTGACACTCTTAATAAGTCATCATATATCTGTAGTGATTGGGTGGTAGGTTTTCAGTTTTTATTTAAGGTCAACTTGGTAATTTCCCTTTCCCCAACTTAAAAACACATATTGGACCCTATTTTCATCACTTTAACAATTAAACACACCTCTTAACTCTCCCAAATTCCCCATTCAAAGGAAAGGGTCGGGTTTCAAGAAATTGGTCATCTAGGACTCTAAGTGTGATTTCTTCTTAAAATTTCTAGGTGATTAAGGCATGTATCTCTCTCCCTAAACTTGTGTTTTTCACTATAGAATGGATTGCTTTATTATTCATAGGGTTTTGATATTGGGTTTTGAATAATGGGTTGAATGTTTTGGATATAATTTACTTAAATGTTTTTCCTATAATTATTATGGATTACTTCTACTTTAATTGATGATTTGTAAACTCATTGGGGTGAATAGGAATGGTGAATGAAATAGGGGTACAAGGATTCCCTATATTTGTAAATAATGGAAATAGGGGTACAAGGATTCCTCCAAATAATTAGATTTTGGTACTGAAATTAATGAGAACCTCTACCCACTTCTCTAATTGGTTCTAGAATATGATTAATAAATTGGCTTGTCCTGCTTCTTTAAAATTAATGCATTGCATAAATGTCTAACAGATAAGAATGATCTTAAAAACCTTGTGGGGTATAAGGATTCCCCCAAGTGAATGATTTTCTTAAAAACCTTGTGGCATACAAGGATTTTCCCAAGTGTATGATAAATGGAGTCAGGGGGTACAAATATTCTCCCAAGTAATGGCTTAATGATATTTTTTTGAAAGTGTTAGTTGATAGGATAATACCACTTTATAATGACATAATAATTATCTCCTTGAATTAATAGATGGGTTATGTGTTAAATACTTTAATTAAGCTTTAAGGGGGTTGTGTAGATAGCCATGAAGGTGGATGTTTTAACGAACTAATACTAGAAACTCATGTTGGCCAGCATAAGAGTTGGTCTTAATAATATGTGCTTATGTTACATTATTTATATTTACATCATGGATGGTGTAGGGTATGAGGTATCCCATACCTTCTATGATATCTCTAGTTCGTGTGGCTAACGCGTATTGGGCCCTACCAGGGGGAGACAACAAGACCCATATAGCCTGTGGGTTATTATATGATGGTAAAGCAACATAGTCCAGGCTAACGTTATTTTCATGCTAAACCTTGTTCCTTCTCCATCATCTTATATATATATATATGTATGTATGCATTTGTACATAGGCATTAATTTTTGAATGGTTTTGGAATAATGGCATTATTTTATCCCCTTTTCCTTAAGTTACATGCTAGCACTCATCCCGCTAACCATCCTAGGACCTATATTGTTTCATAATGTGGGATTCAAAGGAACTTCTTCTACCCCTATATAGTATTAGGTGGAATTTCTCGTAGATCGAGTTACTTGAAGTGGTAAGCTTCCATCCTTTGAAAGGCTGTTATTTCATAGTTTGGTTACTTATATTTCTAACTATCTTTTGGATTTTTATTTTGGGCTAACATTGAGGCATGTCCCAAAATAAATTGATTTTTGGTTTTGTATAGAGGTTTTGTGGATTACTGTGGATTTGGATATTGTTAAGATTCATAAATTCCTTTTTGAGTTGCCTATTTTTTATATTTTAGACATTATCTGCATTTTTAGATATTATGTTTAGGTTGGTTAGTAGAAAGGGGTGGTCTTCGGTCCTCTGTAAACTTGAGATAGCCTTCATAACTAGGCCCTAGTTTGGATCATAACAAGTTAGTATCAGAGCCTTAGGTTCATTGTCAATTGGGTTTCCATAAAGTAGTGTCAAGTAGAGTTTCTTTTATCTTTGTGTATTATGTTACACTTATAAGGATGAGGCTACGAGGTGCTTAGAAATATTTCCATTTCTTATTATCTATTTTTTGGGCTATAGAGTCTAAGGTCTTGGAATCTCCTCTAAATTCATTTGTTCACATTTCAATTTATGTCACCCTAAAGATCTGGTGGTCATGGAAACTCATCTGTCCCACCTGAGGATAGCATGGATGGAACTCATCCTACCTATAAGGTATAGACTTTATCTACGGTCCTTGTTTTTGACTGCCCTCACGGAGTTCCACTGGTTTTCCTTAGTCCTCTTTGGACTCCTCAGGGTGATGTGTCTAATGTTGAGTTTTGTTGTTCTATTCATCTATTAACCCAGAAAGGGGCCCCTCTATAACGTTTGTCTAGTCCTTTTAATGGAAGAAAGAATTAGGCAAAGATGGGAGAGAGGCATAATAAGACGTTTAGATATTCAGAATAGGGTAGAGGTTAGAAAAATAATGGTAGACATAGGATACAATGGACTAAGAAAAGGAATTAAAGAAATGTCCATGTGACTGTTAGGGCTTCTTATCCTAGGGCTTCTGGTAATTGTTGCTTTCAGGACAATAGTTGGTTTGAAACACAAGGAGCCCAATTTTGGGCCAATGGAGATCAGTCAGCCCTAACCTATCATCCTTAGAGAGTTTGTTGCCGATTGTACCATGGTTATTGTGATAGTGGTAGGAACTATTGCTTCAACTATGGTCAACCTGGTCATATACTGCTAGTGTTTCTACTGGAGCTAATAAGTTTCCATTGCTACTTCTTTAACTCCTGCACCAAAAGGGTGATACTTTCAATACCGACACTGGCCAAAATCATCTTTATGATTTTGCTACCAGCTAGGAATCTGAGGCATCTCTAAATGTTTTCACTGGTATGTTTGAAGTTTTCTCTCATGATGTGTATTATCTGATTGTCCTGGGCTCTTCTCTTTATCATGTAACCCATTATGTGGCTATTCATATTGGATTTGGTCTTGATCATATTTTTGATCCCTTTTTTGTGTCCCTCGATGTGTGACTCTGTTGTGGCTAAAAAGGTCTACAGGGGTTAAGTGGTGTCTATCTGAGGTAGGCAAACATTAGTGGATTTGATAGAGTTGTATATGTTGGACTTTTATATGATATTATGGATAGATTGGCTCCATTCGTGCTATATATTTTCTTGATTATAAAACCCAAAGAGTCATTTTCCAATTCCCAAATAAATCGATGATTAAGTGGGAAGGTATATCTTTATCACCTAAAGGAAGATTTATTTCTTATCTTAGAGACCAGATATTGACTTCTAAGTGGTGTTTATGTCATTAAGTTTGGCTTAAGGATTCTGATTTTGAAAGTCCTTCTTTGAAATCTGCCCTATGGTTAATGAGTTTCTCGAATAATTTCCTAATGATCTTCCTGGTATTCCTTTAGATAGAGAAATAGACTTTATCATTGACGTTTTTATAGATACCCATCCTATCTCTATCCTTCCTTATAGAATGATTTCGGTTAAATATAAATTGCTAACGGAGCAATTAAAAGATCTTCTAATAAGGGTTTTATTCACTCTAGTATTTCTCCATGGGTTGTTTTTGTGCTTTTCATGTGTAAGAGGGATGGTTCCCTTCAAATATGTATAGACTATCAGTAATTTAATAAGGTGACTATGAAGATCAAGTATCCCCTTCCTAAGATTGATGATATATTTGAACAACTTTAGGGTGCAACGTTCTTTTCTAAGATTGACCTTCGGTTGGGTTACCATCAGTTGAAAAATAGGGAGGTAAATATTCCTAAGATTTCTTTTCATACCCGGTATGGTCATTATGAGTTCCTAGTCATGTCCTTTGGTTTGACTAATGCCCCGATAATATTTATAGATCTTATGAATCGGGTATTCAAATAGTTCTTGGATTTATTTGTGATTGTGTTCATTAATGACATATTAGGTGTATTCTAAGAGTGATGAGGGTCATGCCAATCACCTCCATATAGTGTTATAGACTTTTATGGATCATCGATTGTATGCTATGTTCTTGAAAAGTAAGTTCTGGTTGAATGTCCTGACCTTCCGTAGTCATGTTATTTCTAGTGAGGAGATTATGGTGGATCCATAGAATTTTTTTTTGGTTAATAAGTGGCCTAGACCCATAACTCCAACCGATATTCAGAGCTTTTTGGGTTTAGCCATGTATTATAGGATATTTGTAGAGAGTTTCTTTTCAATCGCTGCCCCATTTCCTAAGTTGAGTCAGAAGAATGTGAAGTTTCTTTGGTCTGATGCTTGTAAGGGTATTTTTGAGAAGTTGAAGGACAAGTTGACTTTAACTCTATTTTTTATCCTACTCGAGGGTACTGATAGATTTATTGTTTATTAGAATGCATCCCGTGTGATAGTAGGATGCGTATTAATGTAGTATGTTAAGCTAGTGGCATATACTTCTAGGAAGCTTAAGGTGTATGAGAAGAATTATCCGACTCATGATTCGAAGTTGCTGGCTATGGGCTTTTCTTGGAAGATTTGGCACCATTACTTATATGGGTTTCATGTTGACATATATTCAGACCAAAAGAGCTTGCAATAAGTAATCACCAAAAAGAAGTTGAATATCAGGCAAATGAAATAGCTTGAATTTCTCAAGGAGTATGATATGAGTCTTCACTATCATCTAGGTAAAGTTAATGTGGTTGTTGATGCTCTTACTAGGTTATCTATGGGGAGCTTATCTCACGTAGATAAAAAGAAGAGAGTATTAGTGAAAGATATTCACTTGTTGGCAAATCTTTGAGTTTTTCTTTTAGATTTTGAGGATGGTGATGTGATTGTTCAAGAGGTGGTGAAGTCATATCTTGGTACTGAGGTGAAAGAAGAGCAATTTTGATGCTATCTTGATGCAGATTAAGGATAATATGGGTAAATAGAAAGTCATAGCTTTTGAGATTGATGATAATGGTATCTTAAGGTACCAAGGTGATTGTGTGTTCCGAATGTTGATGAGCTATGAAATATAAAATTTTGATTGAAACTCATTTGTCAAGGTATATATTTCATCCTTATTTGATGAAGATATACCATGATCTAAAGGAAATTTATTGGTGGAACAACAAAAAGAGAGATATGGCCAATTTTGTAGCCAAGTGCATGGTTTGTCAGCAAGTGAAAGTGGAACACTTGAGGCCTGGTGGTTTGTCACAAGGGATGGAGTTTCCCTTGTAGATATGGGAGTGATTAATATGGATTTTTGGATTGATCTTCTGTGATCTCATTGTTAGTTTGATTAAATTTGGATCATTATAGATAGGATGACCAAGTCTACCTATTTCTTGCCAATGAAGACTAATTATTTGACGAAGGATTATGCTATGGTTTTCATGTAGGAGATCATCAAGTTATATATTACTCCTATTTCTATTATATCTGATTGAGGTACGCAGTTCTCATCTCATTTTCGGCATTCTTTTCTAGAGAGGTTTGGGAGTAAGGTGAATCTTAGCACCCTTTTTACCCTCACACGGATGGGCAAGCGAAGAGGACTACTCAATCTTATGAAGATATGCTAAGGTACTGTATGATTGACTTTGGTGGTAGTTAGGTTGACCATTTTCCTCTCATATAGTTTTTATGTAATAAAATCTATCCTTTTAGAATTCTAATGGCCCTGTTTGAGGCTCTGTATAGTAGGAGATGCAGTCTCCTGTTGGATGATTTGAAGTAAGTGAGACTAGATTTCTTGGCACAAACTTTGTTCACTAAGTTATGGTTAAGGTGAAGGTTATTAGGGATAGGCTTATGACTGCCCAAAGTCACCAAAAGTCCTATACAAATATAAGGAAAAGAGAGTTAGAGTTTGAAATTAGTAATTGGGTGTTCTTGAAGGTGTCTCCCATGAAGGTAGTGATGTCATTTGGGTAGAAGGAAAAGCTTAGTCGTCGTTATATTGGCCCATACTTGATCTTGAGAAAAGTGGATAATGTTGCTTATGAGTTGGACATGCCTCCCAGTTTGGGTTTGATTCACTTGGTATTCCACATATCAATGTTGAAGAAGTGTGTGGGTGATCCTTTCTTGATTGTCCCTTTGGAGGGTTTTAGTATTTCAGATTCTTTGTCTTATGAGGAAGTCCCGGTTGAGATTTTTTATAGGCAAGTTCATTTGAGGTCTAAGAATGTGGCTTCAGTGAAGGTTCTATAGAGGAATCATTAGGTTGAAGAAGCTACTTTGGAAGTTGAAGAGGACATAAGGTCGTAATATTTATTAATATTCTCGCTTTGGATAATCGTGCTTAAGGTATGTGTTTTCCTTAACATATTTTTTTCTGGCATTGTTAAGGGAAAAATTTATTGTGTTTTGTGTTAAATCGTGCTAATAGATTCCCTATGTCACCATTCAGGGATGAATGATCATGGGGGGAGAATGTAACACCCCTAATTTTTGTTCGTTGGAAAATTTCTTGACTTTTGAACTTATTGCACAAGCAACGATTCATCTTATTATTTGTAAGATGTCTTGACGGGTCGTCAGAACCCAATAGTAGGGTGACAAGTAAAGGTTTCCTATGAAAGTGACTTGGTGACGACTTTCACCCAACGAGTTGTAATGTCTCAACCGTAGGGTGTCCAGTGAAAGTTTTCTTTGTTGCTATCTTGATTACGACTATATGTAACGAGTTACATGGACTCTTAACGAGTCGTAGTGTGCCTTCCATGTTCAACCTAGTGTAGTGCCCAAGTGATTCTTCCTTTACTATGAATGGACCCTATGAGATGTAATGTGTGAATATGAGTCATAGGGTATGACTCGTAAGTTCAACAGTGTGGATGGCCAATGATACTTCCCAGACTAGGAGTCATGGTGAGGACTTGTAGCTAGTCTTAATGAGTCATCATAAGACTCATAGCGACTAGGTGGTTGATTTTCAACTTTTATTTAAGGGTATCTTGGTAATTTCCATCTTTCCCCACTGAATACCGCTAACTTATAAACACATTAGGGAACCTATTTTTATCACTATAACAATACACACCTTTTAAGTCTCTCAAATTCCCCACTCAAAAGCAAGGCTAGGGTTTCAAGAAATTGGTCATCTAGGGCACTAAGTTTGATTTCTTAGTGATTGAGGAATGTATCTCTCTCCCAAAACATGTGTTTTTTACTATAGCATGAATTGGTTTATTATTCACATGGGTTTGATGTCGGGTTTTGACTGTTGTCTAGAGGGGATGTAATTTATTTAAATGTTTTCCGTTGAATATTATGGATTAATTATACTTGAATTGATAATTTGTGAAATCATTAGGGTGTATGGGAATGGTGAATGAAATGGGGGTACAAGGATTCCCTAAATTTTAAAATAATGGAAATAGGGGTACAATGATTCTCCCAAATAATTGGATTTTGATATTGAAATTGATGAGAACCTCAACGCACTTGCATAATTGGTTCTAGAATGTGATTGATCAATTGACTTAACCTACTTCTTTAAAATTAATGTATTGTATGATTGGCTAACGAATAAGAATGATCTTGAAAACCTTGTGGGGTATAAGGATTCTCCCAAGTGAATGATTTTCTTAAAAACCTTGTGGGGTACAAGGATTCCCCCATATGTATATTCAATGGAGTCTGGCGTATAAGGATTTCCACAAGTAATGGCTTAGTAACATTTTCTTGCAAGCTGTAGTCGGTAAGTGATACCACTTCATAATGATTTAGTAATTGACTCCTTGAATTAATAGATGAGGTTATGTGTTAAATCTTTTAATTGGGATTAAAAGGAGTCGTGAACCTAACAATAAAGGTAGAGGTCCCGAGGGACTAATACTAGAAACTCAGATTTGCTGGCGTGAGGGTTCGTCATGATGACTATGTGATTATGTCATACTATTAATATTCACATCATGGATGACATATGTTATGAGGAGTCCCGACCTTCTATAATATATTCGATTCGTATGGCTAACATGCACTAGTGCCCGACTAGAGGGGAGACAACTGAACCTATATAGCTCGTGAGTTTATCTATGATGTAAACCTACATAGTCCAGGATAATGTTTTAAAGTTCTAGCTAAACTTTGTTTCCTCTTCCAGCATCATATATATATATATAGTATATATATATATATATATATATATATATATATATATATATGTATTATTATGCATATATGTGTACATGGGCATTGATTTTGGATTCGTTTTGGAATGAGCATTATTTTATCCCCTTATCACTGAGTTACATGCTAGCACCCACCTCGCCAATAGTCCTAGGACTTACATTGATTCATAATGTAGGATTCTAAGGCATTTATTCTTCCCCTATGTTGCATTAGGTGGAGTTTCTCGTAGATCAAGTTACTTGAAGTGGTGAGCTTCCATCCTTCGGAAGGTTGTCTTTCATAGTTAAGTTACTTGTGTTTCAGGATATCTTTTGGATTCTTATTTTAGGCTATAGTCAGAGGAATGTATCGACTTAGATTCATTTTTGGTTATGTTTAGAGGATTTGTGGATTACTGTGTATTAGGATGTTGTTGAGATTCTTAAATTCCTTTTTGAGTTACCTATCTTGTTATATGTTAAAAATTCATCCGCTGCTTTAGATCTTTTGTTCAGTTTGATTAGGCGAAGAGGGTTGTCCTTGGTTCTTGGCTGACTTGGGATACCCATCACCGCTAGGCCCTGATTCGGGTCGTGACAAATTAATAGATATCTTATCAATAGCTTGATCAATAGCTAATCCATGGCATAATATATAGCTTTTGTAGCATAGACCATAACTTAATTGCTAATATAGTCAATAAACATGACCTCTATCATTAATAATAGAAAATTTTCTAATAGATCAATAAGCATATCACTAGCATGGTTAGTATCTCATTTGATGGCTCAATCAATAGCCTAGTCAATGGCATAGTCAATATGATAATCAAGGGCTTATTAAATAGTCTATTCGGTAACCTGAATCAATAGCTAAATCAATAGCTCATCATAAGCTTAATACCTAACTTATTCATAGCATAATTATTAAGTATTACTTCCAATGTTATCCATCATAACCATTAAATACCAAGGCGTATCAATATCATCCCAATACTTATCTTAGATGTATGCAATCAAATAAAGGGGTCTCTAATAACTTTTCCAAGTCTTTGCCTAAGGTGGGTTGAAGAGCTCACTTTTAAATCCCCGAAATCGTTTACCAATCAATGTCTACTCCTGGCTAGGCAAAGTTATCTAAATCCACTATGAGATGTTGAACAAGCCACAACCGTCTCTATGATAGAAATTCTTCCTCAAATGAAGCAACAAAGTCAATTCCACCTTAGGAAATGACAATTTGGGTATGATTCATCCTAAGTTCAAGTGACTAAGGTAATGCCATCATTAATTGAGTAACTAAGGTTTTTCCCCTCCTAAACAAGATCCATGAGGTCAACATCACCTAAGATATGAGTAACTAGGCTAATTATGCCAAAATAGAACAAAAAATAGCCTAAACAGTCCAACTACCAAAGTATTGTATTTCATCACACCAACACCTAAAAGCCATCCTAAATCTAACACAATATCATAAACATACTATGAAGTATCTCAATCTAAAAAGGGGTAAAACCTAGCCTACCTAGACACCAAAGAAGGCTCAAAAGATCTGCTATATCACCATTTTCCCTTTTTGAGAAGCTTCTTTAAGATGTCAAGCTATCAAAATCACATTCTAATCATCATCACGAGAATAATGATACCAATATTGTATTGTGCTTTGGCTCAAAAAATAAAACCAAAATCCCATATGGGTCCCATTTAAGAAAAAACACATTTTCAAAACCAACCAACATTCTTTTTTGCTAAAGGAGTAGTCCCTCAAAAATGGGTGAAATTCGAGCTAATTTGGGTCTAAAATCAAGCCTCCAAGTTTCTGGGATTTTTAGAAATGAAAATGGTAAAATAAACCATAAAAGGTGGAATCTTACCATATGTTGAAGGATAATCATGTAAACAAGTGTTATCCAAGATCTTAAGTCAACCACAAGCCTCAATTTCAAGCTATCTCCCTATTTACAATTTTAACTCTCAAGAGAATGGATGAAGGAATATTAAAAATAGGCTAAAAGGGGGTATTTGTACCCTTTCCAGGTGCTTGAGTATCGCTTTCACAACCCAGCACCTCACAATTGCCATATCTTGAGGTTGCTAGGGTGAGTCGCAATCGCGACATATGCATCGCAATCGTGGTAACTAGTCACTACCAAGGGTAATGCAATTGTGACCCCTGACATCGTGATAGCAATACACAAGATACAACTAAAATTTCCAAATCTTTACCAAGCACTCAGAATTCATTCGTAATCCCGTATATGCAAAAGAACTATTCAGCCATACCAAATTTGATATTCCAAACTCAATGGCATAGTCGAACTTTCTATTCGAGTTCGTTTCAACAGAAGGTGGGTCCTATACCTTATTTCAATTTTCTTAACTTTTCGACCAATAGTTCAAAATAAGCTTAGGTCCTCGAGACCTAAACCATGAGTCCCCCAGCTTAAAATCAATATTTAAGCGTTGTTGTAATAGTCATAATTTGCATTCGATGTCGTTTAGTTTAAGTTTTCACCCTGTGGCCATTTAGAACCAACGAAGACTTCAAAATAGGGAACTGGATCTAAAACCCTAACAAATTGCCCGGTAACCATACTGTCAATTCTAGCAAGTCATAAATTTCTTGGGGTAGCTATAGGAAAGCAATAATAGTGAAGATAAGAGGAAATATGGAAAATAACCTGAAGGGTCAATATAGATTTTAATTGTTTTCCAGTGTTTGTTGTCATTTGGACCTGGAGAAGAAACTTCTGCTAAAATTTGGACCAAAAGGACATTAGACAAAAGGAACAATTATTGTGGGATATACCAATGCTATCATACCTTGAATTAGAGAGTGCCTATAGATGTTTATCAGGAGAATCTTCCAGTATCATACTTTGATATGATTATCGTTCTAGTAGATCCTGCGATAAATGCTGCAAAAATTTATGATATAGGTAATCAGACAATAGTAGTCCACACTCGTACGTTGATACCACAAATCCATTTTGAGCATCATACTTCAAAATTCCTGAATGCTAACAAGTCCAAAGTACAAACCACAAAAGTAAAAGGACGATCATGGGTTTTGGCTCCAATCGTACCTTTTTCTTTTTCAATGAAACAATCACTTTTTTCCTATTTTTCAAGATAGGATTTGTTTTATTTATAAATACTCTTGTAGGGCTAGTTTTATGCTTTACACACTATTTTGACTCGATTTATTATTTTGTTAGGTTCTAAGGCATAATCATGGAATTTTATGAACATCACTCTTAGGGTTTAATAAAAGTTGAGATTTTGGACTTTAATTCTCATTATAAGTTCATGAAAATTCTTTTATCTATGAATTATTCTTGTACTATTACAATTATAAGTAGCTAAATACCATAACTAGAGTTGTGGTAACCATGATGAATTAACGAAATAGGTTAAGTGTGAGGCAAATTTAGACCGGTGTGCTTGCATGTATTGGTGTTCCCTTCCTTATAATTGCTCTTATAATGGATGCATACATTAGGAACTCACGTGTTTTCTAAAATTTCGTGGGAGACAGGTATATATTTGGAAAAAGGAATAACAATAGAGATTCAAAGCTATCAACCTTCATCTAATACTATCTATAATAAAGATAGATAATCTGATATCAATAACAATGGTTAGTAGTGCAACACTATGAGATTGGGAAAAAATGATTGAAATTCATCAATCAAATTCAAAATGCCTTTAGAGGAATTTATTTTGTTAGATTTTGCATGATAGTTTTCTAGCAAAAGCAACTTGTGGAGTTATGAAATCATAGGGGATTACTATCCTAGTTCTTATATCAAGTTTATTATAAATCCAAAAAGAACAATTATTCTGATAGTCTTTTGTTTTATAAGAAATCCTTCATTCTTTTACTTAGTCCCCAATTTACCTAGACAAACACATGAATGAATTTCATCCTACTCCATGTTGGAATGACCCCAACCTAGTTGGGTTCTATATTTGATTCAGCTACTGCTTTGTCGGGGCATACAATTACAGAATTGATTGATTAGGTTTGTTAGGCTTTTGGTTTTGTTTGCTGATTTTACTTTTTTACAAATTTAGAGCACACATAGTGTATGACCCATAGTTGAAGTCAATTCAATCCCCCGATTCCATTTGATCCCAAACTTAAGAGAACTTTGAGAAAAATCTAAAGAATGGAGAGAGAAAGAGTATGATTAATAAGCCCTGCTTGAGGGGGTTCATGATGATACAGTAATTGTGAATCATCCATTCCAGAATGATGTACAAAAAACTATAGAGCTTTTTATTCCTCGGTTAATGGATTAAGAATATGGTAGATAAGCAGCATCCCAATGAGGACCAATGAAAGAAAGGAATAGACAAAAGGAGGTAGATAATCTAGATGCACTTGATGTTAAGGAAGATTGAGAAAAAATACTGGACAACAACTCATCCAATAATATCTACCTATTTATAATAATCTAGATAAATATTTTGGGGCATGTGGAGCCAATTGAAATAGGTTCTATCATTACACTTGCATTGCCTCAAGGTTCTAAGTTTGATATCATGAATGCAATGATTCAGCTACTGAATTTAAAGGTATGTTTTGTAGCCTGCCTACTAATGATGCAAACCTGTATATCATGAATTTTATGGGGATTTGTGTTTCATATACTTTACCTGGAGTGTGTTAGGAGGCTATTTGACTAACATTATTTTTATTTTCAATGGCGGGAGAAGCTACTCTTTGGTTAGGCGACTTGCCCCATGGATCTATCACTATTTCGAACTAGTTGAGGACTCAATTCTTGGACCAATTTTTCTCTCCATCCAAAATACTACAATTAAAAGATAAAGCATATAACTTCCAATAGTTGCATTCAGAGGCACGATACAAGACATGGTTGATGTTCAAGAAAAAGCTACAGAATATGCCAAATCATAGAATTACTAAAAGAAACCATTTAGAGATCTTCTATCAATCCTTGGATGCTAACACTGAGGGTGTAGCAGACACTATTATAGATTGGGACTTCATGAGTCTATGATGAAAACATGTTTCTAAGATATTGGATTAGATTATGAAAACCATATTATGGTGGCATACTATAAAGGAAGATAGGTCAGCCGATACTTATGCAACTATAGCCTCTAATGAGTATCAACAGTAGATAAGGAAGTGGTTCAAGAGGTTGCATATCTAAGGACTGTAATCTATTTGCTCACTATGAATTTTGTAATATCTACAGTAGAGAAGGTCAATGCAGTAGGTGTATGAGGTAAGGCTGCTAGATATGAAGATTTGGATTTTGAGGAGGGGGCTAAATATACTGACTGAGAGGTGGTGGGTTTCAAAACCAAAAACTAATGGTATAATAAGGACAATTAGAATTATTGGCTAGATAATTAAGGTCAAAACTATTATGGAGATAACTTCAACCAGTCTGGGTAAAGAGATAAGAGTAGGGATAAAGATGGTGATTGGAAGAGGAAAGATGACTACGAAGATAAAAATTGCCTTTATGTTCCACTAGGGAACCGTGATGCTAAGTTTTGAAATTTAAGGATGGAAGCTTTGCTTGCCAAACTTTTTAAGGGGTCGGAAAACCAAGAGAATACCTTAAGAAAATTAAGGCAAATATCTTAGGTTTGACCCAAAAGGTTGAGTATCATGCAACTTCCATCAAATAGCTTGACAAATAATTTAGGCAAATGTCTACCACATTAAACCAGCGTCAGTCAGGTAGACTTCCAAGAAACAATGTCTAAAATGATAAGAATCATAGTCATTGTCTAGTTATTATACTTCGTGCAGTAAGGCTACTATTGATCCACCCATGTTTATGGTTGAAAATAATAGGAGAAACCTTAGGGTCATTGATGATATGGGTGAGACAGAAGTAGAGAATATGGTGGTAAAGGACAAGACATCTCAATAGCCTCTAGTCTTAGAAAAAAGGCTAAGGTTGACAAAGGAAAACTTAAGAGGGTCATACCAGTATTGAAGTCTATCCCACAACATCATTTTCCTTTTTCCTAAAGATTGACGAATAAAGTTGAATGGGTAAAATATCAAAAGTTTATTTCAATATTGAAGGAATTGTACGGGACTATCCTTCTTTTGGAGACTCTAAAAGAAGTGTTGGGTTATGTGAAGTACATGAAAGATTTAGTGACAAAGAAGAGGATAGTGAGTTTTGAGCCTTCGGATAATGTGCACCATGGTAGCCCAATTGCCTCTTCTTATATAGTTAAAAATAGAAAAATCCAGGAGCTTTGTCGATTTCTCGAACAATTGGATCTTTGAATTTTGAATGTTCCTTATGGGACTTAGGTTCTAAAATTAATCAGATGTCACTAGTTGCCTACATATAGTTAGGGTTAAGGTCGCCCAACCGACCTCAATGAGAATTCAAATGGGGAATTGCAATGTGAAGAAGTCAATGAATATCTTGTGTGATGTGTTAGTAAAGGTAGCAACTTTCATATTTCTAGCTAACTTTGTGATTCTTTATTGTGTGGTTGACTTTAAGGTTTCCATAATATTTGGAAGGACTTTTTTCGCTACTTGTAAGTCATTGGTTGACTTGGAATCAGGGATGATTAAATTTAAGTTGAATGACGAGCATGTTACTTTTTATGTATGTAAGTCAATGAAACAACTAGTGGACATGTGTGTGATTTCAGTGATAATCACCATAAATTCCAATGAGCTTGTAGTTCCTATTAAGGAGAGACTTAACATTGAGGCCCTTGCAGTAATAATAATAAACTTTTACAATGATGGTATTGATGAGTATGATGAGATGGTAACCGCTCTATTTGGTAGAGGATCCCACTTCTCCTCAAAAAAAATTAGATCATGATATGAAAAATAGATTGACCCCCCTAGCTAAACCATCTATTAAGGAGCCTCATATTTTTTAGCTCAAAGTACTTTCTTCTCATTTGATTTATATGTTTTGGGGGGCCAACAATACTTTGTTATTTATCAATGAAGATGATTTATTAGAATGGCGAGCTGAGGCTTTAGTATCTATGTTGTAGAGGTTGAAAAGGTCTATTGTATAGACCATTTCTAACATTATCATAATTCCACCTAGAAGTTGAACTCACAAAATCCATCTTGAGCCAAATTATATACCAAGCATTGAGAACCAATAATGATTGAACCAGCCAATTTAAGAGGTTATAAAGAAATAGACTGTAAAGTGGTTTGATACAGAAGTAGTTTATCCTATCATTAACAGTAAATGGGTGAACCCAATTTAATGTTTGCTAACGAAAGGCAAATTCACTATGGTTCCTAATAAGAAGAATGAACTAATTCCTATGAGGAAAATCACCGGATGGAATCTTTTCATGGATATAGGAAGTTAAATTCATGCACCGAGAAGGATTTTTTTCTATGACCTTCATTGATCAGATGTTAGACCATCTTGATGGTAAGAGGTGACACTATTTTATAGATGTTTATTCAGGGTATAAACAAATCTAAGTTTCCCCTAAAGACCTAGAGAAGATCACTTTCACTTGTCCATATAGGACGTTTTCTTTTAAAAGAATGTTAGTTGGACTATGCAATGCTTCTACCACTTTTAAGCTTTATATGATTTCCATCTTTTCTAACATGGTGGGAGAGATTATTTTGGTTTTATAGATGACCTTTCAGTTATGGGAGAGATCCTAAGGGTCTTATGGTTGCCCACTTTCCATGGCCTACAAGGGAAAAGCTAGTCTATGTACCAAAAATCCCAAACATTTAGTGTCTGCCACCCTTATCCCAAACAAATGTGATGCCACCCTTACTACAACAACCCAACCCTTGTACTCCCTGAGTTTCACCAATTCTCTGATGATGAACTTTATCGGTTTATATCATAGTAAAATTTGATATCACAACAAGTACAATAACAATGAGTATAACACAATCTTAATTGGAATATACAATCATATTTATACAACGACAAGCCTGTAATACAACCTCATTAGATGCAATAGACACTTATGATACTGTTTAACAACTACACCTCTTAAGAATTCATTGTAACAAGTACACAGAGAGATACTTAATATTCACACATAACCCAAATTATATTTTCAATTTCAGTCAACCACAACTTACCTTAATCCAAGACACTCACTGCTCTAACAAACTTGAATGTTGCCTTTCTTACGGTCTCAGCTTTGTTGTGGTCCAAAATCAACAATGCAATCATAAATTAAACTTTGACCTCATAAATTCAAGGATTACAATATGATACCATAACTCCAAGAATAATTTCATGATCATTCCCTCATTCTAGGGTTTTATAACATTATTCCACTTTAATTCTACCAAATTCTTGTTTATAAGAATGAGTTCAAAGCATGTAATCATCAATCATCCACCCTTTAGAAAAACCCAAGAATTACATCTTGTTTATACTAAATTATACTAGAATATCAACCTGGGTCAAGTTAAATCCTCTCTCCTAATCAAAACCTAGTAATTCTTAGGAATCTTTGAAAACCTAGTCAAACAGGTAGGATTACTTACCTCAGAGATGAATTTTGGTAAACAATTAATGGAGATTGCCTAAATTTTCCCTATACATCCTTTGAATATATTTATAATGAAAAGTACATTTTGGGCTATTTTCTATATTCAGCAGTGCTTATCACGCTATAGAGGAACAATTCCAACCATAACAATATCACTATAGCGAGATTTGCCCGATATAGAGAGATTGATGACTCTGACTCCCACTATGTGCCTAGGCAAAGGAATAAAGTCAGTATACCCCTAAATATTTCCTATTTTTCCATAGTCTTGTAGATATTGACATTCCAAACTATCCTCTATATCTTTAATGAGATAACATGAGTTCTACTAACCAAATTTTTTTTCCAAAAGTTTCAATGGATCCCTTATTCTCTTAGATATCACAAAATAACCTCAAATCACTTAAAAATTAACCAATCCATCCCTGAATATTATTCACCATACCATCTTGGACTTCATCCAATACTAGCGTAGACTAAAATTTTTAAATCTTTATCCGAGGAGAATTTTAACCAAAAGAAAATGTCATTATGACAAATACTAATACACCAATGATTCATCCCTGAATGATCAAACAAGAAGAATGAGATAATAAGGAAATAATAAAGTACCTGAATCCTTGAATAACAGAGGGTACTTATCACATGTGTCCTCTATTTCCTAAGTGGCTGCCTCAATAAGAAGGTGCTCTCACTTAATTTTCATAAACTAGATTACCTTACTTCTAAAATTCCAAACATCTCAATCAAGAATCACAACTAGTTTATCTCATATGGACAATTCTTGTTAAGTAAAAACAAGTACTATTTGATAATATAATCCTTATCCCCTTGGTATTTCTTGTACATAGAAAAGTAAATAATGGATGGACTCCTAAAGACATAGCGGCAATGCCAACCTATAAGCTACTAGACAAACATCTTCAAAAACCTCAAATAGACCAACGTAACAAGGTCTACACTTATGTAATACCCCGCATGTTTTTAAGCTAGGAAGTGAATAATTATTCCTACGTATGAAATCTCCGATCCTATGATTCATACTTGAGTACATGACTTACAATGAATATCCTAGTGATAGGATAGCTTATGATGCATTAAGAATGTTCATATGAGTCACTTAAGGTAATGCAAGCACAGAGTTTTTTAATCCATACAGTTTTAGTATTTGATTTTGCAAGGGTCATCTTTGAACGAGCATAACTCGATGTTAATATGGTATTTTGGCCGATTTAAATCCACCAAATTGTAGAGAATCGAATTAGCTTTCTAACGATACCAATTTTCCTTAATCCAATACCCGAGCGAAAAGTTATGCCCATTTTTGTGAGAGATAGTAAGGATAGGCGATTGGTTAGGCGCCGCCCAACCAACATAGGCGATTGGTTAGGTGCCGCCCAACCTAGCTTAGGTAAACACTTGGGCGCCACCTAAATCAGTTCTAGGTGCCAAAAACACTCTGTTTTGAGTTATTTTTAGGGTAATTAAGTCTTTTAACTCTCCTTACACGTCCCTAAACTTAACCCTACAAAATATATAGCTTCTAACATATTACAACCCTATTATCATCTCAAAGCTCATCATCCAAGAGCACTAAAATATAAAAACAACTAAGGTTGTGTAACTAAGCTTGAAAATCCAATTTCAAGGAAATTCCTCCGTCAATCATCAAGAATCTTCCTTCTAAGGTATGCGTGAGTTGATTTATGGACTCCTTTCGTCCATGAAGCTCAAGAGCCATCTTCTAAATTTTGTATTATGATGTTTATGTTGTTGATGGTTGATGTTCATGTGGTTGGAGTTTGATGATGCCTAAGATGGGATTTTTGTATGTCTATTGTGAGGATATTGTGGTATTTAACGTATAAATATGTGAAATTGGTGGTTGAATATTTGTAATCTTGATGAATCCACCTATGCCTAAGATGTGCATGTAAGGTGTTTGTGAAAATACCTAAGGGAATAGAAATCATGATTTTATGACATAATAAGTCCGAAATGGCTATTCCATGTTCTAAGTTTATGTTCAACGTGATCCCCATGCTATTGTCTTGAATTGAAGAAGTTGTACGAGATGCTCATGATCTTGTTGCGATATGGAATGACCATGTTATTGAAGCCATAAAAGTATATACATGTTGTGTGCACTCCCGATCATGCGATAGTTTGTTGAGAATCATTCTTATTATGAAAGCCTTACTTATGATATTGTGAATTCTGGACTCAAATCTTGTGATCAAGTCAGGTCATGTGTGTCAGTTTCCTCCTATCGAGTCCTGGGGGTACTTTTACCCAAAAACTATAGTTGTGTGCCTAGAGCCATTCCATGTTTCACGATATCCGAACTCAAGCTATGATTCCATAGACTTCAGTCAGTCATGTGACTCATGAAAACCTCATGATCTTAGTCAGTTGTCAGATATCGGTAACATTTCGCCAGTCAATGGAATTCAGTAAGATTAAGTCATGCATAGTCAGTTATTCATGTCCAGTCCGTCCAGATGGGAGTAGAGGTTAGCACTGAGTGAACCCAAGAATGGGAACTCACCTGCCAGTTTAGGGTGTGATTCTTAGTAGTCATCCTTGTGTTCCAGAACTACGTAGCCAGCGTAGGTTAAGACATCTTAACCCGTTAGATTAGGGTTGATGAGGTGGCTTAACCCATCAGTTTAGGGTTCCCACCATTCTCATTGAGTACCCGCCAAATAAGGGTCACTCACAGGCTGTCCTTACCCATGGCATGGTATTGACATCCCTCCAGTCAAGGCAGAGATTGAACCACAGCTTAGCCATAACGGCATACATGGGGCATGTCGGTTAAACACTATATCTCACAGTTTCAGTATCAGTTTCAATAAAAGAACTCAGGGCGTTCTTCAAATTTTAGTATATACATGACTGTCACATACAGTCATCCATGTTATCAGTTTCAGTAGTAGTCATGACAATTATATGTAAACCATGTATTAGCTTACAGGTCATGCTATCACGTATTCACGGTCCCAGTTTCTATATATGTGTGTTTGCACTCCCACATTCATATTAGTCAGTCAGTTTTGTTCATGCATGAAACCCTTTATGTTCAGCCTACCTTCCTCGTATACTCAGTACTCCAGTTGTACTGACACATTTGTGCTATGGTGCTTTATTTTCATATTACACCATAGGTTCCGAGACACGAGCACCAGCCCAACAGTAGTGGTAGCATTCTAGTCGCAGAGACACATTGAGTTCTTATTGATTCGAGGATAATATGATTTGATACATTTATTTATTTCTTCAGTTCAGTTTTACGGAGTTAGTTGGAAACATTTTCCTTCAACTCCTTATTCAGATAGTTTAGAGGCTTTCAGATTTACGTTCAGACTTAGCTTTCAGATTGAGTTGTTTTGGGTATTTTCACCCACATGATTTTATTCAGTTAAAACTTATGGCCTTACAGTTCTATGTATTCCGTATTATTATATCATGATTTGCAGTATACAGGTACAGATATCAGTCATGGGTTAGCTTGTGGTCCCTCAGGGTTATGAGCACCGTGTAGCATTCCGGTTCAGCGAATCGGGGTATTACAGCTTACCCTTTTTTCCAAATTGCATAACACATTTTATAATAGATACCTTAAATAGTACATGATCACCCGATTAGAAACCATATCTCCTACCATAGGATCCATATATTTGTTTTATCTACTTTGGGGTACCAACAACTTATACTAAATGAACCTTACCTTTTGTTGAGTTTCATTCACTAAGGATGTGTCCAAAGTCTTCAAATTACTAACCTCAAACCAATCTATGGGTGATCTAAACCTATTTCCATAGAGTTTTTTAAATAGAGCCATGTTGATGATAGAATAATAATTGTTGTTGTATAAGAAAGCACTCAATGGAAAAAAACTTATCCCAATGGCCACCAAAATTAAACACAAAGGCTTGTAACATATCCTTAAGCATCTAAATAGTCCTCTAATACCGCCCATCAGTCTGAGAATGAAATGTAGTGTGAAGGTTAAGCTTAGTGCCCAACCTTTCATACAAATTGTGCCATAATTTAGAGGTGAAATACATACCTCTATAAGATATTGCAACCTATGCAATCTCGATATTTCCATGACACAAACCTTTCTAACTACTTCAAATTATAGTTTACCTTAATTGAAATGAAGTTAGTGGACTTGCTTAGCCTATTAGTTGTGACCAAAACTATGTAATTCTGCCCCAATGTCTTTGGTAGACCACCATGAAATCCATTACTATCCTCTCCCACTTCTGCTCAGGAATGGGCATTCTCTGAATCAAATCTGTAGGTATTTGAAATTTATTCTGCACTTGCTGACACTTGTGGTAATTGGCCACATACTTTACTATATCCCTTTTTATTCAGGTCTACCAATAATGTTTGTTTAATCCATGGTATAACTTGGTTGCACCCAGATTAATAGAGTAGTTTGAACCATGAGCTTCTATAAGAAAATTTAGAATCACCTCACCAACACGAGGCATACCCATTCTCCCCCTCACCCTCAACACACAATTCACATCAACTATAGCATCTAATGATTCACCACATTCCATCTTATTTCAAATATTGTTTAATTTTCATCCTTAAATTGTCTAGCCTTGATTTTATGAAGGAATGTTGACCTTTCCTCCACAATAGCCAATACTCCACCCTTTTTTGACATAACAAACTGCATAAGTTGTATTACTAGAGTTTGAATCTCACTAGCAAATGGCGACCTTAAAATTATCAAAAAGGCCACACCACCTATACTTACACGTTTTAGTCTCAATGAATCTACCACCACATTGGTATTCCTTAGAAGGTATTGAATGGTCCCATCATAATCTTTATACAATTCCATCAACCACCTTTTCATCAAGTTCAAATCATTTTGCATGAATATATGCTATAAATTGAGATGGTCTGTTAACACCTCACACTTGACACCAGAGAGGTAGTGTCTGTAATTTTGTGTAAAAGAACCACCATTACCAACTTAAAGTCATGGGTCAAATAACTCTTATCATGATGATTCAAATTGACTTAAAGCATGGGAAATAACATTTTTTTCTTGCATAAACACAACATCCAAACTAGTGTGTGAAGCATCGTAGAACATAATAAAGTGCTTACCTTCAATTGGCAAAGAAAGAATAAGAGTTATGGTCAAAAGAAACTTGAGATTTTGAAAGATCTCTTCATACTTGTAAGACAAACAAATAGTACCTCCTTCTGAGTCAGTCTTGTCAAATGATTAGGTATAAAGGAAAAATTCTTGACAAACCTGCATTATTAACTCACAATACGTACAAAACTACAAACATCAGTCATATAGGTAGGCCAAACCAAACTCTTGATAGCCTCAATCTTCTGTGGATGTAACATCACCATTTTTTCTAAAACTACATGCCACAAAATGTTACAGAAGATATCCAAAACTCATATTTAGAGAATTTAGCACATAATTACTCATCCTTCAAAATCCCAAGACTATATAAAGGTAACCTAAATGTTCATCTTTAGTATTGGAGTAAACCAAAATGTCATCAATAAAAACAATAACAAACAAATCCAATAAAGACTTAAAATTACCAATTATCAAACCCATGAATGTTGTCGGTGTATTGGTTAACCCAAAGGACATTACTAAGAACTTATAATATGCATATCGAGTCCTAGAAGTTTTTTATGGTATACCCTCAGGATAAATCTTTTACTAGTGATACCTTGACCTCAAGTCTATCTTAGATAACTATAGCATCCTGCAACTGGTAAAAAGATCATCTATTTAGGGTAAAGGATATTTATTCTTTATGGTAAGCTTATTCAACTGACTATAGTCAATACATATTCTCATGCTACCATCTTTTTTCTTAACAAACAGCAATTGAGAACCCTAATATGAAGAACTAGGAAGAATGAATCTCTTATCATGTAACTCCTACAATTTTGTCTTGAGTTACCTCAATTCATCAAGAGCCATTCAAAATGGAGGAATATAAATTAGATGAGTGACCAGCCTAAATAAATGCAAAAGTCAAATGTCCTAATATTGAGGCATACACCAAGCAAGTCAGTAGGTAATACCTCATAAAACTCTGATACTATAGGAACTAACTCAATAGAAGGTACCTCAACACTAATACCCCAAAGATATGCCATAAAATCTCAGCATCTTTTCCCAACTAACTTCTTAGCTCGAATAAAAGATATAATTTTCACAGGTCCAAAATATACATACCTTCCCATTCTAACTTATCCATCTCATGATTTCTATTGTTATACTATTAGAATTAAAAGTGAAAACAACATGATATAGAGATAGCTAAGACATGCCTAGGATGATATCAAAATCAAGCAAATATAAAATTATCAAATCTACCCAAGTCTAGAATCCCATAAACATAAATAACAAGTATGATACACCTACCTCACTATCACAAAGTCTTCAATCGAAGTAAATACATACAAAAATAAGTCAAACATATAAAAAAACCATGTCTAATCCCAAGATAAATTTAATAAATACATGAGAATAAGTGTAACCCTATTAAAGAAAGTCCATAATCATGCAACCACAAATCAGAATAGTTTCTATAATGATCTCATCTAAAGCCTCTACCTTAAATTTTTCTAGGAAGTCATAACAATAAGGTCTATCTCTAATGGGCAACCTCTTTAGAAGCTTGTGTACCACTTCACCTTGTATTTCCAACATCTTTGTTTCCATTATGGCTACCTTAATGGTTATTATGCCCACCTTATGGATGATCTTAACAATTACCTCCACTACCTCTACCAACATAAAGCACAACTATCAAAATATAGGGGTTACACCACACAATGAGTGACAGGGTCCCTTAAAGACAGTCGTAGGAAATAATGCAGTAAAGCTATAATAAAGCTAAAACTTTGCAGAAATTTTAAAAACACAAAGATTTGACATTGAAACATCCTTACTCAAGAGATGAAAAACCACGACTTAACCTCATAAGCACTCAATAATCCATGATAATCAACCTCTTAATTACAAATTTAATGTGATCCTAACTATATGCTCCACTTGCTTGTAATAAATCTATTACAACTGTACCTTGAAAACACTGCTAAGAACAAACCTCAATAATGATTAACTCTAACCAGTATTGAACTAAGGTAACTCTACCTAAGTACTCTCAAGAAAAAATAACTAAAATATTACTCTTATAACATGAGTAATTCAATTACAAACCAAGAATCATCTCAAGAACACACACTCTCTCTTAGCACACAAAGAATGGAACAAGAGAAATATTTGAGATTTTGTTGATTTCACTCTTCGAATAATAAAGATTGTGAAAACTCACAGATTAAAGGGTATTCTTTTTTATTTATAGTTGAAGAATGATTAAGGTAGAAATATGATTGGGATAGGTATCCTAAAAGGTACACATCTTACGTGCGTAGTTTGTTACACTAGAAGACAAAACTATGCAGGCCTTATGATAAATGTATGTTTCTATGAAGACTAAGGGACCTGGTCCCTTGTTGTCACCAGATAATCATCAAAACAAGATATAGCAACAAATTTGATACACTATTGTTCCTGAAAACTAGTCTGTCTACCATTAGGACACTCTCTCTTGATGTGACCTACAATGCCAAAAGTATATTAAGCTCGATCCAGAAAGGCGTTCTAGTAGAAGAATATGATTCCTCTTGGATTCTCATCCCTGAGAATTACTGGTATTCCCTAACAAACCCACTGTAGTTGTTGGAAATGCTTACTAAAAAGTGTGATCTTCATAATCCTTATGATGATAACCTCTGGAGTAAGAATCAGTAAAGTTACTCACATTTTAGAATTTCTTTGCTACAACCTTGGTCTAGCCAACATGTTTTACTTCTCCTACTGTAAGAACCCATAAAATTTTAATCATTTTATTTTTTACCCTTCCGTGTGTGTAACACTAATTTTTGACTTAAATTATAATAGGGGATATTAAGGGGTTTTGGGAATGCTTTGAATTTTCTTAAAGGGGTTCGGGCTATTTGGGACCCCGACAAAGAGAAGGTGTACGATAGTGGCATTCCATACCACTTATGATTCATCATAAGACTGTGGCATGCTGTCTTGACACCTTTATAGCGGCCTGCCATGCTACTATGTTATTTTCATCCAATTTTTCTCTCACTTAGGGGCAAGGGTTTTTTGGTACATTACCCCTTAAATGACTTAAAAACACCTAAATGACCCCATTTCCTTGAGTTATAAAGATCAAATATTGAACTTCTCCTCTTTAACTCCCCAGTCAAGAAAATTCAAGGGTTTTACTAGGATTTCTTTCTTTGGGCTCCAAAATATGATTTCTCTTCAGATTCTTCAAATTTTCAAGTATGTTGCTCATTCCCTATCTTGAATTTTACATTATGGAATTTTTTTATTCAATATTCATGTGTTTTTAATGATGGGTTTGAATTTAGGTTAAGGTTTTTTAATTGTTAATGCTTGAATTACTTTTTGCTTATTTTTAATGGGTTATTCATACTTTAATTATGGATTTTGGAACTAAATGGGTGAATTATTATAATGGTTGAAACGGGTGACATGAGTTTTACAAAATTGATGAATTTTTGAAATGGTGATGGAATTAAACTCAACCCAATTTATAATCTTTGTTTTTAATATGGATTTTTACTCAATTTAACTTAGCTTTTGATAATATTACATTTCCATAAAGGATAAATGGATACAAAGGATTTGGATACTCGTGTTGGTTATGGTTCAAATTTTAAATCGATAATTGGAGTCAATTTGGTTAATTGGATTGGTATGGCATAAATAGAATGTCTTTAAACCATATTGGTATGATGAGACCAAGTTGGAAAATTCCTTAATATAAGAATCCTTGGTTAATGATTGGTTTATGCGCAAACTAGTTTTAGTTTAGGCTTAATGGGAATTGTGTAGATCACTAAGATAGTGTAGTCCATGGGAGATCAAAACTGAAAACTACATTTTCCAATGTTAGGGATCTATATGACCATGTGTCTTGATACACATTATATTTTGAATGGCTATTGCCTTGTGTATTTAGTCGTTCCTCGATAGATGCCTCTAGAATTGACTAGGTCATTTCTGTATGGGGAGCTGGACCCAAATAACCCATGGGTGCCTAGAATGTTGGTACAGGCTATATAGTGTAGGCTAATGTTTTAAAATTTCATGTTTTATGTCCTTTATCCCTATCCAGGTATGCTATATATATGTATAAATATTTGTACACGTGGGTTATGATTGGATTTTTGTTAAATTCATTATTTTCTCCCTTCTCTTGGGTTACATGCCAGTTCTTGCCTTACTGACTATCCACGGATGTTACATTATTTTATGATGTTTGTTTCAAGGACTTTTGTGTTGATCCTATGAAATGTTAAAAGCCAATCCATATTGAGAATGACATCAAAATCAGTCATCTCTAATTTGACTAAGTCTTCTAAAGTGACTTCCTAAGATATCATAACTGGACATTTTTTGTATACTCATCGGGCTATGATAGATTTACCCACTGTGGGTAGAGACTGAGAAAGGCTCTACTAGAATTTTGGGACTAACTCTAAAATCAACAGCTATATATATAGTTACAAAGGATAAAGAAGCTCCTGGATCTAGCAAAGTATAAACATGTAATTGATAAAATCGTAACGTACTAGTAGCCACATCAGGAAAACTTTCCTGATCCTGTTGGGACTGATGGGCATAGAGTCTATTTGGGCGTTGCCCACTAATAGCACTGAAAGTTGCACCCTTCTGATCCTAGGAACCTGAATAAGGACAATCTCTGACTCTGTGACCTAGCTTGCCTCACCAAAAACATACATCACTACCATCCCTGCATATACCCTGGTGGTTTCTTCCATATTTCTGACAAAAGGGAATGGTTCGGGCGCTGCTAACACTACCCTGAGGCTTAGGGCCTAGCGTCCTGTCTCTATTGTAGTCTCTGAATTTTGGCACTGGAGCACTGGCTGAGGATGGAGCTAGAACTGAGGATTTCAGACCAAACTGAGAACGATTCCCACCCTCTGACTTAGGCTGAGCGAAGTTAAAACTTTATGTTCTCACTTTGTTGCTCTCTCTCTCTCTCTTTCTCCTTATTCTTAGCCTCCTCTATCATCTAAGTGTAGAACATGAGCTTGGATATATCCATATCTTTAATCAACATTGCTATCATACACCCCTTTACCACACTACTAGAAACCCCAGACACAAAATAACTCATTCTAGACCTGCTATCTGCCACCATATGAGGAGCATATCTAGAAAATTGAGTAAACTTAATAGAATACTCTTTCACTGTTATGTTACCCTTCTTCATCTTAATA
Source organism: Capsicum annuum (assembly GCF_002878395.1). Lineage (NCBI taxonomy): Eukaryota > Viridiplantae > Streptophyta > Magnoliopsida > Solanales > Solanaceae > Capsicum > Capsicum annuum. The sequence continues at coordinate 45,394,101 of NC_061117.1, forward strand.
AATTCTAGAACCTTCATTTCCATCAACTCTAATGCGAAGAACCTATCCAGAAAAGCAATGGCAAACTCTTCCCATTCTGTGGGCCCTACATCTGTGTCTCTTTCTACTTTTCACTATTTAAACCATGAGTGATCCACATCCTGCAACTAATATACGGCCAACTCAGTACTCCTAATAATAGTCACCCCCATAATATCTATAACTTTCTGCACCTGATCAAGAAATTCCTGAGGGTCCTCATCTGACTTAGATCCAATAAAAGATGAAGGGTTTATTCGGGTGAAGTCCTAAATCCTAGCTGTAGTAGTATTGGCCATAAGTTTGGCTAGAATGGTTGCTGGGCGTTCATTTTGGGCTACCAAAGAATGAGCTAGGGTTGTGAAAGCTACTCTGAATTCAGCGTGGAGGACATGTTCATCCAGGAGATCTACCAGAATGGGCTGAGGTGCTGACTGATTTCCGATTCTTCTTTCGTTAGTCTTTTTGGGAGGCATGTTCTATAAACAAAAATGAGAGAAGGAATTAGACTTACAGTTTAACTTGAGCTCATTCTCACTCGCACTACATGAATACTGAAAGAAGGGAAATTTTTCCTAAAACATCTAATAGCCTCCTATCCAAAAGTGTGGTGCACTACACACTCATGCACAAGACTGTACTAGATGCAGCTTTTAGACTTCCTAGGTTTTAATGAACCTTAGGCTCTGATACCAAGGTTTTAACACCCCGAGTCTGTACCCCGAACGTTAAATGGTGCATATAATCGCAAAGGATCACAAGCTAACCCATGACTAGTGCCTGCTGTAATAACTGAATAAACATACTAAAAATATAAAATTTAGGAAAAGATAGCCATAAGGATCAAAACTGAAAATCAATTAATAAATACTGAAATCAATACTATAAACTGAACATCTATCTAAAAAATACTCTGTCTGAAAAAGCCTCTACTATCTGAATGGGGAGTTGATAGGACAAGTCCCTAACTAACTCCAACGACTAAAATAAATTGAGTACTAAAATACTAGAATAATAAATTTATCCTCAAACAATGAGGACTCACCACTAGTCTGCTGCTGATGGATCATATTGTTAAGTATGATAGGGATCCTGTGCGTCTAACCTATGATATGAGATATCATAGCGCAAAATAAAGGTATGCGTCAATACTTTGAATGTACTGGTATACTAAGTGAGGTAGGATGATATACGAGGTTTTATACATATGAACAATAGCTGACTGAATAACATGAACATAGCTGAATGATAGTACATGTACGAATACATAAACTGTAAATGGGGTCATGATAATACTGGATACTAAGTTCTGAATCACTAGTTTACTAATATCTGAGTTCACTAATACTATATTACTGTTAACTGAGTGACTGTATCTGACAGTCCTAATTCTGTGGAACTATTTTGAGTTCTGTACTAAACTGAGTGATTGTATCTAACAGTCCTGATTTTTGTAGAACTGAACTGAGTTCCATTCTGAAGACTAAAACTGAGACTGGGGGAGGTAATCATCTAATAGACATGCCCCTTTCTTAATAGATTAGGGTCCAACCTATAACCCCAGTTGTAAGGGTGTCAGTACCATGCCACGGGTAATGACAAGCTGAGTTACCCTCATCTGGTAGGTTTTTTGAATGAGAACGATAGTACCCTCAATTGGCAGGTAGGATACATCATCAACCCTCAACTGGCAGGTTGATGACTCAACCTATGTTGGCTACGTAGTTCTGGAACATAACGACTGCTTTTAAGGATCACAACCTCTACTGGCAAGTGAGTCCCCATCCTTGGGTTCACTCGGTGCTGAATCCTACTCCCAACTGAATAGACACTGAATTGATTCCTAGTTTATACTAGGCTTGACTGAATTATTTCTGATTATACTGTCTAACTAAATAGAATTGTGTTCCCTGAGTTTCGTTGACTGAAGGAATACTACTGAATTCTGTTAACTGACTGAATTTTACTAAGGTCTAATCTAATACTGAGCTAGTCTTGATTGATACTAAGTCTACTAAATTTTTCCTTAGTTCTGTAATTGACTAAGAGTACTACTGATCATAACATAACTAAGATTATTCTGTAACTGACATTGGCTCTAGGTAATCAGCTAAATTGTCAGGTATTAAATACCCCCAGGACTCGATAGCATAAAAGTAAAGCATTGATGTGAGAGCCGATGCTAACACATTTGAAGCTTTTTAACTCTAAATAATTGCGAAGTCTTAAGCAACTTTTTTTGTTTTTGATCATTTTTTTGTTAATGCAGATACAAGTGATCGAGGAGGAAACCAAAGGAAAGAAGAATAAAACAGTTGAAATCTGGTGGAAATAAGCTGAAATGTATCTGATGATCATTTTGAAGCGTAGTCATACATGGGACAGGTTGTCAAAGTCACCGTCAAGACTAGATAGAACTTGAGAAAATTAGATGAACTATTATGATGATTTGGAAGGGCCATCAAATATTTGATATCTCATTAAAATCGCCGTCAACCAGAGGGCAGAGTATGCTAATTTCCAATGAACTGTGACGCCAGTTTGCAAACGCCGTCAAGAATTTTGACATGCCATTAGGTTTGCCGTCTGAAGAGTCAAAAGATAATAATTCACTGGAACCTTTTACGATATCTCGCACACATCGTCAGACATCTGACATGCTGTCAAGATCGTCGTCATCTAATCCGAAGAGAAAATTGAAACTTTAATTTTATTTCTTTATTTAAGGTTGACTATTTAAAGACTTGTTTTAGAATTTTTAAAGAGAATCGGTCATTATCTATCAGATATTAACCTTGAGAAGAGAGAGACGTACATTGCTCTCTTTCATCAGTTATTCTTCTTGTTTCTTATCAACTATTTTTGGTTTTCCACCTAGTGATTAAATTGAAGGAACTACTTATTGTTTTTTCATCCATTCATAAGTTTATCCTTATCATCATGAATTCAACTTGTTATTTCGTTCATTAAATCATGAGCAGCTATTTCCATTAGCCGAAGTTACGGGATCCATGGATTAGGGTTTGATATGATGCTAGGTGTTTAACAGATTTAAAGTGTAGTAGAACATCTTGAAATTCTATTTTTTTAACTGAAATCTAGTGGTTGTAAACATAAGATTATGCCTTAGGTTTTATTTTGTTCTAACGGAGAAATAGACTTGAGGTCGTGAATTATTAATAGGGACTCGAAAGCTACCAACCTTCTATTTAATGACTGATGTCGTAACTAGATTAATCTACCTGAGATAACATCCTATTAAAAATAGATAAGTTATCTAAGTTCAAGAGAATTAGATAATAAATTATCTGGTGAGGACGAGAGATAAGTTAGAAAGTATCATAGTCAAGGATATTCTGTTGTTTCTACTTACTCCAAGAATCCCAAGCATTACCTAGTATTTGTTAACTCCCAATACCCATGGTGAACATAACTCTAGTTTCTCATTTATATTGATTACAACAATAAAATATTGAAAGTGACAATTGACTCTCTGTGAAACTTAAACCCCCATCTTTCGGAAACAGTAAACTATTAGTAAAGCATTTTGTAAACAAACTGAAGTTCATACCTTATGCCCTGTGGGATTCGATCCCAACCTAGTTGGGTTTTATTTTGACAATGATTGCTTACACCCATTCAAGAATGTTATTTGAGCGTTATCAAAAATGGCGCTGTTGCCGGGGAATACGGCTATAGACTAAAAGTTTGTACTTAAAAATTTGTTGATAGTTAAGTTTCCTTGATTTATGTTTATTTTTTGTTTTTGTTTATTCTAGGTACTGTGTTGTTTATGTCAAACACAAGAAGTTCTTGAGAACCACTATTACCAATCAATCCAGAACCTTAACTGATAGAAAGAATGGCTAAACAACTAGAAGAAGAAAGACAAGCTACTATAGCTAGGGCTCAGGTGAATGTGCAAAATTTAAGTCAACAAACACGTCACCAGAACCCTAATGATGAAGACTTGGGTGATGAGGAATTGCTGAATCCTCAAAACCCAAGGCGAGTTGAGCAAGGTGCTGCACCAGTGCAGCAAAATATCAACAGAAATCATCCAGTCCAAGGAAGATATGGGCAACAGCCTATGCAATATGAGGCTGATAAAGATGATGAAGGAATGGATAAAGCTGGTGCAACGGGTGCTATTATTTCTCCACCGTTGGCACTAGGTGCAAAATTCAGAATAACAAGTACCATGATCCAACTTCTAAATCTGAAGGGGTTATTTAGAGGCTTGCTTGGTGATGATCCCAACATGCATTTGGCGAACTTCATCACTATTTGTAAATCCTTTGACAAGCCGGGAGTGAGCTAGAATATGATCAGGTTGAGATTATTTTCTTTTTCTCTGTCTGGGGAGGCAACATGTGGTTGAATGAGTTAGAGCCCGATTCTATAGCATACTGGAGCCATTTGAAAGATGTGTTCCTAGAACGGTTCTTTACACCCTCCAAAAGGGTACAGTTGAGGGACGAAATTAGCAACTTCAGACAGCTTCCAACTGAAGCACTGCATGAAACGTTGGAAAGATTTAAGATAAAACTTGCACAATGTCTGAACTATAATACGATAGATCTGCACTTGATAGAGACTTCGTACAGAGCTTTCAACTCTATGATGAAGCCTATTGTTGAAAATACTGCAGATGGTTCATTTATTGACCTCTCTTTTCCAAATGCTTCTGTCATGCTGAATAGAATGACCAAGCAGAGTCGGGCATGGCACACTAGGGATTCTGCAGTGGCTAGCCCGACTTTTACTAGTGGTATTACTATGGAGCAGCATAGAAGAGATGAGGAGCGAGATCAGGACATAGCCCATTTAAAGACGCAAATGGACTTCCTGGCCAAGCACTTGCTATTCGGCAAGACTAAAATAGTTAAGGCTATGGAATCTCAGGGTACTATGTGTACAGGTGCTGATGCTGAGGCAAATTATGTGAGTAATCAGGGGGGTTTCCAAGGCAATAGCTAAGGTAACCAATGTCGGACTTTCTATGACAATTTTGATTATAAAGATAGGAAGCCGGGACATTGGACAAATAATAATGATAGGAGTGGTTTATATATTCCTCCTGGAAGTTAGGATGCTATGACGACTAGTTCTAGCAAGTTGTCCATGGAGGACATGATGAAAAAGCTGTTGAAGGGATTTGAAGCTACTAACTTGGGGGGTAAGTACTATAAAAAGCAAATTTTCTACCCTCACTCAATTGGTTAGCTCACATTATGCTTCTATTAAGTAGTTGGAGCAATAAATAAGCCAACTGTCGGCTACTCTAAACCAGAGAAAAGCTATTACTTTACCTAGTGATATAGTTCAGAACCCTCGGACTGATGGCTCTTGTTTGGTGATTACCACTCAGAGTGGAAAGATTTTATCTGGCCCTTCTATAGGCAAAGCTATAGAAAAGGAGGTGAATATCGATGAATCAGAAGGAAGCAATCTAGTTGAGTTTGAGAAGATGGATGGTTTTGTTGATATCTCTGAGAAATAAGATGAAAAGAAAGGGAAAGAGGTATTAAAAGAAATGCCAAGACCACCACCTCCCTTTTCTCAGAGATTGAAGAAGAAAGCAGACAATGAAAAATTTAGCAAGTTCATGGAAATAATGAAACAACTGATAGTGAATGTGCCATTGATGGAGGCACTTGAGCAAATGCCAAACTATGCTAAATTTATGAAGGAAGTGCTAACAAATAAGAGGAAAGTAATCTGTGAGCCGATGGACAACATCCACCACTGTAGCGCTATTTATTCACAATCCTTAGTGCAGAAAAAGCCTGACCCTGGAGCATTTACCATACCGTGCACAGTTGGGTCCGTGATGTTTACCAAAGCTTTATGTGACTTAGGATAAAGTATTAATATGATGCCCCTTGATATCTACAAGAAGCTTGGATTGAGGGAACCTACCCCCACAACGATGCATCTTGTGATGGCAGACATGTCGGTGAAATGACCAGTTGGTATATTGCACGATGTCTCGGTGAAGGTGGATGACTTTATTCTGCCTGCAGACTTCATGATATTGGATTATGATGTTGATTTTAAGGTACCCATCATCTTTGGTAGACCATTATTATCCACAGGAAGAGTGTTGGTTGATATAGAGCTCAATGAGATAAAGTTCAGGTATGGAAAAAGAGAGGACAGATTTAAAATGCATCCTCCTATGAAGCAGTTGGAGGAGATGAATATCTTCTCGGTCATCGATGTATTCCAGGAAGATGGTAATGAGGTAGTGATACTGTATCTAGACGAAGTCTGAGTTATCAAGATAATCAAGTGTGCCGCGATGTTAAATCAGGCGTTGTTTGGGAGGCAACCCAATGTTTTAATTTTATTGCACTTGTGTTTTAAATTTTTGTAGCTAAGAGTTGTACAAAGGAGGTGAACTGGTTTTAGTCAGCTTGAGAAGCTTGACGTTAATTATGATGGGTTTTCACAAGTATGACAAGTCATGAGAAATGGCATCAAAATAATCAAGTCAAAGCCTTATTCTGTTAAGGCTGGTGACAATTTTGAAGTGTCGTTCAGTATCTGATGCATCGTCAAAAATGCCTTCAAATGAGTTGAGCCCATCTTTAAAATTTTAGGCTAACCCAGCCCAACAACAGTTGTTCACATTCCCGCATACTTTAGATATTTCTCTTCTAGTTTTGGTTTTCTTTCTTTAGAGAGTTATTTCCCTTCCTTTTTCAAATTTAATCCCTTCTAAGGAAAAATTTTAAGACTTTCCTTGTTGAAGACTAAGAGTTAAGTCAAGAAATCTTCTTCCTCTCTTATCTCATTCTTCTCTTACTCACAAGTCTAGGTGCTCAGAGTACATCAACTAAGTGTCGACATCCATGTATGAGAAAAACTTCAACTTCATCTTTCTTTGGATCAATTGTGAACTACAAGAAACCTTAGTTTCAGAGGAGTAAGCTGAACCCATTAACATGCTTCAAGCCTCTTTGAAAACTAGGGTTTTTAGGGGTATGCGGTATAATCTTGTGGAAATCTTAGTAAAGAAGATGAACTAAGTTGAAATTTAGAATAATGGTAGAAGAAAAATCAAGTAAAAAGAAGTTAGAAATTGTATTATTGTCTGATGGCAATTTGCAGGCCTTGCACCTATGTGATGGCCATTCAAAAATGCCATCAAAAGCTAAGAAATTTTGTAGATTCTAGATAAGGTTGATGATGCTTTTAAAGCGTTGTCACACCTATGATGGCAAATTAGAAAGGCCATCAAACCTGGGAACTAAAAATAGTGGTGATGTTAAACTGAGGTAATCCTTCTTCTTTTCTTGTTTGATTATGAGTACTAATTGAGGATTTTTACGTTGCACAGAATAAGTATGGCACCCAAGAGGAAGAATCCAACCACACCAAAGAAAGCAGCTAAATAGAGTGTACCTCAACAACGTGTTAATGAGGACTTTGATGATGAAGACGAGAAGCCTTTGCTCAGATGGAAAAGAAAGAGGACTAGTCCAAAGACTCCACCTCCCCTAATCCTATTGGGGAGGAGGATACTGATGATACTGAGGTGACAACCTCATTTGAGAAAGCTTCGAAGGAACAAGGATCAGAACATATTGATTAGGGGTCTGAGAGCACTGAACAAGAAGTTAAAACTGAAGATTCTGAGAGGCCTGCAGCTGAAGAAACTGAGTCTGAATCACCATCTTCAAAGCAGCAAGGTGATAAGGATTCTTCAGTACGGGGAACTTTGGTGAAATTTAAAAACCCCGAGGTTAGGAACAATATAAGATGGCAAATCCCTGGGGCTGAAAGGATCTATTTGGATGGACTTCGTAGAACAGATCGATGAAGTACCAGAAGGAAAATTATAACGGAGAAGAAGATTATCACTACAAAATTGATCAGATGCCCTGAGGTGATGCATAAACTCAAGGAGTATGGTCTGGAGAGGACTACTAGAGGAAGTGGTGTTTACTGTCCTTCATTAGTCTGGGAGTTCTACATAACTACCAGGCTACGGTGGAAAGTATGTGCAAAGAAGGGGATAGAATTTTAGATAAGCCTCTTCTGACCAAAGTTGCAGTACGTGGAGTGAGGGAGAATGTATCAGATGCCACCATAAATAGGTTTCTTCATGGGACAGCCTTCATCCCACGAGCCACCTCACCTACATTCTATGCCCTGTTGAAGCATCGAGAAAATCAGCGCAAGTGGCTAGCGGCTCTCCTAGCAGATGGGGAACCGAAGTGGTTGAATAATCCGGCAGAAAAGATTACCAAAGCATCTTTAAATTCGAGGCAAGCTTTTGGTGGGGTTTAATATGAATTCATCTGATACCCACCGAAGGTGACAACATATTAGGGGATGATCAACCAATATTGGTTGCAAGCTTAATAGAAAGAACCCTCTTGGATTTCAAAGAAATTATAGCGGAAAAGATAAAGATTCAACTCGCAAGACCCAATGCTGCACATCCATTCCCATGTCTAATTACTAGGTTTTGTGAAGCAGCTCATGTACCTGAGATTTCAGGTATTGATGATGAGATACATGCCAAGAATACTCACAACCCTATCAGCAAAAATAAAATTTGGTCGGGCTTGCGACTTGATCAAGTTGCAGTTGGTACAGCAGATTCTCCAGTCACTGAGACTGTTTCAGCACCAGATGTGGGGGTACAAAGCACCGAAACTGTACCACGACCACCACCAGCACATTCAGCTCAGGCAGGTTCAGTGCCTTAAAGTGGGCCGACTACTTTAGTTCCTCCAACAGCAACAAGGTTAGTATTTTAGCCGATTGATATCAAGAATGTGGTGAGGCAAGCGAATTGGTGTGAGGTGCAACTACAGGCCTTCCCCAAACAATTTTTTGCTACTGTAGATAAAAGATTTAAAGCTGCACTGGATGCTGCACTAAAACCTTTCATGACCTTGCTTGGGCGGGTGGTAGATCTTGAGAAAAAATTTGATGCTCAGGTAAATGAGATGATCAATTTTGATCTCTCTATTTTCAGGGCTATATTGGACAAGGTAAAGGCTGAGGTTGGGATGCTGCAGCAACACCAAATTATGGTGCCAATAGGATAAGCCATGCATGATGTAGAGGAAGATATTCCTATGCTTGATCTTACTGCAGATTCCCCAAAGAAAAAGAAGAAAAATGGGGAAAAGAAAGGCAAAATCAAAAGAGATGAGCCTGATGGTGAAGAAGAGAGAAAGGCTAAAAAGAAAGCAAAGAAGAAGGCAGAGAAGGAGAACTTGAAATGGTAAGGCTCGAGTCTCTGGCTGATACAGAGAAATAGGAAGCAGCCATCAGGGCTAGAGCTGCAGGTGCTTTATCAAGCCAGGCTCCAATTATTGTAAAGTCAGATGCTACGAGTGGGGAAAAGATAGCTGATGATATGATGGCAGGGTCGGAGACCCATTAACTACAGGCTTGACTATTTTCAGGTATATCCTAACCCTTGATGTTTTTTATTTCTTGATTTTAAGTTGAGGGTATAGGGAAACTATTACTGTAACACGTTCTGCGGATAATTAATTAGGAGTAGTGCAAATACTTGAGGCAGTTAGCTCATTTTGTGAATTTTAAGTACCTCTCCAGTGGTCTGATATGCTGTGAACTGTGTGAAGTGCATCTAGTATGACCACAGTGTATCTGTTTGTGGCACTAGCATGGCAAATAAATAACCTATAAAAAATAGATGCATGAAACAGATACGTAGTGATGTGCTATATACTTGTGTGCCATATGCGTGTATGGTCTTACTCAGTTCCCATTGTGCATTGAATCTAGAACTTTCCCAGTTAGTCGTGCCATAGTCATAGGATAGGCGTTTAGGAAAGGATCATAGGTTATTTTTGCATGTTACCCATTTTAGCTTAAATGATCATCCAAGTGTGAACAATATCCCTTGATCCCTTTTTTAGCCTAAATAGACTAATTCTTACTAGGACACCTTTCACCTTCCCATTACATCACAATTGAACCTGTTTTGGCCCTAGTCCTCCTTGGACACTGTGCACCTTGACTTAGGCAAATAGCCTAAGTTGAGGGTGGCTACTATAGGGGTGCATGATGTATTATGAGTATGAAGAGAGGTGAAATAAGAAAAATGAATAACAAGTTAGGTGTAATGAAAAAGCAAATAGAAAAGAGAAAACTGAAAAATTTGATCTAATGTTTGAATAGACAGCACCCATCTTGATAATACTTGACAAATAAAAAGGGGAAGAAAATAAGGTCAAAAGTTGAAACCCCGCTAGTTAATGTAGTGCCAAGGAGGTGTAGTCACTATGAAATACCCTTGAATGTCATACCAGCCCCTAGCCTACGTTACAAGGTGAGAAAAGCCCTATGGTGATCCTAACTAAATTATCTGAAGACTTTGGTACTGAATATAAGAGAAATGCTATGGCATTCGATGTACAATATTGGAACTTCATTCTGAGAGTGAGTCTTACATTCATCCTATATCTATACATGTGAATCTGAGTGAGAAAGGGATTTATTTATTGTAAGGGCACACCAGGTATGTTGCTATTAAGTGCTTTGTTTGAAGAATGTAATTTGGGTATGTGCTAGGTTGTTATTGCTGAGATTTTTGCCATATCTAGATGCTTGTGAGTTACATGGTTGTTTTCAAATATTAGACACAATTGATTTTATTTTGATTGATCATGGAGTGGTGCATATATTCTGAACTAATAAGAGTAGTTAGCTGCCGAATTGCACTTTGTTTAGTGCTAGTTATGTTTTGGTTGCTTGAGGACAAGCAATTGTTTAAGTTGAGGGTGTTGATGTGTGAGCCGATGCTAACACATTTGAAGCTTTTAACTATGAATAATTGCAAAGTCTCAAGCAACTTTTGTTGTTTTTGATCTTTTTTCTATGTTAATGTAGATACAAGTGATCGGGGAGGAAACCAAGGAAAGAAGAATAAAATAGTTGAAATCTGGTGGAAATAAGCTGAAATCTATCTGACAAATATTTTAAAGCGCCGTCATACATAGGACAGGCTGTCAAAGTCACTGTCCAGATTAGACAAAACCTGAGAAGATTAGATCAACCAGAGGGTAGAGTATGCTGATTTCTAGTGAAGTGTAACACCAGTTTGCAAGTGCCATCAAGAATTTTGACACGCTTTCATGTTTGCCATTTGAAGAGTCTGAAGATAACAATTCACTAGAACCTTTGACAACATGTCGGACACGTCGTCAGACATCTGACACGCCGTCAAGATCGTCGTCGTCAAATCTGAAGAGAAAACTAAAACTTTAATTTTATTTCCTTATTTAGAGTTGACTATTTAAAGACTTGTTTTAGGGTTTCTAAAGAGAATCGGTCATTATCTATCAGACATTAATCCTAAGAAGAGAGAGACATACATTGTTATCTTTCATCAATTATTTTTATTATTTCTTATCAACTATTTCTGGCTTTCCACCTTGTGATTAAATTGAAGGAACTACTTATTGTTTTTTTCATCCATCCGTAAGTTTATCCTTATCATCATGAATTCAACTTGTTATTTCGTTCATCAAATCATGAGCGGCTAATTTCATTAGCCGGAGTTATGGGATCCATGGATTAGGGTTTGATATGATGCTAGGTGTTTAACGGATTCAAAGAGTAGTAGAACATCTTGAAATTCTGTTGTTTTAACTGAAATCTAGTGGTTGCAAACATTAGATTATGCCTTAGGTTTTATTTTCTTCTAACGGAGAAATAGACTAGAGGTCGTAAATTATCAACAAAGACTCGGACGCTACCAACATTCTGTTTAATGATTGATGCCATAACTGGATTAATCTACCTGAGATAACATCCTAATAGAAATAGATAAGTTATCTAAGTTCAAGAGAATTTGATAATAAATTATCTGGTGAGGTCGAGAGATAAGTAAGAAAGTATCATAGTCATGGATATTCTGTTGTTTCTACTTACTCCAAGAATCTCAAGCATTACCTAGTATTTGTTAACTCCCAATACCCATGGTGAACATAACTCTGGTTTCTCATTTATAGTGATTACAACACTAAAATATTGAAAGTGACAATTAACTCTCTGTGAAACTTAAACCCCCAGCTTTCGGAAATAGTAAACTATCAGTAAAGCATTTCATAAACAAATCGAAGTTTACACCCTATTCCCTATGGGATTCGACCCCAACCTAGTTGGGTTTTATATTGACAACGATTTCTTACACCTATTTAAGAGTGTAATTTGAGAGTTGTCAAGCATTACATGATCTTGCATAGCATAGAAATGTATACTTTTTCATAACACATCTATAGAGGCATTTTATCAAACACTTGAATGGCATGAACTAGTATACATGCTAACATGATATAATCCCACTATTTAATTCACATAAACAACTCATCAAACACTTGGAAGGCATTGTATTTGTACATAGTATTAATCAACACATGAGCATCACAATTTTAAGGCTTTAACATAAATTCACATGATACTACCTACATAATAATTATTTTTACATAAATCGTGCATTTAATCATGGTATAGAAACCCAATCAACATTATAATCATGAATACACTTGAATTCAAATCATGGAAGTCATGAAATTATTTTCTTAAAGTTTAAAAGAGTTTCTTGGACTCCAAGGGTGGAAGGGACCCTTGGATGAACACTTGACATACCTTGATATTCAAATTTACGAAGAATGATAGTGTTCTTTAAGGCTAAATCTTGAATTGGAGATCCTAGGGGTTGCTTCTTGAGAAATTTTGAGAAAAGTGAATGGATTTTGCCTCTAGAAGGGCTTAATCTCATGTTTTAAGGGCTGACATGAGGTGGGAAAAGACCCAATTACCCCTGAGGATGTGAATTTTTAATGACTAAAAATTTATTTATCAATGCAAAAATCGATGTGCCACATCGTTGGCATCAATGTGATAGCCAATGTACTGAGTCGAGTCCTCATCGGTTCACTAAAATTTGCACGGAGAGTTGGGGAAAATACTCATCGACACAATGGGTGATGCAGCACATCGAGATCACATCGATCCACTGGTTTGAGCTTTCAAATGTATTTCAAATGAATTTTGAAAGATCCAAAACTTGTCCGAGAACACCTACTGACATTCTTGATCATGATTCAACCTAAAAATCATCACTTTAAGGTCACGAGGGTCATAAAATAGAGTCGCCAACCTAGGAAGACTAAAATAACACTAAGTCTGAATACTTAGCTAAAATTTCCTAAGTCTGGGACCCCTTAATAAGCTTTAAAAGATTGAGCTAAGCTTAGGATTTTGCGGGGTCTTACACTATCCCACCTGGGCAAGTAAATTTTCCCTATCCTTAAAGTGCAGACTCGGTCTAGGGCCCCTTCTTCTAACTATACTACTTCATGTAGGGTTCTAACAATCCCTACTAGTCTTCCTTGGCTTCTTGAGATGCTGATTCGTTTTATCAATCATCTTAGTGAGATATTTCTAATGTGATGTTTCTTCATTCTATCCATGTGGTTTCTCAAATTATGTCATCACAATATCATCAGTTTTGATCTTATTGCTCCTACTGTTGAATCATATGAGGTCACCCGAGTTGGCCTATTTATGAGGTTGGATCCCCCAACCTTTACAGGCTCTAAAGTTGATGAGGATCCTTAGGGGTTTATTAATTATATGAAGAAGTTATTTGGGGTGATAAATGCTAGTGATTTAGAAGGCGTGAGTTTGATGCTTATTAGTTAAAAGATATGGCTTAATAGTGTTATGAGAAGTGGGAAGATCTGAGGGGTGATTACACTAAGTCAATGGTGTGAGATAAGTTTTCAACTTCTTTTCTTGATCAATTCTTTCCTCATGAGTTAAGGGAGGCTAAGGTTGAATAGTTTGTGAGCTTAAAGCAGGGTAAGATAAGAGTTAATGAGTATGCACTAAAGTTTCAACAAATGTCCCATTATGCTCCAGCATTGGTGTCTAATTGGAGGTCCAGAATGAGGAAGTTTGCTTTTTTTTTTCTCAGGACTTGGTGTTAGAATATAAGGTTGCTATGCTGAATAATGATATAGACATATCTTGGTTGGTGACTTATATGCAACAGGTGGGGGATATGAAAAAAAGCAAGTAGAGATGGGAGAAAGGTGGAGAGGAATGTAGTTATGCAGAGCAGGGTAAAAATTAGTAGAATAGTTAAAAAGATGGTAGGTAGTTGACTAATAAAAATTTGGGGAAATTCATATTCGTCATCTAGTGCTCCTTATCCTAAGCACTTATGTGATAGTAATTTTTAGTCTAGGAGTAGTCCTAAGGCACTTGGTGCCCAGTCTCAAGTCAGTGGAGCTTAGTCAGCCCTGCCTTATCCTACTTGTTAATTTTGTTGACAACTTCATCATGGTTATTATGAGGAGGAAAGGAATTTGTGTTTTAATTATAGTCAGTCTGGCCATTTGTGCTGAACTTTTCCTTAATCTAAAAATTCCAAAAGAGCTAATAAGATCCTTGTCGCTATTTTTTGGATCCTGCACCTAAGGGTGCCATATCAGGTATCGACAATGGACGGAATCGCCTCTATGCACTTGCTACATGCTATGAATCTGAGGCATCCCCAGATGTTATCACTGGTATGCTACAAATTTTCTCCCTTGATGTTTATTGTTTGCTTGATTCTAGTTCTACCCTATGATATGTGACCCCTTATGTGGATTTACACTTTGGTTTTGTCCTAAAAATATCTTTGACCCCTTTTTCTATTTCTTCTCCTATGGTTGAGTCTACTGTGGCTTGAAAAATCTATAGAGGTTAGGCAGTGTCCATTTTTCATAGGAGACATTGTTGGATATGATAGAACATGATATGGTGGATTTTGATGTAATCATAGGGATGGATTGCCATCATTTGTGCTATGCTTCCATCGATTATATAATCTAAAAGATTCGTTTTCAGTTTCCTAATGAACCAATTATTGAATAGGAGGGGAGTTCCTTAGTACCCAAAAGAGAGTTTACTTCTTATCTTAGAGCTCAGAAAATGATATCTAAAAGGTGTTTGTATCATCTAATTCGAGTTAGGGATTCTAGCTCTTAGAGTCTTTTTTTGTAATATATCTTTGGGGTTAATGAATTTCCTAAAGTTTTTCCGGATGATCTTATAGTTATTCCTCCCGCTAGGTAAATATATATTGGTATTAACCTTCTGTCGAATACCCATCCAATTTTTATTCCTCCTTATTGGAAGGCTCTAGTAGAGTGGAAGGAACTAAAGGAGCAGTTAAATGATCTTCTTGATAAAGGTTTCATTAGTCCTAGTGTTTCCCTGTAGGGTACTGTGTTTTTCATATGAAAGAAAGATAGGTCTTTTATATATGTATAGACTATCATTAGTTGAAAAGGTTACAGTAAAAAATAAGTATCCCCTAGGACTGATGACCTTTTCAATAGCTTTAGGGTGCTAGGTGTTTCTCAAAAATTGATCACCATTTGGGATATCATCAATTGAAAATTAGGGAGCTTAATATTCACAATACTACTTTTTGGACCTAATAGGGCCATTATGAGTTTTTGGTTATGTTATATGGGTTGACTATTTCTCCGACTTCTTTCATAGATCTTATGAATTGGGTATTTAGGTAGTTTATGATTTGGTTGTTATAGTCTTCATTGATGTTATCCTGGTCTACTCCAAAAGTGACGAATATGCCAATCACCTCCAAATTGTGTTTCAAACTCCTAAGGACCAGAAATTGTATGCCAAATTTTCTAAGTGGGAATTTTGGCTAAGTACTATGAATTTTCTCAAGCATGTTGTTTCTAGTGAGACGGTCAAGGTAGATCCACAAAAAGTTGAAGAAGTTAAGAACTAGACTAGACCCATGAGTCAAACCAACAGTAGGATTTTCTTGGGCTTGACGGGGTACTATAGGAGGTTCGAGGAAAGTTTCATACCTATTGCTGCTCCACTAATTAAACTAACATAAAAAGGGTTAAGTTTCTATGGTCCGTTGGTTGTGAAGGATGTTTTGATAAGTTAAAGAATAAGTTGACTTCTACTCTAGTATTGAACCTACCCAAGGCACTGAGGGGTTTATTGTGTATTGTGAGGTATCCCATGTAGGATTGGGTTATGTGTTGATGCATTTCGTCTCATGATCTAGAGTTGGAGACTATGGTCTTTGCTTTAAAGATTTGGTACCATTATTATATGGGGTGAATATGTATAGTTATTCAAACCATAAAAGCTTACAGTATGTGCTTACACAGAAGGGATTGAATCTCAAGCACAGGTGGTGTCTTGAACTAATTAAGGATTATGACATGAGTTTTCACTACCATCAAGGTAAAGGTAATGTTGTTGCTGATGCTGTTAGATGGTTTTCCATGGGAAGCTTATCTCACATTGAGAAAGAGAAAAGAAGGTTGGTGAAGGGTATTCACACGTTGGCTAACTTGGGAGTTCTTTTCTTGGACTCTAAAGATTGTGGAGTGATTGTTCAAGAAGTGTTTAAATCATCTCTTTGTACTGAGGTCAAGGTGAAGCAAGTTTTAGACCTCATAATCATGCAAATCAAAAATGATATGGGTTAGCAAAAGGTTATGGCTTTCGGGATTGGGGAAGGTGGCATCTTGATATATCAAGGAAGGTTGTGTGTTCCTAATGTAAATAGGCTGTGGTAAAGGATTTTAATCGAATCTCATGAGTCCAAGTATATAGTTTATCCGGGTTCGACCAAAATATCTCATGACTTGAAGGAATCTACTGGTGGAATAATATGAAGAGTGATGTAGCCATTTTTGTTGTTAATGTATGGTTTGTCAGCAAGTCAAGGTTAAATATTTGAGGCTTAGTGCATAAGCCAAGAGATAAAATTACCCTATTGAATGTGGGAGATAATTAATACAGATTTAATAACTGGTATTCCCCAGTCTTAGAATCAGTTTGATTCTAATTTGGTCATTATAGATAGAATGACCAGGTCTACTCACTTTTTGCCTCTGAGGACTAATTATTCAGGGGAGAATTATGCTAAGTTGTTCATTCAGGAGATAGTTAAGTTACATGGAGCGCCAGTGTCTGCCATTTCAAACAAGGGTATGTTTTTCTCTTCTTATTTCAAGCATTTTTTTCAAAAAGGTTTGGGTACTCAGGTGAACCTTAGAACCGCTTTCCACCCTCGAATGAATGTATAAGTGGAATATACTATTTAGTCTTTGAAGGATATATTGAGGGCCTGTGTGATTTATTTTAAAGGTAGTTGGGTTGACCATTTTCCTCTTATTGAGTTTGCATATAACAATAGCTATCATTCTAGCATCCAAATGGACCCTTTTGAGGCCCTTTTTACTAGAAGGTAAATGTCTCCTATTGTAGGGTTTGAGGTGGGTGAATCTAGGTTAGTTGGCCTTGACATGGTTGACCAAGCCCTGGAGAAGGTTAAGGTGATTAGATAAAGACATAAGACTACTCAAAGTCGCCAAAAGTCTTATACAAATATGAGGCAAAGGGAGTTGGAGTTTGAAGTTGGAGATTAGGTGTTCTTAAAGGTTTTTCATATGAAAGAAGTCATGAGATTTGGGAAGAAAGGAAAGCTCAGTCTCTATTACATTGGTCTATATCATATTCTAAGGAGAATTGGGAATGTTGCTTATGAATTAGAGTTGGCAACGAGTTTGGCCTAGATTCACCTTATTTTCCATGTGTCCATGCTTAAGAAGTGTGTGGGTGACTCTTCTTTCACAGTGACTATTAAGGGTGTTGGAGTTAAGGATTCATTTTCCTAAGAGGAATTTTCGGTTAAAATATTTGATAGGAAGGTTCGTACGTTGAGAACTTAGAATATAGCTTTAGTACTGGTGATTTGGAGAAATCCAAAGGAAGAAAAAGCTACAAGGGTATCTGAAGAAGATATGAAAGCCAAATACCCGTTCTTGTTTCTAGCATTGAATGAAATTGCTTAAGGTATTAGTTTCATTTCCCTCTTATTGCATCTTTATTTTGTCCTTGGATTCTACTGTATTCTTTCTATTATCGTGCTAAAAATATCCAAACTCGTCATTTGGGGTGAATGATCTAAATGGGGGAAATGTAAGACCCTATAAGATTTCTATCATTTTATTTTGACCCTCCCATATGCATAACATAAATTTTTGACTTGAATTATTATGAGGGATGTTAAAGGTCTATTTTAGGGAATTTTTGGGAATTTTGGAAGGGGTTTGGAGCCATTTTAGGACCCCGAGATAGTGAGGGGTTGTGATAGTGACGTTCCACTCCACTTAAGCTCCGCAATAGGAGCGTGGAAAGTTGGCTAGTCACCTCGCTTGCGGCTTGCCACATTGCTATTATATTTTCATCCAGTTTTCTTTTTCACTTGGGAGCAAGGGATTTTTTGTCCTTTACCACTTAAATGACTTAAAAACATCTAAATAACCCCATTGACTTTAGAAATAAAGATCAAACATTGCTCATCTCCTCTTTAACTCCCATGTCAAAAAAATTCAAGGGTTTTGCATGGATCTCATTCTCCAGGCTCCAAACTTTGTTTTTCCTTTAAGTGTGTGTTTGGTATGATGGAAAATATTTTCTGCAAAATATTTTCCTATTTTCCCTTCTTTGGTTATAGTAAAATTTTGGGAAAAAATTTTCCACGAAAACTCATTTTCCTCTATTTTAGGGAAAATGACTTCCCTCATGGACCAAGGGAAGTTATTTTTTGAAAAATGACAAATGTGACTTATGCCCCCGCCCCCACCCCTCTTTCCTACCCCAACAACACTCATATTCACATGTCTAAAAAAATTCATATTTTTAAAAAATTTGCATTACTCAAAAATATTTCACGGTACTTTGTTTCAATTTTTCACTGCTTGAAATAAAAAATAGCGAAGCCTGAAATTTTCCCTTTTCCGATAATCATTGAATGCATTTTTATTTTCATGTGCATAGAGGAAGACTTGCCTATGTTACTTTTTCTAATTGCATATTTCATTTTGTCATCGATGTAATGAATAAGCTTGTCGTTCCATTATATTTCTATTGCTTGTAGTATCTTGAGATTGTCCTGACAAAATGTTGAGAAGTATCACCTATATTTTCTAATTAATAGTTTCTTAAATTTAGTGATTGTAGTATTTTAGTAGTTGATATTAATATTATTTGCTATGCTTAAATTAGTTCTTATAAATTGTTGAGTTGCTAGAGACACTGATATACTAGTTAACAATTAGTACTATTTTCTAAAAAATATTTTTCACTCACCAATCAAAAACTAGAAAATATTTTTCTAAAAAATATTTTCCACTCACCAACCTAACACCATAAAATATTTTTCGAAAAATATTTTTCACTCACCAACCAAACATGAGAAAATAAGTAGAAAACCAACTTAGTTTCTTGGAAAACATTTTGCAAGAAAACATTTTCCAAGGAAAATATTTTCCATCATACTAAACACACCCTAAATTCTTCTAATATTCAGGCATGTTGCTCTCCCGAACTTGCATTTACATTGTGGCATTTATTTTATTTAATATTCATGTGTTTTAAATGATGCGTTTGGATTTGGGTTGAGGATTTTTTATTGTTAATACTTGAATTATTTTTTCCTTGTTTTTAATGGGTTATTCATGCTTTAATTATGGTTTTTGGAATTGAATTGGTTAAATATTATAATGGTTGAAATGGTGACATGGGTTTCACCAAGTAGATGAATTTATTGCATAGCAATGGCACTAACATTAACCCACTTTGTAATCTTGGTTCTGAATATTGACTTTTAGTCAGTTTAACTTATATTTTGAAAACAATGCATTACATTAAAGGATAACTGGAAACAACTAGAGTTGGCATAGTGGTTCAGCACTATGTCCCTTAAGCAAGGGGTCGGGGGTTCGATTCCCGCCTCTGGCGAATAGAGCAAACTCTGTGCCAAGTTTTCTACTGTAAAATGCAATAACCAAGGAACGGAGGATTATTCTCACGGATGCCGGTTGTGGGGATACCTTTGGGAAACCAAAAAGAAGGATAATTGGATAAAAAGGATTTGGATGATGGCTATGGTTTGGATTTTAAACTGGTAATTAGAGTTAATTTAGTTAACTGGACGGGTTTGGCATAAATGTATTAGCTTTTAAGCATATTGGTATGATGATACCAAGTTTAAAAATGCCTTAATATAATACTCCTTGGTTAATTCTTGGTTTATGTGCAAACCGTTTTAACTTAGGCTTAATGGAAATTATGTAGCACACCGATATGGTGGAGTCCTGAGGGGACCAAAACTAGAAACCATGTTCTCCGATTTTTGGGGTCTATATGACCATGTCTCTGGATATACATTATATTTTTGGTGGCTATGTCTTTGGTGTATTTAGCCATTTCTCGGGATATGCGGCTAACATAGATTGGAGCCCTTCCGATTGGGGGAGCCAAAACCATATAGCCCGTGTGTGGCTAGATATCAATACGAACAATATGCTGTAAGCTAATGTTTTAAACTCTAATGTTTCATGTCCATTGTCCCTATCCCGACATCCTTTATATAAGTATAAACGTTGTGCATGTGGTTTATGAATGGATTTTTGGTAAATGGATTATTTTGACCCTTCCTCTTGGGTAACATGCCAGTGCTTTCCCCCTAACTATCCTCGTACGCTACATTGTTTAATAGTGTAGGTTCCAAGGAATTTTTTATTGATTCTATACAGATTTAGGTGGTTTGGTACTTTTGTTAACCAGTTGCGAAGTAGTGAGCCTCCATTATTTAGAAGGCCCGATCATTTTAGTTGTTTCGCTTATTTTCTTAGTACTTTTGGATTCTTTTTGTCATACTCGGGGGCATATACCGACTTACTTGTTATTCTTGGTTTAGAGGCTTCCATGGGTAGGATTGGGATGTCATTGTTATCTTAGTTTGATTCTTTTAATTATCTTTTGGTTTCATATATCATTTATTATTTTTGTTGGCTTTCGCTATTTATCTTCACTGTGCTCTTGAGGTATAGCTAATGGTGTTGTCTCTGGCCCATGGTGGGATTTTAGATGCTTTTCATGACCAGATAATCAAAAATATCATTAAAGGTCTTTTTAGCAGATGTTTTTTGCATGACCAAACCCTATAAGTCAGTGTTCAAACCTTTTACGAATAGCTGGATCCTCTCCTTCTCGATACCAAGAAACTGAGTAGCATAATAGTAGAGAACATATAACATAGCCTCATAGGCCACAATAGACATACTTCCATACTCAAGGGATAAAAAGTCATCATTCTTATGATCATATAGGATTCAGGGTACATACTTCTTTATGAATAGAATATTGAACTGAGTCCATGTAAATGGATTTAAAGATGGAGACCAATATTCCATAGAAGTTCTCCACCACTGCTTTTCATTACCATGTAGTTGGAAGGATACAAGCTCAACGCTACGTTGCTCCATAATACATATTTTATGCAGCCTCTCATAGCAATTACCTATTAACTCAAATGCATCCTACGTATCAAAATCACCAAAAGCAAGAGGTTTCATCTTTAGAAATTTAGTAAACATACCATGTTTAGTCTTATTCATGACAAAACCTAACATCAGATGGAGGAAACTCTCAGTACCTAAGGCTTCATTCATCCTAGAAGAAAAATTAGAAGTGTGATGAACACCTGGAAACTAATAAGCAGGTATTGCAAACACGGTCCCAGTACCTTTAAGCCCACTTAAAAAGGCAGGAACTTGTTAAATCCTTTGACATTACAGGTGAAGGAGATGCACCTATCGAAACTGGGAGCTCATTCCCATGCTTTAGAATTTCCTTATTCGCAACCTCATCATCCGGATATTGTGGTGCGAAAGTGTATTTGATATATATTAGACTGGATTATCTATAGTTTTTGATCAACCCTAGTAGGTTATACTCTGTCTCTCCCTATTCCCCTACCCCCTACTCTACCTTGAACAACTAGTTTTACAGTTAGAACTACTAGTGCAGGAGTTACTATTCTAGCTTCATTGGTTCTCACGTTCACCATCTATATATTAAATAATAAGAAGGTCAAATACCATTTTGGGTTTCCATATACCAATTGTAATAAAAAGAAAGAAATGATAATTTTCTAAAGTTGTATAGCCTCTCAAAGAAAGTACAAACGTCTCTATACAGATTTGCAAGTCTCTACGGAATTTTTTGGTGCAACAAAATCAATGAACTTAGGGTTCTCAAAAAAAATTTTCATGACCCAAACCCATCATGAGTTTCACCCACACTATTCCTCTGGTAGGAGAACTATTAACCAAAATACCCAACCATTAAACTTAATAGAGTTTACAAGAAACTAGAAATTTTATTAAATAAACCAATATTGTTGAAGTATTCTAATAATAGTAATAATGCAAAAATATACACAAATGTCTAAAACAACCCCAAGAATTGAAAATCATTCTACCTAAAATAACTAAGAAACATCAACAACGGGTTCAATCTCAAAAAATATAAAAACATCCATGTCTAAAACAAGTGGAAAATAGCTAGAGAGAGATGACTCATGGCTACATAGAAGATATAGCTCACCCTTAAGTCAATGTGCATCATAGTCTAAAGCTGAGATATCGATGTAGTCATTAGAAGATGCTCTATACTCATCAATATAAGTACATGTAGAATCCTTACAAAACCTTTATATACTGGAAGGGTCATCGACCAATCTAAAATAATAAATGTGAAACAAATTACTATAACCTTGTAAACA
The DNA here is from genome assembly GCF_002878395.1 of Capsicum annuum. NCBI lineage: Eukaryota > Viridiplantae > Streptophyta > Magnoliopsida > Solanales > Solanaceae > Capsicum > Capsicum annuum. Next base: position 45,416,806 of record NC_061117.1, read on the forward strand.
AGGACAACTATGAACACTTAGCAATTACCTTTACCTTAGGTATGTTTCGACTTAGCATTTTACAACAACACCAGATAAATACAAATAAATGTAAGTCAATGTCTACAGTATACAAAGTTAAGATAAAAACTATCAACAATATACTAACTCAACAACCATGACTAATAATAACAACTTCCACCTTTTTTGTTTATATCTATAAAGAGAGATCAATAGAAATTATACTTTTCAATCATGTCAATAGCCCGACACACACATGGATCCATTCGAACAACATAGTATCCATCGGTTAAATCAAGGAACCATATATTGATCAATTAACAAATAAACTCGGTCTATTAAAGGATCCATTAAACTCACTAATCCTTGTAAACATATTTTAAGGATTGTATGCTTTCCCACTATCCATGAAATACAAAGGAGAATCTTAGTCCATGTACCAAATATCAGAAACTTCTAGTGTCTTTTCAATGACCCTCCAGGATATTTTTAATTTTTTGCATTCTTCTGACATTTAGAGCCTTTCCTTAATAGCCTCAAGTAATTTATGACTTGCCAGTACTATCGATTTCATTATCGGATAATTTTTTTTTATTCTTTTTTTTCTATTTTGGAGCTTTTACTATTAAGTAATAAGTCTTGGACCAAAAATCCAAGTAAATAACCTTAGATGATAAATTCAACAGATCCATTAGCTCTAAAATTTTAATTTTGGGGTGGGGGACCCTTGGTTCAGGTACTGGATCTTTTAGACTCATTTTGGGCTATTGAGTGAATATTTGTAAATGACCTTTTGATAGTGTGATGTTTCATGATTTTGATGGAACTTTTAATGCTTAAAACAAGAAAATTATGTAGGAACATAAGTATTATTATTAGATATGATGTGCAGTTGTGATGATTTTAAAAAAAAAAGAGGTTCAAAGCAAAGACTGAAAAAAAATGAGCAAGAGTTGCTCAAGTGGTAACCAACGAGTCAACCTATGACTCGTGGGTAATACTTAAGGATTATGGGTAGCATTAGTAAGTTGAGTTTTAAAGATGTATACTGAGTTTGGTCCTACTAGTCTATCTATAACTCTTAGGTGCAACCCACGACTCATGGGTTGCAATCTTCAGTTTAAGATTCTGAAAGATTAAAATATGCTCTGATTTCCATGATTTGAAGGCATGATTCATGGGTTGTACTTAGTACTCATCCCATAAATTTGTGAGCTGTTGTCGACCCAAATTTCTTACACAGTTTAGGATAGGTTTTATTTTTATATCTATAAATATGCCTTTAATGTTTTATTATTAGTATATGCACCTTACATACTTTTTACATTGTTTTTAGTTGTGAAATACATTATTGATCTTAGAATTATTATTAATTATTTTTAGGATTATATTGCTTTGAGATTTTGGGTTTTTATTATTATTCTTTTTAAATTCAACATTATGCTTTCATCTATGGAATCTTTGTTTGATATTGAAATCTTGAGTAGCTAAACCCTATAACTAGCATTGTAGGAACCCTGATTAATTAACTATGAAGATTAAGTGTGAAGTCATTCTAGATTGGTGTTCTTGCATGTATTTTGATTTCATTCATTTTTATTTCTTTCTTAACAGGTGCACACATTAAGAATTCCTAATACCATTACTTTCTCAAGAGAGAGGTAGAGATTAGGAAAATAGATAAAAATAGTAATTTGATGTTATCAACCTTCATCTAGTTAACTTTGTCTAAGAGAAGATAGTTAATCTGAAATCATAAATCAAGGGTTTATGCTCTGAGACAGAGATGAGATGACTGAAATTGACCCAAACCAAAGTTAAAAGATGATTAGGTGGTATATAACTAGTTATATTTTGCATGAAAGGCATCGAGATAGTTTTATAAGCATGAACAGTTTGTGGAGTTATGAATTTTGGAGGAACACAATCCTAGTGTTCATCTGATATTGATCATAACCCTAATTGCCCAATGATCATTGTTGTTACTCTAATTTTTATAAGAAAAAACTTTTTAATCCATAATTTCTAATTATAACATCAAACGCTTGATAGATTTTTTACCTATTCCTTGTAGGATCGATCCCAACCTAGTTGGGTTTTATATTTGACTGACGATTGATTTATACTTTTTTGGAGGTGAAATTTTAGCAAAATTAAATTTTGACGACGTTTCTGAAGGTCACAATTACATCTTGATTGAACTATTATGTTAAAGTTATTTATTTCATTTGTTGATTTTTTGTTTTCTACTATATGTAGGGCACAAACCTATGTATGCCTAGTACTCAGAGTTATGGAAACCACCTGATTCCATTTGATCTTGAGCTTGAATAGACTTATGATAGAAGTGTATGATGGAGAGCAATGAAGTTTATGATTGGGGGGCTTTGTGAGAAGGGGTACATAATGACCTATTAGTATTGAATGAGCCATCTCAACATGGTTCTCACAAAAATATAGATCAAGTCACTACTCATTTAGTGGCTTTAGAAAATGCAAGGTAAGCAGTTGCTTGTCAGGTAACTATAGAGGAAAAGGCTAGAAAGAAAGACAAATATTATTGGGAAGCACTCGACAGAGATTGAATTAGAAGGAAAAGAGATCAACAAACCACTCAATCTTACTTGCAAGTATATGATAATCCAAAAAAAGATTTGAGGTATGTTGAACTAAGTAACATGTGGAATCATTCCTCCAGAATTGGACCAAGGGATGAAATTTGATATTACAAGTGCAATAATACCACTGCTAAACTTGAAAGAAGTGATTGATAGCTTACCTACTGATGATACAAACATGTACCTTATAAACTTTGTGGGAATTTGTACTTTGTATAAATTGTCTGGGGTGAGATAAAAAGCTATATGACTGAGGTTGTGCCCAGTCTCTCTAATAATAAAAGCGACTTTGTGGTTTAAAGAACTACCTCTTAGGACTATTACCACTTAGAATGAGTTAAAGATGCAGGTCTTGGACTAATTTCTTCCACCCTTTTGAAAGTTTCAATTGAAAGATATGATCTATAATTTTAAATAGTTATATTTATAGGCACTATATGAGACATGGTTGAGGTTCAAAAAAAAAGTTAATAATTGTTTCAAATCACCAAATTATGGGGAGAAACTTGCCTAAAATATTCTCTAAAGACTTGAATGCAAAGACCAAGGTTGTAATTGAAACTATTAGAGGTGGAGTTTTCACGAGTCTTTGCTGGGATCAGGCTTTAAAAATCTTAGAGCAAATTACCAAAACTAACTAAGGGCATCATAATCAGGAGGCAGATGGATCAGTGATACTTATGTGATTGGTGCTTTTGATGAACAAAAAACATTGGATAAGATACTAGCTCAAGATATAACATAACTGAGAACTGAGATTAGCCTTCTTATGAAGCAATTGCAGAAGTTGGAGTAGAAAAGGTAATTGCAGTGGGTACTCAAGCCAAGGATTTTAGACATAAAGAATCTGATTCTAACAAAGAAATAAAGTATTTAGATAGATAGATGAAGTGTTTCCAAGCTTAAGGCTAAGAGCCTAATCAAGATACGTGGAACTCAAGGTAAGAGAATCATGGTAAAAACTACTATAAATACATATATAGGGTTATGAGTTGAGAGTATGATAGTGATTGGAGGAAGAAAGATGATTATAAGGATAAGAGTGACATTTATGTTCTACCAAGGAACCATTATGTTGTGTCCCAAAGTTCAAGAATGGATGTATTTATTCTAGAGCTTGTGAAGGGTTTATAGAGCCATGAGTATTGTCTTAAGAAAGTTAAGGCATATATTTTAGGGTTAAACCAGAAAGTAAAGTTGCATTGCAACCATAATTAAGCAGTTTGAGCAGATGTCTGGCACATTGAGTAAACTTTACTTAGGTACTTTTCCTAGCAATACTATTTAGAATCCAAAAAATATTAGTCACTGCCTAGCTATTACTACTCGAAGTGTTAAGGCTACTATTAATCCACCTATGACTATGGTTGATTTTGTGAGGAATAATACTATAGATGTTTATGATATAGATCAATCTAAAACTGAAAAGTTGATGACTAATGATGAGGTATCTTAAAAACCTATAGTTGCTAAGAAAAAAGTTTATCATAATAAAAGAAAAGGTAAGGAGGCCACACCAATATTGAAGCCCATTCTACGAGGTCTCTCGCCTTTTTCTAGGTCACAGAAAAAAGATGATGAAGGAAAGTATCAGAAGTTTATGTCTAAATTGAAAGAATTTTTGTGAATATCCATCTTATTGAAGATTTTGAGCAGATGCTTGGTTATGAAAAGTTTATGAAGGATTTGGTGACCAAGAAACGAATAGTGAGTTTTGAGCCCACTTATAATAAGAACCGCTGCGGTGCCATTACCTCATGATCTTTAGTTGAAAAGAAGGAGGATCCCAGACCTTTCATTATTCCATGTACTATTGGATCTTTTACTTTTGCATAAGAGTTATATGATATGAAAATTAGCATTAACTTGATGCCACTTGTCGTTTACAAGCAGTTAAGTTTATGGTTGTCTAAGCTGACATCAATAAGACTTTATATGGTAGATCACACTGTGAAGAAGTTTGTTTATATATTATGTGATGTGTTGGTGATCGTGGGTTCTTTTTATATTCCTAGTTGATTTTATGATTCTCAAATATGAGGTTGATTTTAACATCCCTATCATCTTGGGACTTTCCTAGATAAGAGTATGCCATTGGTTTACATGAAGATATGATAGATGAAGTTCAGGCTTAATGATGATCAAGTCATATTCAATGTGTGTCAGTTGATGAAATAGGCAAAAGATATGTAGGTAGTGACTGTGACAGACAACGTAAATGAAGATACACTAATTATACCTATTAAGGAGAGGCTCTTTGATGAGGCATTGGCAGGAGTGATCATGTATTTTAATAGAAATGGAATTGATGAATATGAAGAGATGGTGAGTTCACTTATTGGCAGAGATTCATATACATATACGACAAAGAAATTAGACCTTGATATAAAAAATAGAGCAATTTTGCCTGCTCAATTATATATTGAGGAGCCACCAGTTTTAGAATTGAAAGTGCTCCTCTCTAATTTACATTATGCATTCTTGAGGGCTAATAATACCTTGTTGGTTATTATTGTAGCATATTTTCAAAAGTGGCAGGTTGGGGCCTTAATATCAGTGTTGCAGAGATTTAAAAGAGCTACTGGTTAGAATATTGCTAACACTATAGGAATTCCACCTTTAATTTGCTCGGACAAGATTTAGATTGAACCAGAATGTATACCTAGATCTAAGCATCAACACCAATTAAATCAAACTATGTAAGAGATGGTGAAGAAAAAGATCATTAAGTGGTTATATGTAGGTGTGGTTTACCCTATTTCTAATACTAAATAAGTGAGCCCAGTTAAGTGTGTGCTAAAGAAGAGTAGGATCACTTTGGTCTCCAATGAGAATAATGAGTTTGTTTCCATGATACTAGTCATAGGTTGACGAGTTTGTATGGATAATCAAAGATGAATACTTGAACTAAGAAGGATCATTATCTTGTGCTATTCATGGTTCATATGTTAGATCATCTTATGGGTAGAGGGTGATATTTTTTTCTTAATGCTTATTTGGGGTATAATAAGATTTCTATTATTCTTGAGGACCAGGAGAAAACCAGTTTCACTTGTCCATATGGTATATTTTCATTTAGGTAGATGCATTTCAATTCATTGTAATGCTCCTACCATATTTCAGCATTGCATGATGCCCTCTTTTCTGAATGGTGGAGGATACTATCAAGGTATTCATAGATGATTTCTCTCTTATGGGTTATTCATTTGATGATTGTTTGGATCACTTGGACAACACATAGCAAAGATTTGAAGAGCGCAAACTATTGCGAAATTGGGAGATGTGTCACATCAAAGTCAAAGAAGGGATAGTTCTTGGACACAAAATTTTGAAAAAGGGATAAAGTTATACAAGGCTAAAATTGAGGTGGCTGAAAAATTGCATCCACCAAATTTCATGAAAGGTATTGGGAATTTCAAAGGTCATGCATATTTATTTAAGTAATTCATCAAGGAACCCTCTAAGGTTGCAAATTCATTATGCAAGTTGTTAGAGAAGGAGACAAAGTTTGTTTTTGATGTTGCTTGTCTCAAGGCTTTTGAGCGCCGAAAATAGAGGTTTATTTCAGCCCCTGTCATTACATCCCCTGATTAGACCTTAATATTTAAAGTTACGTGTGACGCTAGTGATATGGCCCTAGGAGTAGTCTTAGGACAAATATGTGAGAAGATACTTTCGCCCATTTACTATTAAGCTAATCACTCAACCTCGCTTAGAAAAATAACACAATTATTGAATTGGAATTTCTTAGGTACCTTATGGTGAAGAAAGAGGCTATAAAAATATTGATATGATGGATACTATTGCTGCAAGAATTTGACTTTGAGGTTGAGGATCAGAAGGGCACCAAAAATTAGGTTGTAGACCATCTATCTTGTCTAGAAGAGGAGATGATGCTTAAACTAGGGGATAAGCATGAGATTGATGATATTTTTCTAGATGAGCATGTTTTGACAACATCACAAAACATAATCCCTTGGTTTGCTGACTTTGCGAACAATTTGGCAAGTGACCTCACCATACAAGACATCTCGTTCAGCAGCAAAAATAATTTATGCATGAGGTACGAAAGTTCTTTTGGAATAAGTCATACTTAATTTAGGTGTGTATTGATGGTTTGATTCGGAGCTGTATTCCTAAGCTGAGATGATGAGTATTTTAGTGTCTTGTCATACATCTCTAGTTGGAGGTCACCATAGAGGTATTTGTACTACCCAAAAAATTCAGCAATATGGCTATTATTGGCAAAAAATCCATAAGGATGTACATGACTATGACAGGGCCTGTGACCAATCCCAAGGGCAGGGAAATATCTTAGAAAAGTATGAGCTCCTTATGAAGCCTATCCTTGAGCTTGAGTTGTCTGATATGAGGGGCATAGATTTTGTGCGATCATTTGTGAGTTTTAATGGGATAAAGTACATCTTGGTGGAAGTTGACAATGTGTCTAAATGGGTAGAAGCAATTTTTCTTCCTAACAATGAAGGTCGAGGTGTCACGAAATTTTTAAGGAATAATTTTTTCTCTTGATTTGTTACTCTACGAGCTATCATCAGTGATAGTGGGTTCGCAATCATCCGTTCAAATCCTTATTTAAGAAATAAGATGTGAAGCATAAGGTGGGAGCACCCTGCCATCCACAGACAAATAGGAAAGTTGAGGTCTCAAATAGGGAGATTCAGTCCGTTTTGGCAAAGATTGTGAAGGCCAATAGGACTTCTTGGTCAAGAAAGTTAGATGATGCACTTTAGGAATACCAAACAACTTACAAAACCCCCATTTGTTCATCTCCTTATCAACTTGTGTACGATAAGGAATGTCACTTGCCAGTAGAACTTGACCATAAGACACTATAGGAGTTAAAGAAGTTGAATTTTTAGCGGAGTGATGCCGTACACCTGATATTAGATAAGATGAATGAGATGGATTGATAGCTTCTCCTTGATATGAGAGTTTTTCATTGTATAAGAAGAAGATAAAATTGTACCCCGAAAAGAGAATTGAGATTAAGGAATTCAAACCCAGTGATTTAGTTATGCGTATAATTCGAGACTTTGTTTGTCTTCTGGCAAGTGAAATCTATATGGTCTGGAATATTCATTGTGGTTAGAATATTTCCACTTGGTGCAATTGAGTTACAATAAGATGGTGATTCCCCATTCAAGGATAACACACATTGTGTTAAGAATCTTATGGGGAGCACGAAGAAGATAAAAGATTGTGAGTATGGGAGCCTTGATGAAGTCTGATTAGTCAAGGGAGTTGATTTATGCCATGATATTAAATTAGGTTCTTCAAGGGAGGCAACCCATGGGATTGTTGGTAGCATGAAAATATTACTGGGTTGAGATAAAATTAAAAAACCTTAGACAAGTCTATGTAAGTGGACTCACGAGTGCAGTCTACAAGTCGTAGGTACAACTTACAACTTGTGGACTACAATGTGAGAATAATAGGTGATTTTTTGTTCTCTAAAGTTAACTCATGAGTCTTACCCATGATCCGCGAGTCCTACCCAAGATCGTGGGAATTAGAGATCACCAACATATTTTAGAATCTTGACTCACAACTCCTACCTAGGAGTTGGGAGTCAAACCCACGATTAGTGGGTTGAGTTATAGAAATCACAATGATAATTTTAGTTGTAGATTCAAACTCACAACTTCAACCCACGATTACTGAGTTCAACCCAGAAATTGTGAGTTGAGTTGTGAGTTTCCACTAGGTCCAACTTTTACTTAAAACTACTCGGTATATATAACCCAACACAGATTAGACCTTTCCTTTTCCTTTCAAACCTAAACCCAATCCACTTTTGAAAGAAATTATCTACAACTCAAAGTTAAACAGTTCTTATCACATTTCCTCCTTCCTTAGTCAAATTACAACCCTAAATTAACTCATTGTGCACGTGAGAAGCTGCGTAATTAGGAAGATAATCCTATTTTCTCTTTGTGTCAATCATCACCAGTAACAAGTACTAAAGAAAAGGTAAACTCTTTCAAAGCTCCAATTGTGCAATTTCAACTTTTGTATTGATCATGGTTTTAATGTCTCGTGAATTTTACAGTGTGGACTTGAACTGAATAATATGCACTTCTTCATCTCAAATTGAATTGCATATGTACAATACGTACTTTGGAATCATAATTTGAGAAAAATAATTTGAGTAAACATCAGATTTGGACCTATGAACCCAGTGTATGACTCGTGACTTGTACTCACAAGTACTGGATTTGACTTGTGGGAATCAGGCTTGAAGTCCTGCCCTCAGAGGCTTTGTCTGATTCCCATGAGGGCTAATCAAAACTCATGACTTTAACTCATGAGTCATGGTTTGAACTTGTAGGTTGGTTTATGAATCCACAATTCCATCCTATGAATCATGAGTCAATTTATGACTCATTACCTGGACTCACAGGTTGGACCTGTGATAACGCTCAGATTACACCCCTTAAAACATAAGTGATCATTATCAATACAATAACCCAACATAGGATGGGATCCATTCCACAGAGAGTGAAGACAATGATTTCAATACTTGAGAGTCTTAGAAGTCAACTAGTATTTATCTCGGAATGTATTAAAATAAACATAAATATAAAATGGAGAATTTGTTGGAATGTTTTTGAAGCAACAATTACTTTGCTTGTAAAATACTATCTCAAGTCTGAAAATACTTATAGTGTAATCAATTGGGAGTAAACCTTGTGGTTATGCCATTATAGGTATTACTTTATGCATTGGTAGTTGAGAATTTATCCAAATTAAGCTAGTAATCACGGGTAGGCTAGATCTAAAAGATTTGGTGTCGATTAGTCGATAAAACACCAAATATCACAAATGGTTTTTGTCTAACACCTCACAAGTTTAACAATCACTACTAGAAATTACCCCTATTGCAACGAGTCTTTTGGCAACGGTTCCAAAAGCGTTGCGATAGATGGAACCGTTGCAAAAAAAAATCTTCTAGTAGTTCTATAACAGTTGCTATTGATGAATAACTTTCTTATAGCAACGATTTCTTAAACTATTGTCATAAAGTCACCTATAGCAACACGTTTTTAGAAAAAATCTATTGCATTGGTTTTTATTTTTCCCTCCCTATTTTTTCACAAAATTTGCCAAAAATTTTAAAAATATATAACAAAAATTAAAAAATATATACAAAAACCTTTCACTCTCAATGTTACTCACTCTCAGTTGTCAATACCAGGGCTGTGAGCCCCATTTGCGCTGACTGCACAGCGCCGCTCCGATCGTCGCTCCGACCGCTGGTTCGACCGCCCCTCCGACCACCGCTCTGATTTACAATAGCAGACAGATAGAAATTAGCAAAGCAGCCAGATCTAGTAGATGAATCCTAATAGTAAGTGGTACTTTTCTGTATTGTCTATTGGGTAGAATTAAATACCCATGAATTTATGCCTAATAGCTTGCCATTGTTAGGGTTCGATTTTTCAGCAGAAATACTCATTGAAGTTGTTTTGCTTGCCTTTTTTTCCTCTTTCTAGTTCAATTTCCTACTTATGGTCAATTAAAGTAATCATTGTCTTGGAATGTATATCAAACTAACACTTCACGCGTAGAAATATTCAAAAGAAAGTACAAGTAATTTCCTTGAGTAATCCTACACAAAAAGGATATTTCAATTGAAATTTGGTAGTCAAATTTTTAAAGTCTTAATAACATTAGTTAATCCCCTATTAGATGAAAAATGACATCGAACCTGATGTGATTTGTAGTTTTGGTGCTAATATTTGCTAGTAACAATGTAATATATAATGAATTGTACATATTTTTCTAATTTCTTTTTACGAATATCAAATATTATATCAAATACTGAAATTTCTATATTAATAACTGATAATAGTAATCTACACCTCATATGATTGGCAAAAGTTTGGTGAGCTAGTGGAGTTAGCTTTTAACACATAATTGGAAGTCATATTTTTACCTAAATCTGATGATTAAAACTCTAGTATTGGGGTAAAATTAATGGGGAATGGTACTTCAATCTTGTAAGAAAGGAGGACTAACCAAGTCTAAGTATTCATATTATTAGATTTATTCATTCTAGTTTTTAGTTATAGAAAAGAAAACAAAAATGGTATGCATTTGTAGTTACAATTTTGATGTCAAGAAGCACAGAGGTATGTGTTAGAATGGAAGAAGGGTATTCTTTTCCTTTAGTTTTGTATCTAAGTCTGCTGTTAATAATTGTCCAGACTAAGAGGAATAAGAAGCCTATGGGTTCCACTTAGATTTTAGTTTGCAAATGCTATCTGGAAGTTTATGCAGTTTTTTGCAATATTTGAGGTTCAACAGAATAAGTGATTCTAGACATCCGATGGTCTCATGAAGCTTAATCAAGCTTTTACAATATCGAAGGATCTATTTCTAAAGATTGGGGAGTCCGAAAAAATCAGATGTTCTTAGAAGCTCGTTGAAATGATTAAGATCGAAAATCTTCACATATTTAAGAAACTGAATCACAAAAGATAGAAATGAAAGTAGAGTTAGAAAAAACCAAGTAATTTTCTACTATACATTAAAGACTGAAGCACATTATACCACACCTTTACTCCATTCTAAATTTTCATCAATATTCTATGATGTAATTCAATCTCCAAAAGACTCTCCAGAGGGAAATCAATTGGCATACATTCTTATTGTAGCCCTGACTGGCGAAACCATGTTAATCTCTTAGGAAAAACGTCAAAAGATCCTTGAATCTCAACTTGATCGAATTGAAGTAGTATCAAATTTTGTATATTTGTAAATACATCAGTTTTTAGAACCAGCTAATTTGTGACTTCTTTGGCATCTGACAAATGCCATGGAAAAAAACCAAACCTTTTCTTGTTGAATTGACCTGCCAGAGGATTAGGATAGTTGAGAAATTATTTTGTGTTATGTTTCTTGAGATCAATGGCATGAAATCTTGAACTAACTATACCATTTTCCTTTAGCATATCCATGTCAAGGATAATGTCTTGAATTGTTTGAGTGGCCTGTTCAGATAGAGGACAGAAAATGATAAGTAACTATCAGTGAAAAACAACTTAATTCCACAGAATCCCTACTTTAAGAGCTATATAAGATAGAATTTCTTAGATAGTTCTGGATTAAGATATTATAGGAATCCTTAGAGCACCATAGTCGAAAGCATTTACCAAGTTTCGTGGGTGATTCTTGGCGAACAATGTCTCTTCCCATATCTCAAATCATTTGATGCATAACTAACCTGTTAGACTCACTAATCCTTAACAATTTTTTGTCCGTGAGATTCTCAATTCCAATTATAGCATAAAAGTTGTACCTATTGAGAAAAGCTATTACTATACCTCTGTCCTATCCAATGAAAAACCAAGCTAGGTGGAGAAATAAATTTTTATCATGATCATCCTTCAGAGATTCATAACTTACTGCTAATTTCTTGAGGATTTGGTGATTTGGAATTGTTTCCAACTTCTGTATTGTACTTTTCAAATATCGATGGTTCTTCCTACCAAAGTAGCACCAAGAACTTCAAGTGCTAATGGAATCCCTCCTTAATGGATTGCTACTGGTTCTGAATACACTTCAAAACCTTTAATAGTACAATTTTGACCAAATCAATGCCAACTTAATAGCTTAATGGATTCGTCTCTATTAAAAATTTCAAACTCATAAAGCTTATGCACATCAAAAGGCCTAAGGAATCTCTTGTTCCTAGTTACTTATAAGGGTTATTCGATTACATAAAATTTATTTCAAAAATTATGGAACTAATATGTCGAAACTATATGATCCAGGTGATTCATATATTATATGGAACTAAGCGGAACTTTTCATTTATTTGTAATGTAGGAGAATGGATGGTATTATTTGGTCAAGTGTAACACATTATGTTATACTTTAAGTACATACACCATTTTCCTCTACCCAAAATCAACTCACCTTAAGTATGGGGATTCCTGTAGTTGAGTGTCCACAGATCTTACCCCTGCCTTTGTGGGTAGAGAGGTTGTATCCGATGGACCCTCAACACATTTAGCTACCGCTCAACCCTGAAACATTGGGTTTTGGTCAGAAAATCTTGGTATGTGTAGTGTCGTCTACTTTTAACTTTGTCAAATTACTTTTTGACAGATTAGCCTATTGTAACAAAGATATAACTACCATTGTTTTTGTGATCTGCTGGTGTAGTGTATGAACATCACGATATTTATCTACCAATTAAAGCGTAGCGATGACTAGAAATGCATGTTGAGTAACGAATTTGGATTGCTTTCCTTTTCAGAACCTTCGTTCTATGTTCCTTTTTAAGTTCACAATCCAATTGTTAAGACAGTTCATCACCTATTCGTGGAGTTCTAATCTGACTTAAGGATGATGCTGTGTCTAGAATTGGAGTAGATAGAAATTCTGGTAAATATAGTTGCTAAAATGTTGTACTATTTCATAGTGCATAGTGCAGCCTACTTATTTAGGTTGATATATGAATCACCTAGATCATATAGTTCCAATATGTTAGTTACCTAGCAGCTTTTTGCACAGTTGATGAATTGGTTCATGTTTTTCTGTATCACGCTTACTTTATCTAGTAATATCTATTTCCCAAGAATGAATCTGCAAAACCGTTATAATTGTGTGATGAAATTAAGATAGCATCTATTAATATCTATTTCCTTATAACATATTTTGAATTTTCTGGAATAATCATTTGAAGAAAATCAAGGGCACATTTGGGAGATTCGAGGTAAGTGAGGTTGATGTATGCATTTGAAGAATTTGGTATTTATTGTTGTTGTTGAGCTGTTCATTTTTTATGGTAATTGTGAATATTTCTTACTGTTGTTTATGTTTTGTAATTCTATTTTTGTAGATCCATCTGCCTTGCACTGGGCTATACTTTCATTAAAGAGGATGATGTGAGAATCTAGTTCGAAAGAGCATCAGGTGGATTTACAGAATTGTCAGTGGTTTGAAGATCTGAAGTTCCTGCACTCTGTAGACTTTCTGTAGCTCTTTTCTTTGCCTTTGAACTTGAGCAAGAGGCTTCCCACTATTACCTAAAGTCATAAACTTTCAGTATCAGGTTTTCAAGGGGTAAGTGAAAAGTCAAGGATCTGAATTTTGTACAATCACCCATGGTAGAGTTTTGCTGCAACTCACCCCAGGTTGACACACTTGATCATTCAGATATCACATTAGGAATTCTAAAGCCTTTCAGTTTTTTAGTTGAACCAATAATTGACAAGGTTCAGTTTTGTAGTTACACATGTTGTGTACAACATGCTAGATGAAGAAGGTTTTAAACAGATAGTGAATATTACCATTAGATATGGTGCCGCCCTCACAATCTAACTAGAAAGGTTTTCATTAAGGATGAGCTTGAGATTATTGTTAGAGCTTGTTGGACATGGGATATTCTAGTTGCAACAGACGAGGTTTGTTTCACTTTTGTCACATTTTCTCATTGCTTTTATATTTCGTCCCTTGTTTAAGCATATCTACAGAATGAATTTTATAATTTCTACTCTACCGTGAATCTCTAAAAGAAAAGAGAAGAACAAAAAAAGAGATTCAATTTACAGTGCTACAACTTTTCACTACTAAAAAACTTTTGGTGAAGTATATATGTTCTTATTCTATTTGTTTGATCATTTTTTCTTTAGTCAGCATGCTTCTTCAACCTTTCTTTGCACTCTACCTTTTCTTTTCAACAAAGGTTAGCATACTATTCCTTGATTGATACCTTTACGTATAAGTAAGATTGCAATGTATTTATACATCAATGGGTTACCTGCATCTGGAACCAATCATTTCCAACTTGGAACTTTATATAACATATGTGTGGCTATTGTTTCCAAATTTAGAAAGATCTGGAATGAACTAATAAGAAAATAACTATTATATAAAATGGACCGGAGTGAGTACTTTATCTAGTTATTTTCAAGTTTTTAGATAGAGCAACTTGGGCAGCAGCAGTGGCATGTCTTTCTTTTGTGCTAAACCAGCTTTGAGGATACAATAAAGAATGCAGGCTCAAAGAGATGCCATTGACTGAGATGTTACAATGAACATCACTGCATAATTACAACAACAACAACAATAACTACAAACCTAGTATAGCAGTATATATCACTACCTCGAACGAGGTAGAGAGGCTATTTCCGATAGACCCCCGGCTCAAGATAAAAGACAGTATAAAAGGCAGTATACAAAAACATCAAAAGCATAGAACATGATAAAATAACATAGATACAACATCCACAAAAAAAGTACATTGCCAAACAAAAAACACCACAATTCCCCTACCTACTTACTATAACTCAACCATACCCTTAACCCTCTATCCTAATGTTTTTCCTCCATATCTTCCTATCCAAGGTCTCGTCCTCAATCAGCTGTAACTTCTTTATGTCACGTCTAATCACTTCTCTCCAGAATTTCTTCGGTCTACCCCTACCTAACTTAAAACCTTCCAAGGCCAACCTCTCATACCTACGAACTGGGACATCCGTGCCCCTCCTCATCACATGATCAAATCATCTCAACCTTACTTCCCGCATTTTATCCTCCACTGAACCACTCCCACATTTTCCCGAATAATTTCATTCCTAACCTTGTGTGCCCTTGTGAATCCATATATCTAACACAACATTCTCATTTCCGCCATCTTTAACTTTTGGATATGAGAATTCTTAATCGGCCAACACTCCGCTCCATACAACATAGTAGGCCGGACTACAAATCTATAGAATTTTCCTTTAAGCTTGGTGGACACCTTCTTATCGCATAAAATTCCCAAAGCTAGCCTCCATTTCATCCAACCTGCCCTAATACATTGAGAGACATCCTCATCTATCTCTCCATTCTCCTGAATCTTAAACCCGAGATACTTAGAATCCAACTTTACTACCACCTCCTCGATATGTCTCGAGTCATTAAAATTGCACTCTAAGTACTCCGTCTTGGTCCTACTCAATCGAAAACCTTTAGACTCCAGGGTTTCTCTCCAAAACTCCGGCTTATTATTAAACCTTTGTCGCGATTCATCAATCAAAACTATATCATCCGCGAAAAGCATACACCAAGGCACCTCACCTTGTATATTCCGCATCAGCACATCCATCACTAAAGTGAATAAAACGGACTAAGAGTTGATCCCTGTTGCAACCCTGTCAAGACTGGGAAATGCTTAGAATCTCCTCCCACTGTCCTTACTCAAGTCTTCGCCCCCTCATACATGTCCTTAATCGCTCTGATGTACGCCACCAAAGCCCCCCTAGCCTCCAGGTATCTCTAAAGAACCTCCCTAGGGACCTTGTCAGATGCCTTTTCCAGGTCTATAAACACCATGTGAAGATCCCTCTTCCTCTCCCTATACTACTCTACCAGTCTCTAGTCTCTGCACAAGGTGACTTGCCTCAGTCGTGGAGTGACCAGGCATAAAACCAAATTGGTTCTCCGAAATTGACACAATCTTCCTCAACCTCCGCTCCACTACCCTCTCCCAAATCTTCATCGTGTGACTCAACAACTTTATACCCCGGTAGTTGTTACAACTCTGAATGTCACCCTTGTTCTTATATAGAGGAATGATCGTGCTCCATCTCCACGCCTCGGGTATCTTTGCTGACTTAAAAATATTGTTAAACAAGTTGGTTAGCCACCTCAACCCTGACAAGCCAGAGAACTTTCAAAAATTCACCAGAATCTCATCGGGTCCCGTCGCCGTGCGACTTCGCATCTTACAAATAGCCTCACTGACCTCCTTTACCCTAAACCCTAAATCGCTGGCAAAAGCCAAAATCGTGACACTCCCAGGAATGCTCGAACCCTCCTAACACAAAACCTCTGTCCCCCTCATGATTCAAGAGCCTATAGAAATATGACTGCCATTTTTTCTTAATGAGGCTGTCTTCAACCAAAACTCTGCCATCCTTCCCCTTAATGCACTTCACCAAATCCAGATCATGTCCCTTCTGCTCCCTAACCTTGGCAAGCCTAAATAATCTTTTCTCCCCGTCTTTCTCCTCTAACACCTTATACAAACTCTTAAAAGCTGTTGTCTTAGCTGCTGTAACAGATAACTTAGCCTTTTTTTTAGCTACCTTGTACTCCTCCCTGCTTACCCACTTCTCTTCTTCATCTTTACTTTTCACCAACTTCACGTAAGTCGCCTTCTTCGAATCCACCTTTTTCTTAACATCTTCATTCCACCACCAATCCCCCCGATACCAGCCAGACCAGCCCCTCGAAATACCCAACACCTCTCTAGCTGACTCCCTGATGCAGCCAGCGGCCTTATCCCACATACTATCCATGTCTCCTCTTCACTCCCACACCTTTATTTCCTCCAACTTAGCCCCTATCTCAGAAGCACTAACTAGAGTTAGAATGCCCCACCTATGGTGCATACCTACTACAGAAGTTTAAAGTAGACTCCCCAAGACCAACTTGGTAATCAAAACCCTATCACTAACCCTTTCAACCTCCATTACCTGCTCCTTAAGCTCCACTTCCACTAAGATACCTATATCATTGCTACGTCTTTCACTACCTGAATACCACAACTTGTACCCATCTACATCCCTCTCCTTGGAACCCACCTACTTGGTCTCCTGGACACATGCAATATTAATCTTTCTCTTCCTAAGAACCTTAACCAGTTTTATCGACTTACCTTGTAGGGTCCCAATGTTCCACGACCCTATCATTAAACTATCAACTCTCTTATCCCCTCTCTTAACACCTCGCACTCTGCAAGTCAGACCTAACCCACCCCCAGCCCCCGACCCCACCCCCTGACCCCCAAGACCCCCAGGACATGACCCTATTCCACCATGAGCCACCTAAGACACTACTCAAAATAAAGTACAACCAAGGAAAAAAAAAAACAGCAATAACAATAAAGGTGCACGCAAAGCTCAAACTGCAACCAAAATTCAAACACAATAGATGCTTGGAAAAATATACGAATAAAGGAATAAAGAGAAAAAAATTCAAGGTTAGAAGTCACCGAGATATCTAGAGATGTGTCACCGGAATTTGGTCAACTAGAAAATTCATTGGGAGATTTCTGGATTAGATCAGGACTGGGATTTGGTCAACCGCATCACCACTGAAATCAACTTTCTTTGTTAGTGCTACTTCTTCTACCACCATCATTGGAGTTGAGAATGAAAAACCCACACCGTCGGCGAGGAAGAAACAACTAGCAGTATAAAAAGAAAATGGAGTGGGGGATAGGAAGACCAAAAGTAGGAAGGGGGGAGAGAGAAGGAGTAGTGCCCATACCTATCACCAGCGATGTTCTGCCACCGGCGTCGACTTCACCAGAGCCGGTTAGTCACGCCAAAAGTGACATTGAGAAGGAGCATTGTTGTGAACATTTGTAATGCCCTAATTTGCTGAATTGGAATGCTACACGGTGCTCATGACCCCATAGGACCACAAGCTCCCCATAGGACCACAAGCTAACTCATGACTGATATCTGTACCTGTGCACTGCATAATATAATATAAAAATGCAAAAATATGTATTGAAAGGCCATAATGTTCAAATCTGAATAAACATCTGATAAGAACAATGTCTAAAAGTGGTATAACAATACCAAAACAAATCTAAAATAACTATCTGACATGATATAGCCTAAAAGCCTCTAAGCTATCTGAATAAGGAGTTGATGGGACATGTCCCCAACTAACTCCAACTACTGAAATAAATTGAAAACTGAAGTGGTAATAAAATCAACATGTCCTCGAGAGATGAGGACTCACTTCTGACTCTAACTGCTGAGATTAGAATCTACTATCGATCTAGAGCTCATGCCTTTAAACCTATGGTATAAGACACCATAGCGCAAATACGTTAGTACTTTGAATGTACTGGTATTCAAGTGAGGTAGGCTAAATGCAAAAGGGTTATATGCATGAACAATGTTGACTGATATGAATGTGAGAGTACATACATACATAAATAACTATAACTAAACTCATGGTGATGCTGACTACGAAGTCTGAACACTAACAACATGAACTTACTAATACTGCGATACTGATTGATTGAGTTTACTGATAATGTTATATAAGTCACTATTAAGTGAGCAACTGATACTGTATTATTGAATACTAAAGGATTGAAACTATATTATTGATACATGAATAACTATTTTTGACAGTTCTAATTATGATGAACTGGCCTGGTTGACAGTATCTGGCAGTCTAATTATAAAAAATTAATCTTATTGAATGTATTTGATAGTTATGAATGTGAATACTGGTAATATAAGTTCTGATAAATATTATAACTGATAACATGAGTGATTGTATCTGACATACCTAAATATAGTGGAACTAGCTGAGTTCTGTATTGCTAGGTGACTGTAGCTGACAGTCCTAAGTCTAAAGAATTATCTGAGTTCTATTACTGAAATTGAGAATGAGACAGAAACTGTGGGATTTATTCATCTAACAGACATGCCTCAAATCTGAACTAGTGGGGTCTAACCTGTAACCCTAGCAGAAAGGGTGTCAATACGGTGCCATGGGTAGAGACAACATGTGAGTAAACCCTATTCTGTTTGGGAGCTCTTTCCATCTACCCTTTCTATCAGGTAAACTCAAATAAGATGTATTAGTCTTATATATAGGTACATCTTAACCTACGTTGGATACATAGTTCTTGAATGCGAGGATTGGTTCTAAGGATCGTACCCTTTGACTCAGGTAAATCCCTATCCTTGAGTTCACTCGGTGATGAATCCTACTCCCAACTGAATAGACACTGAACATGGATTAATAAACTGAACTAGACTAAGTTTACTGAGTTCCGTCACTGACAGAATAATACTGAGTTCTGAGGACTGACTGAGAGTACTTGAATTACTGAGATTGCTAGGAATACTGTTGTTTCTGAGATTACTGAGATTACTGAACTACTGAGACTGCTGAGATTTCAGAGTTTTTCTGAGTCACATGACTTATTAAATTCTATAGATCATGGCTTGACTTATAGTATCATGATTACATGACATGGCTCTAGGCACACAACTATATTTTTCGGGTACAAGTACCCCCAGGACTCGATAAAAGGAAACTGACACAATGTGACTTTCTTGAATACATGGCCATCAATAATAATCCATAATACATGAGTGAGGGATTTCATGAAGTACATGGTCATCATAATATCTAACATGAATGGTAATGCTTGTAATCAAGTCATGAACCTCATGTTCTAATATCATGGCATTCCGACAACATATACTTTTCATAACGATAGCATGGACCCTATTTAAAAATAATGAAATGACAAACATGTAATATTTAGTTCATATTGTAATAATTAGGGAATAACTCATGCGGTACTTCATAATCATGACCTTGTACATAACATGGAATGAATATAGACACACTATGCGTCCATTCTCCAATCATCACGGACATTTCATTAACACATATATTGCACAGCAACATGTGAGCCCTTTGAACATAATAGACTAGCATAAATTTATCATATAGTTCATCCCTAAGCTATAATACATGATTTCTATCCTTCTAGGCATTTTATCAAATACCTTACATGCACCAATTAGTGCATAGGCATAATTTATCTATTAAATAATTCATCAATTAACACATCATAATCAACTCAATTCATGGATTTCCTCTCATATGCTAACGTAGTGTCATAGATTCACATAAAGATTCCAATTTGGGAATCATACAACATAACATGATTATAAACAACCCACATCATAAACATCATAATTTCATAATTAAAAGAGGGTTATTGATCTTCTTGGATGAAAGGAATCCAAGAATCAATACTATGCATACCTCAAAAGCTTGAATCTTGAAGGAGGTAAACTTTTCTTGAAGGTTCTTGAATGGTGATGCTTTGATTCTTGGGTTTTCTTAGAGAAGGATTTGAATCTTGTTCTTGGGTTTTGATCTTGAAAGAAACCCTAATTTTGATGTTATTGGTGAATGAGAAGTTATGTGTTTTGATTTGATGTGATTGAGTGTTAAATAGGGTGGAAAAAGACCTTAAAATCTCTTTAAAATGATGTTTCAGCGCTGTTTCAGGCAAAACTGACGGTCTGAGTGATGGACCGTCACTCTGGTGACTAAGCATCACTCCAACTGTCATTTTTGGTCCAGAAAACGGACTTACTAATTCATTTTTGATGGCCAAATCGACGGTCCATCACTGACTTGACGGTTCGTCATTTTGGTCGTCGCTCCTTGACAGCTCGGGTAGCTCTCAGTAAAACGGCCATAACTTTTTACTCCGATGCTGGATTTTGGCAAAATTGGTATCGATGCAAAGATAATTCAATTATCTATATTTTGATGGGTAATGATCTCAAAAATTCAAAGTATAATGAGAGATATGACCATTTGAAGTTGACTATACCAATATCCTTCTCAAGAATTAAATCAGTAAGGGATGTTTTAATTCGTCCAATAGCTAGGACCTATTTAAGGCATTAATATACATCAAACTTGATCATAAAACTACCAAATAACTATAATTTATTTTCTTGATATTGAAGCATGATTCTACTATCGATTGGAATTCTCAGGGTATTACAATATCTACCCCTTGAGAACATTCATCCTCGAATGGGATTGAGTGAAAGAGGGGAAGAACATAAACTGACATACATACCGAACATGAATAAATGGAACATGATTTCATGGCTGACATGAATGTTAACTAAATATATCGTACTGAACATGCATGTCTGATGCATGATTACATGACTGAGCTGACGCATGAATGCATGATTGAACGTGCAATGGTAATTGACATTAAGCTTCTAGTGGGAATCTGATATCAAGTTTGTAATGGTAGTTTAATCATGGAACTGAGTAAGTTCGAGGAAAACCCATTACTTAACTGAGAATACGGATGAACCCATGATTATGCTAGGAGTATGCATGAATGGGAACATGAGAACATGAGAACATAACTGAGATTGAAATGTGATGCATGAATTGAATTTTGTGGACTGAACTGAGTCTTGAATACATTTCATACATCTGAGGTTATCTTAAGGGTCAACTTATAAGTGTACTCTACTCCAAAATGGATCCATTACTTAAAAAGGGAGTGGGATTTTTAAGTCATGAAAGTTTGGGGGATTAAAGCGTATCTCCCCCTTAGGACACTAGGCCCCTCCAGGAATACTGACTTGGCTAAGCTACTAAGGGAGACTGAGGCGATGCATAAAGCACCTAGGGACTGAATTAGGACTAATTTGATTTCTGAACTGAGACTGAGGCTAACATTGTGTCAAAGACTATAGTAGAAACTATAACTTAGCCTGTAATAGGGGGCTCATACAGGAACTGAATATTGGTTTCTGATAATTAAGGTTTAGACTGATATTGAAGTACTGAGATTAGATACTGATAACTACTTGGGGAAGATTGACATATGAAAGGATTCGATGCTTAAATAAACCATATATCAAACTCAACACTCGACTAAGGTCTAAGGAATTGAATACCAATATTATGGATTTATCTAGAGATTTAAACTGAGGGTATACATGAAATAATCTGAGCTTGACTAATCACTAGGAGTAGAACATGAGTCATGTGGACTGAGCATATGGTAAAATGTGATAGGAGTGCCTGAGTCATGAGCTACATGACCTAAGTCTAAAATTTTTGTGTTCACGAAACATGATTCGTAACACTAAGCAAACTGAAACTCCTGAATCTGAAGAAACATAAATATGCAAATAACGGATCTGTAACTTACCAATGGATGCATTAGGAGGACTTTCCTGATCCTGTCGGGACTGAAAGGCATGGAGTCTGTTTGGGCATTACCCATTGGTAGCACTGGAATCGGCACCCTGCTAATTTGGGCGACCAGACTGAGCTAAAAAATGACCATGATGACTTTGAGGATCGGGTTTAGGACAATCTCAGACCTTGTGATATAACTTACCACATTCAAAACACGCACCATGGCTGGATCTACACACACCCTTATGATGCTTACCACACTCTTCGCAAAGTGGATGAGTAAGAATCCTGCTCTCACTACTCTGGGCCTTGGAGCCTGATGCCCCATTCCTATGGTTATTTCTAAACTTTGGTACTGAGGTACTAACTGAAGAGTGATCTGGGGCTGAACATTTGTGAAACAACTGAAAATGATTACCACCCTGTTGCCCATGTTGTGCAAAACTATAACTACCTGTTCTGGCTCTCTTATTTTCTCTCTACTTCCTCTTAAGCTTCATCTCCTCTATCTGGTGGGCATATATCATAAGCCTATATATGTCAATGTCACCAATCAATATTATAGTCCTGCACTCCTTAACCACTCTACCTGATACCCCTGACACAAACTTACTCATTCTGAATATGCTATTTGCTACTACATGGGGAGCGTACCTGGCTAACTGAATAAACTTAAGGGAGTATTATTTTATGCTCATTATACCTTGTCTGAGATTGATGAACTCTAACACTTTAGCCTTCTTCTGCTCTATAGGAAAGAACTTATCTAAGAAAGCTGTAGCAAACTCTTCCCACTCTATAGACTTTGTATTTGTACCCCTATATACCTTCTACTATTTATACCAGTTATGGGCTACATCTTGTAGCTGATAGGTGGCTAACTCTACGCTTTCACTAGAAGTCACTCCCATGATGTCTGTGACTTTTTGAATCTGATCGAGAAACTCCTGTGCATCCTCTTCAGACTTGGAACCGGTGAATAAAGGAGGATTCATTCGGGTGAAGTCCCGAATCCTGACTGCAGCAGAATTTTCCATTGGGTTGGCTGGAACAGCATCTAGCCATTCATTCTGGCCTACGACTGAACTGGCTAGAGTAGTGAATGCAGTCCTGAATTCTGCATGGGACACATGCTCATCCACAGAATCTGGCTGGACGGGCTGAGGTGCTGACTGATTTCCATTTTCCCCTTCGCTAGCCTATTTTGGAGGCATGATCTGTAAATGAATGGAAGAAGCAGATTAGACTGAGAGTTTTAAATTTGAGCCTATGCTCACTGGCACGACATGAATACTGAAAGAAGGGAAACTATTCCTAAAACATCTCATATCCTCCTTCAATAAGTGTGGTGCACAACACATGCATGTACAAGACTCTACTAGATGCGGCTTTCAGACTTTCTAGGACACTGTTGAACCTTAGGCTCTGATACCAAGTTTGTAACACCCCAATTTTCTAAACTGGAATGCTACACGGTGCTCATAACCCCATAGGACCATAAGCTAACCCATCACTAATATATGTACCTGTATACTGTATAATATAATATGAAAATACGGAAACATGTACTGAAAGGCCATAAGGTTCAAATCTGAATAATTTTCTGATAAGAACAATGTCTGAAAATGGTATAACAATACTTAAACAACTCTGAAATAACTATTTGACATGCTATATTCTGAAAGCCTCTAAACTGTCTGAATAAGGAGTTGATGGGACATGTCCCCAACTAACTCCAATTACTGAAATAAATTGAAAACTTAAATGGTAATGAAATCAACATGTTCTCAAGAGATGACGACTCACTTCTGACTCTGACTGTTGAGATTGAAATCTATTGCCAATCTGGAGCTCGTTCCTCTAAACCTATGGTATAAGACACCATCGCGCAAATACGTCAGTACTTTGAATATAATAGTATGCAAGTGAGCTAGGATAAATGCGAAAGTGTTATATGCATGAACAATGTTGACTCATATGAACATAAGATTACATACATACATAAATAACTATAACTAAACTCGTGGTGATGCTGACTACGCTGTCTGAACACTGACAACACGAGCTTACTGATACTAAGATATTGATTGATTGAGTTTACTAATATTGATATGTAAGTCACTACTAAGTGAGGAGCTGATACTATATTGTTGAATACTAAAGGACTAAAAGTATATTACTGGTATATGAATAACTATTTCTGACAGTTCTGATTATGAAGAACTAGCTTGGTTAACTGTATCTGGTAGTCTAATTATAAAGAATTAATCTTATTAAATATATTTGACAGTCATGTGTATGAATACTGGTAATATGAGTTCTCATAACTGGTATAACTAATAACATGTGTGACTGTATCTGATAGCTCTGAATATGGTGAAACTAGCTGAGTTTCGTATTACAGGGTGACTGTAGTTGACAGTCCTAAGTCAAAAGAACTATTTGAGTTCTATTACTGAAACTGAGACTGAGACTGAAACTGTGGGATGTATTCATCTAACTGACATGTCCCGAATCTAAACTGGTGGAGGTCTAACCTGTAACCCTAGATGGAAGGGTGTCAATACCGTGCCACGGGTAAAGACAACATGTGAGTTAACCTTATTCTTTTTGGGATTTCTTTAAGTCTGGCCTTGCTGTCAGGTAAACTCAAATAAGATGTATTACTTCTATACATAGATACATCTCAACCTACGCTGGCTACGTAGTTCTGGAATGCAAGGATTGCTTCTAAGAATCGTACCCTCTGACTCAGGTAAATCCCCATCCTTGAGTTTACTCGGTGCTAAATCCTACTCCCAACTGAATAAACACTGAACGTGTATTACTAAACTGAACTGGACTAAGTTTATTGAGTTCCATGACTGACTGAACAATATTGAGTTTTGAGGACTAAATGGGAGTACTTGAATTATTGAGATTGCTAGGAATATTATTGTTACTGATATTACTGATATTATTGAGTGCGGAGATTACTGAACTACTGAGACTACTGAGATTTCTAAGTTTTCCTGAGTCACATGATAGACTGAATTCTATAGATCATGGCTTGACTGAGAGTATCGTGATGACATGACATGGCTCTAGGTACACAGCTATAATTTTTGGGTACAAATACCCCTAGGACTTGATGGAAGGAAACTGACACAACGTGACTTTCTTGAATACATGGCCATCAATAATAATCTATAATACATGGGTGAGGGATTTCATGAAGTACATAGTCATCATAATATCTAACAT